>NC_060149.1:304701042-305007709 GCF_021461385.2 Schistocerca piceifrons
GGAACACTCAGGATTGTTATTATTGCTTGTGCTTGCGACTTTCGACCTAGTCTTTCTTTGAACTACAGACTAAATGTAGGAAGCGTCACGTAGTATTAGGAAACAGTAATTTCATCACTCTTGCTTAATAGAACGATCTGAGAATCTGCCGCGACCTGTGATGGTGCAGTAACGTATTGCGTCAGGGCTTAGCTTCGTGGGCCGGCCGGCGTAGCCGAGCGGTTCTAGGCGCTACAGTCTGGAACCGCGAGACCGCTACGGTCGGAGGTTCGAATCCTGCCTCGGACATGGATTTGTATGATCTCCTTAGGTTAGCTAGGTTTAAGTAGTTCTAAGTTCTAGGGGACTGATGACCTCAGCAGTTAAGTCCCATAGCGCTCAGAGCCATTTGAACCGTTTTTTTAGCTTCGTGGAAGGAAGAAGGAAGATTAGTGTTTAAAATGTCCAGTCAAAACACCTTCAGCCGTCTAAATTTCCAGTTATTTTATTTCAGCAACCAGTTTCAGCGCTACATTACGCCATCTTCAGGTCCCCTGCCAGACGTGTAGCAAGAATCCCACCTCAGTCCGGTCAAAACAGGGACCAGTATTTAGTGATTGGTATAGTAGATTTCCGTTCAGAACGAACAAAGCGCACAAGGCGCAAGAAGTAACAAAGGGAAGGATACACAATTGACTGCACCAGGGGTGCGATTATTCCTACATGTCTGTCAGGGGACCTGATTGTGGAGTAATGTAGAGCTGAAATAAGTTGCTCAAATAAAATAACAACTGGAAATCAGACGGCTGAAAGTGTTTTGATTCGATATTTTATATTGAACAGCCGAGGTTCCGCAATCATCTGTATGAAATTGAACATACAGAGGTTAAACGTCCCGCGACAGCTAGGTCATGACAGACATGCACAAATCTCGGATGAGGGAAGGATGGGGAAGGAAAGCGTTAGTACCCTCTTCAAAGGAAACATCCCGGTGTTTGCATTAACCGATTTAGGGAAATCATAGACCACCTAAATCTGGATGGTCGAACGGGGATTTGAATCGTCCTCCGCAATGCGAGTCCAGTGTGGTAATCACTGCATCACCTCGTTCGGTAGCTTCCTGGAATAGTCTCTCCAGTTTAGTATTGAGCTCACTGTAAATAGCCTGCTCCATCTGCCGGTAGTTGAATCTGCCGTCACCGAGGGTACTGTTTTCAGGAACTACTCCTCGCATCCGCCAACAAGATCGCAGATACACATCTTTCTGCCGTTCGGGACTGCACGCCTTCACTCAGCCAGTTATAGCAGATGACCAGCTGTCACATATGAGCAGTTGCCGGCGTGTTCCATATGCCTAACACTCATCTACAGTTTAAACATTTATAGCCCAGTAGCCGTCAAAGATTGATAATCGGACAGTCAAAGCCGTGTGTCAAAGTGTTTGTCGTTATTGGTGCCTGAACTAGAAACCGTGTTACAGAAATTCAGACTGATCAGCTATTAGATTAGTTTGACAATTTTCACTGAGTTAGGTTAGACCTGTGTTCAGAACCTTTGCTACAGTGCCATCATTTTAATTTCGGTCTTTATCTTGTGGTTATTTTAATAACTGTTTATTAATGATTCCTTATTTGTCGCATTGCTTATCTGTTATAATAGTATTCGGTCTGTTACGAGACTTGTTGCATACGTGCAAGCACGCCACCTAAATACTGCAACTAATTTCCTGTGGTTTGGGGTTCACTTCCTGCTACCTGTTATACTGGACGCCAAAACTGTTTGGCCAATACAACTAGGCGATACCCTGAAATTGGTCTTACCAGCAACTCGTATGCGATCTCCATTATAGATGCTCTGCATTTTTCCCAGAAACCCTTCACTGAATCAAGGCCTTCAAATCAACATCCATAATCTGCGTCTACAATAACCTAGCTACAACACTAGGTCCGAGCCACCATTACGTATTTGATTGAGTCCATATGCAGAACAGTCACTTGTGCTACTACAGCTCTGTTACATTTTAATGCTGTTTTGTTTTTGTTACTGATTCACGCCTGCAAATAAAAAGCGTGTCGCAAGCCTACAAGAGAGCAGAATAGTATCTTAATTGTCGACAGCACCCAAAGAACGATTTGCAGCTATAATTTCACTAAATAATCCTAGTAATTTATTGTTCAGATGTTCATGTAAATACCTAAAAAGTTCAGCCTCTTCTACATTTTATCGCTTTTTGTTATGTTAGAGCGAGAGATTAAACCTTCACGTATGATTGAAATGAGGTTATTTAAGGGTGGAATAACATAAATAAACAAATAATACTTAAATATATCATAGTTTCCGAATTAATCCAAGACCATCAAGAAAACTCTTCATATGTCAAATAAAATATTTTTCATGTCGAAGAGCTGAAATACATGTCTTCAATTAATATCGTTACGCAGTCTGTTGCGTTACTGCATTCAACTTTTCTTAAACATCCAGTGAAATGAAAAAGGTATTGTAGATTTGACCTATGTCACATCACTCGGCTGTAGCTGAGCGCGGAACTACCTTTTTCACTAACGTCGCCCATCTGCCTCTGGCACTGAAACTGATTTCAATAGCCGGTAATGCTATCGATAAATCCAAACAGGCTGAAATATTTGATTACCTGTGGTAATAACTTGACCGGGCGGTGCTAGTAATTGAATGTGCCGGCCCGCTGGTGCCTGCGCAAATGCTAACGTGTTGTTCTGACGGGGCTCGCAGTAATCCCGTTTTGCACAGCAAATTTTGCACCTATATTTTCTTGATGAAAACGAATTTTCTTCCTGATGAACTGTTGACGCTAATTTGAGCCATTGAACATCAATATCGTGTGACTATGAATATTTCTGAAGGACTAAATTTTCTCAGTTTCAAGCGATAATTGACTCTCACGTGAGCATCCACTTTACCACAGCATGAAATTAAATCTGTAAATTTAGTCTTGGAGACTATGATATTTCAAACCACTTTTTTGTCACGTATAAAGTACATGTCCTTCACATTTATCCTACTTACACATTATACCCTTCGATACGCTTGCAGAATATATATAATTTAACATTGCTTGATCTTAAGATACAAACTCGACAAAAACTATGGAACTCTACAAGAAAAAAACTGCATTAACAAACTGTCAGTGTTAGAATTTTTATTAGGGAATTCCGCTTTTGATTAGAATGGGTTATCACGAAGTTTCCTTATTTAATTGTCACTAAAGTTGCTAAAGTATTAATCAAATAACTCTCTGTGAAATTCCTCCTGTAAATAGTGAAGTTGCAGATATTTGCACTGGTGACGGGGAGTCAGAGCACGAAGTTAATGTCCCTGTATCTGGAAACTTGTAAATTGTGTAGCATTAAGACATTAGGAAACTGGATACTGCTGAAACTAACTGCCGCACATGAGCAGCAGTTGCTATGTTTGGTAAGTTGAGTCAACATGTCTGTTTCTCTAATGATTTGCATTTCTATACAAAATGCTGCGTGTTAAAAAATGTTGCCTTGCCTATTCTTCTGTATGCCCCAGAAATTTGATGTAAGTATCGTAGTAACTTCACGAAACCATGCTGCTTCCATTTTAAATGTCTAAGTCCGCTACTTCACATATATTGGAGCGGCCATTTGGAAAAATCCGATATTGAGTTCTCCCGCCAAAAAATAGCGTAGATGGACGAGACTGTAGTCTGAATAATACGAGGAAAGCGTACAATCTTCTGATCTAAATGATGCCAGATACTGCATAAGCAGGACCGTACATACAATCTGGCAATAATATAAACCAAGTATCACCTTCAGCTTAAAGATATACCAAGGTAACAGTATTTATGCGTTTACAATGCAAATAATAACCTCGACTGAACGATCTCTGGTGCCTGTTAAAAGACAAAAATTCTATTCACAACGCGTGCAAAATCCCATGATAGGAGTAGGGTAAATACTGCGCAGTAACCAGAGTTGATGGAAATGAACATAATTGTGTTGTTGTTGTTACCATCATCACTCTAATACCGAGTGTGGAAGACACATAAGCTGACAGTATCTAGCAAGAAGCAGCTGAGTTTCGTAGCGGGCATTACTTCGTCTACAGACAGTTATAGAAATAATGAAAAGTGACTCATTTTACTTGCATTTGCTGCTTTTAGCGGGATTGTTTAATACAACAGCCCCAGCTACTTCCAATTTTGGTTCTAATAACGTGTAACATTCATTACGATGTGTTGCGTGATGGAGAGAAAATGTCCACTGGATCCTCTCCTCCGAATTAGGCAAAAGATACTTAATAATGCTCTAGTTGAATAACTGGATGAAGGTGAACAATTGTTGAAGTTCACTTATGGAATCCTGAAACTGTGCTTGGGCGTAGCCAGTTCAGCAGTGCATCAGATGACTGAACAATCCCATTAATTATAAATTTAGCTGTTGTTTATATATTTTATGTACCTCAGTATAATGATTTGTAGAGTTATGCAATTTTAAAACTATCGTGTTTACTTACAAATAGAAGGCGAAATTCAGACAGACAGAAAAAACATCAATTTATTAACAGGTGGAGAAATTTCTGTTCAGTTCGGGAATGCTATATAACGGACTTTTACGGATTTTTTTTATTTTTGTGAGATTTTCGATAGAGTGATTGTATGGAGTGCATTTTAGCTTTTTAAAATTGCTGGAGCCGTGAACAGTATTTTCGAGGACCATATAATTTATCATTGATTTTCTGTGCAGTTAGAAGCTGATGCAGAGGTGTATACTTCACACGTGGTATGAAAAAAAATTACCTGTGTAAATAAAAGTTACAAGTAACACAACAAGGTAATGACGTAAGAGGTATGAGACATATCGTTCTTTTTCTCTCTTTTTAGTTCATTGAATGAGAGCCTTATGATTAACGGAGTTCAGCGATGCTAATCGAGAGGGCGAAGCCGTTCTAGGAAAACAGAGCGATGAAACTACAGGAAGATTAACTTGTCATCTCGTTCACAAATCTTGGCAGTTGATGAACTTTCAGATGCACACGTAGCGAGAAGCACCAATAGCAGAAACCCTTTGTTAACTGTTCTATAGCGCTACGTGTTTAGATCTTTATCGTATTTCTGATTGTGACGGCCACGGGAAATGTTTAGTTTCCTTCAAACTGTTAAATCACAGCAGTGAATTCAACTTACAATACCATCATGCAGTAAATAAGGCATTATAAATCATACATTATAGTATGAGAAATCCATCGGTGACAAGCTGAAGATGATAATTCTTGTCCTTAAGGACAGTTCGTAGTACGGTTGTTTCTCTTCCATTTTTTAAACTTCAGTTGTTTCTTCTGCGTTGTAGTCTATTTGCAAATATATCCAATATGATAATCTTCCCAACAGTGCTTTTCAGGTTTTATCAGTATTTTCAACGCATTTCCTTATGATTCCCCGAGATTATTTAACCTGAATTGGTAGCCAGCCTTTTTTGTCGATTACTAACGGAGGTGCAACTGTTGTCTTTAATTTACATCGCTGTCTCTGATAGATTGAAACTCGGAACACTGCACATCATGTGATACTAGCGCTTCAGTCACGGCTTGGTGCACCGTCTGGCAGTAAGCACTCAGTTTTCCAGGGTTACGACGATTGGGAGCAAGAGAGAATTCTCACCCCTCTTCAGAGCGACAACGTGACTGGCTATGTTGAGCCCCAGAAATATGTAACTGAGATCAGCAATGCCTAAAAGGGCAGCACATTTAGAATCCCCATACATGCCCGAGATGTGTTTTCAATCAGCTAAGCTAACTTGACGAAGAATAA
The DNA here is from genome assembly GCF_021461385.2 of Schistocerca piceifrons. Lineage (NCBI taxonomy): Eukaryota > Metazoa > Arthropoda > Insecta > Orthoptera > Acrididae > Schistocerca > Schistocerca piceifrons. The sequence continues at coordinate 304,706,837 of NC_060149.1, forward strand.
AAGAAAAGAAAGAAAATACGAGTATAAAATCTGTCGACGAAGAGGTCGTTAGAGATCATAAAGAAGCAGCAATGCCACCACAAGACCGCGAAGGTCAGCTTATCGCGTTACTTCCTTGAAAGCTTGCGACTCTGTTAAGAGACAGTATCTCATTATATCTTTTGAACTTCTTGTTCAAATGGATCAAATGGCTCTGAGCACTATGGGACTTAACATCTATGGTCATCAGTCCCCTAGAACTTAGAACTACTTAAACCTAACTAACCTAAGGACATCACACACATCCATGCCCGAGGCAGGATTCGAACCTGCGACCGTAGAAGTCGCGCGGCTCTGGACTGAGCGCCTAGAACCGCTAGACCACCGCGGCCGGCGAACGTCTTGTCTGATACGGGTTAACCTCTAAGCGAAACCTAGCAGAACTCCTAAGTTCTGGAAAATACTGGTACATTAGAACGAAATTCCTATTGTGTTATTCGGTATTATTATACGTTCAACGGCCTAACGTTGTTTTGGGTGTGCCGATCTGAGTTTGTGTTTAACGTTTGTGTGTACTGTTTATCAAAGGCATTTTGTGTTTCTGTAAGTCTTTTCCGTTTAGAGCTACATACGTCAGTTTTACTCTGGGTCGTCAATTGTGGAAATCAATCCTGTGATCAGAGGGCGGGAGGTGTATTTTTTTATATGACCCGTGTACGTTTGTTGTCAGTCGTCATTTGTGCGTGCGTTTCGAGTACATTCCATTAGTTTGCTGCTTTACTTGTGACATCATTCCAAACAGCTAGTTCTTCTGCTTGCTCGCGATCTTTACACGTTTGACGTATCCTGTTTGTCTCACAGCATGCTGTGCTCGCGGTACAATTCGCCACCACGCATGGGCGACCTCACACCTCACGTGGCGTTGTTTTTCTAATGCCTACCCACCGAAAATGGGCCTGCAAGTTTGTAATTTCATTTCATATCTGGTACTATCTCGATATTCACATTTAGAGAGTCTCCTTCCATCTAATACTCTTAATACGGACTCAGTGTGATATAACAAAATGGTTCAAATGGCTCTGAGCACTATGGGACTTATCATCTCAGCTCATCAGTCCCCTAGAACTTAGAACTACTTAAACCTAACTGACTAAGGTCATCACACATATCCATGCCCGAGGCAGGATTCGAACTTGCGACCGCGACAGTCGCGCGGTTTCGGACTGAAGCGGCTAGAACCGTTCGGTCACAGCGGCCGGCGTGATGTAACACTGTGAACAAACATAGCATTTAAGTGGAATATATCCATCCAAGTTTTTTTCCCTTAAAACATCTGACTTCTCTACTGCATATGACTTTGTCTCTTTTTTTCATTTTGGTATTTAGTGTTACATAAGAGTACGAATACTCAGTTTCAGAATAATATTATGTAAAATTTCACATAATATATAACATGTCCGCATTTCAAAATTCTCAGCTTCACCAAAAATATGGTTATTAATTTTGTTACCTTCTTTTCTGCACTGACTTTCGTTCGGTCTCTTCCTGTTTGATTTACTGTCATTGTTACTAGACTAATGGCACATGCCAGTGCCTCTGCCCTTTGTTGTTTAACACAGCCTCAGTTTCAGCTTTCCCGACTGCTGACGCCGTAGTTTCTTCTTGTACAGTCATTGTACTTAGACGCAGCTCAACTTGTAGATTATTGTACGCTCCAGATGACTGGAGTATTAGTTAACTTAATAAATTTGTCTCTGATCATTGTCAAATCTTTGTAAGCTCCTGAACATTAACACGTTATAGAGAAAGGGAAGCAGCTGAAAATGAAATGCGGTCTCGCTCTCGATGGTTGCACTTCCGCATTCACACGCACATCGCGTATTGTAGTTTAGATTAGTACAACAAGTTTATGTAAATGTTATTGTTCGCCTTCATACGAGTAGGTTAATCGTGGATCGTGGTGTAACTAATGAGGACGCACTGAATGTAATTGGGGATAAAAGGAATTTGTAGGCCCACTTGATTAAAATAAGGGATCGGTTGATAGTACATATCCTGAGACATCAAGCTATCGCTAATTTGGTGATGGCATGAGATGTGGAGGGGAGGTCAGACAATTTTACACGTAGATCAAGACTTCACTACAGTAAGCAGGTTCTAATAGTTACGCAGAGATGGAGAGGCTTGCACACGATAGACTGATGTGGAGAGCGGCATCAAAATAGTCTTCGGACTGAAGACCACAGCAACAACAACAATGCGCTGGATGGGTATGTCTCTACTGTGGTATTCCCGACACACATGCACCGAGGAAGATGACGCAGTGTTTAAGAACCTGAATTCGCATTTAGTAAAGGTTTGGTTAAAATTCCTGTCCGACCGTTCATATTTAAGCTTTTTGTGATTTTTTCCTGATATAGATCTACATCTACATCTACATCTACATCCATACTCAGCAAGCCACCTGACGGTATGTGGCGGAGGGTACCTTGAGTACCTCTATCGATTCTCCCTTCTATTCCAATCTCATATTGTTCGTGGAACGAAGGATTGTCGGTATGCCTCTGTGTGGGCTCTAATCTCTCTGATTTTATCCTCATGGTCTCTTTGCGAGATGTACGTAGGAAGGAGCAATATACTGATTGACTCCTCGGTGAATGTATGTTCTCGAATCTTCAACAAAAGCCCGTACCGAGCTACTGAGCGTCTCTACTGCAAAGTCTTCCACTGGAGTTTATCTATCATCTCCGTAACGCTTTTGCGATTACTAAATGGTCCTGTAACGAAGCGCGCTGCTCTCCGTTGGATCTTCTCTATCTCTTCTATCAACCCTATCAGGTACGGATCCCACACTGCTGAGTAGTATTCAAGCAGTGGGCGAACAAGCGTACTGTAACCTACTTCCTTTTTTTTCGGATTGCGTTTCCTTAGGATTCTTCCAATGAATCTCAGTCTGGCATCTGCTTTACCGACGATCAACTTTACATGATCATTCCATTTTAAATCATTCCTAATGCGTACTCCCAGATAATTTATGGAATCAACTGCTTCCAGTTGCTGACCTGCTATATTACAGCTAAATGATATGGAATCTTTCTTTCTATGTATTCGCAGCATATTACACTTGTCTACATTGAGATTCAATTGCCATTCCCTGCACCATGCGTCAATTCGCTGCAGATCCTCCTGCATTTCAGTACAATTTTCCATTGTTACAACCTCTCGATATACTACAGCAAAATCCGCAAAAAGCCTCAGTGAACTTCCGATGTCATCCACAAGGTCATTTATGTATATTGTGAATAGCAACGGTCCTACGACACTCCCCTGAGGCACACCTGAAATCACTCTTACCTCGGAAGACTTCTCTCCATTGATGATGACATGCTGCGTTCTGTTATCTAGGAACTCTTCAATCCAATCACACAATTAGTCCGATAGTCTAGATGCTCTTAATTTGATCATTAACCGACTGTGGGGAACTGTGTCGAACGCCTTGCGGAAGTCAAGAAACACGGCACCTCAAAATCTCTTCTCCCAGGTCTGACACTGTGCTCTTTCTTTCATGATGGCATTATCGACAGATAACGTTCCCTCTTCTCCGTAACGTCACTATGCCAGTTCTTCGTGTACTATTATCTCGAGTCGACTGGACGATAAATTCTAATATTCCTTCGTTTCACGCACACATAGAGATCCGTGAACTAAGAAGAAGAATTAGGAATTTGACTGTTCCATCCCCTGGGCTACATTTACCGCGCTCACTCCAGTGTCTATAGTTTTAAACATTTTGCTACGAGCAATCGTTTCTGTCTGCAGCGGGTGTACGCAAACAACTGAGATAACTCGATAATTTTATGGGCTCGTAACTGGTATATACATCTGTTGTTATCGCATCGTAATGCCCTTCGTGTTGCCGCCGTGTAAGATTTAATTCGATTAGCTGAACTGTGTCAGAGTCGAACGAGGAAGTCCCACTGACGTTTTGCGACCCACGCTTCCTGTATGCTACCCGATTGTCAAGATTAACAAACGCTAGAAGATGCAGGAAACGCAGCTGGTGTGTGGGAGGGGCGTGTGCCAGGAAGAAGGGAGCGCCAGGTGGGGCGTGGAGCGTGGTGCGGCTGGAGCGCTTTGTTTGTGGGCCACAACGCACGGGGTCACGAGCGAGGCTGGCGGCGACTAAAAATAGCGGACACCACTCGCCTCAGGTTCGCGCCGCTTTTGTTCTATCGGCGCAAATTACTCGCTTCGCCCGTTAACGCCACGCCACCACCATCGCTCCGCCGTCACTGTCTTTCTAACTTCCGTTGTGGCACAACCCTCCTTAATCCACTGCACTGAAAGACATGCTTTTACAATGATGTGAGTTACTTCGGTAATTAAGGTAAGTGGAATCATTGCAAGCGTTCAGGCGTAGCATTCCACAACGCACTTTGAGTCATATGAGGTGCAGTACCTGTTTTTCTTTTGTTGCGTATAGCATCAAGCATACATTACTTAGTTTGAACAGCAATGGTGCTGCTGGTAATACAACAAACATAACGGGCAGATAAACTAAATTTTATTCATTCCTGATTAGGAAAGTATTAGATTACGTCGATAAGACAATTTTATCAATGTCAATAGAATAAATTAAAAAAAACACTTGGTTGAATTACACGGAAAAGAAGAGAAAAAGGTAATATTTATCAACAATTTTATTCTGAGTTAAAGATTGTAAAAGACAGTTAAGTTTTTTTTTAATATTTGCAAGCAACTGGTTGTAGGTGGATATCTATAATTTTCATCAAGGAGACTGCAGCCTCAGAGACCTCATGTGTGCTGGACAGAGTTCCAGCATATTTCCGTAGAGCATGTTCTGTGAGTATGTAGTGAATTTTTGTCGCTGGTGTCAGTAGTCACACTTGACACCTTGAGCGATTCCCCAATTGTGCTTCTTCAAGTCCTGGTATCTTCCATGCTTGGTTCGTATGCGACTTAGGTTTTTTTTTTTATTAACTCTGAGCACTATGGGACTTAACATCTATGGTCATCAGTCCCCTAGAACTTAGAACTACTTAAACCTAACTAACCTAAGGACAGCACACAACACCCAGTCATCACGGGGCAGCACTTAGGGTTGTCCACAATCCCCTGGAATCCAGGAGAGGCTCGTGTATGATCGACAATGAGAGCTTCAGGGCAGGACTGGCTGCGAACCATTCATCCCGTCTTCTTGTTTCTGGCTGGAATTCTTCAGAAGTGAGCCTTTTACCAAGTCTCCGGGAGGATTTCCTAGACTTAAGTCGTTGCCTTTGAGTGGCGCCACAATCCTGGTGTAGTGACAGTTCAGGATTTCTGGAACATTTCTCTCATTCCCTTTTTAGCGAAGCTTGATGTCTCGTCTACGATGATACGATGTTAGACAAAACAGGTAGCCATTCTGTGGGTGAGAATTTTATTGCCCCAGATGCACTTACCGTGCCCACATTCATCTGTGTATCAATCATTTTCTGTATGGGCACTATTCATCCATACTGGGTACCAATATTCACCAACAGAATATACAAGTGAGAGGTCAGTAGGTTTTAGAGCTGTTGCCTTTGCTCTCCAACTTGTTCCAGAGAGTTTGTATAATGCATTATTTCTGGTTTTCATTTCTGAAGCAGTTTCAGTTAGGTATTTTCAGTATGTTAACGACCTATCCAGGGTTACACCAAAATATTTTGAGAATGGGTTATATGACAGGAATTGATTTCTGAATGCAGTTAGCAGTTTATGACCAGCATGCCTGTTACTCAGACGGAAGGTGGTAGAATGTTAATATTACCCGAAGTTAATACTTGAATGAAACCGTTTTACTGAAACACAGATGTATGTCTTGCAATGAGCAGAAAACTGAAAATTACGAACTTTACTAACCATCTGACAACATTCTTCTCTCACTGTCACCATCAGCCATTTTATCCCACATTGGAGATTTCTCAACACAGTAACATCTTCAACTTTACACATTCGAAGTTTCCCTGCCAATTTCCCGATGGCAGTTATCTCTCTTACAGTAAGTTCTCACGTAGGTCATCTCTTTTCACAAGAAATTCTACAAATAATATTGTTGATTTAGCTCGCGTCAGCTCCACTGACATCTAGTTTGGAGCCGCGTGGTAGCCTTATACCACAAAAGTGAAATAGGAAAGCCAAAGCAGACAGGAGAGAAGCACAGGAGAGAGACAGGAAAACAGAAAACGACAGGAAAGGAGCACAGGAGAGAGATGAAGAAGAAGAACCTGATAGACTGAAAGCGGAATCAAACAAGAAAGAAGGCGAAGCACACAGCAAAGAATCAAAGGATGAAAGAAAACAATTTTGGACAAAAATGACAGAGACGGACAGAAAATTTGGTTCCCTGTTGAAACCAATTGCCGGGGGGATGTTAGATATCTCAAAGACTGTGGAAAGCGGCGTGGTCAGGCTGGTACAGGCAGAAACTAGATTAGAAAAGGTACAGAAAACTAACATTTCACATTACAAAGAGTGCAGACGCTAGAAGAAAATAATAAATACATCATTATATCAAAAAATGCAAACACTGGAGGAGAAAACAGTATCAGAGGTGACAGAACCGGTACAATTTGCACAAACGGAAGAGTAGGTCTCACTGAAACCCAATGTAGGCAGGTTAAAGAAAGATACCGAGCGACTCCGAGTCATGGAACCATTAATGTCGTTAGCGAACATCAGAATGAGGGAAAATAACGAGCAGAACATTTTCGAGAGTTCGTAGTCTCGTGGCGTGTCTTCGTCTGTAAGAGCTATTTCGAAATTTATTCGCTGACTGCAAATACTTTGACATCAGCTGAGTTAAGTATAGATGTACCACCTTTTAGTGCCATCTGAAAATTTGTGCCGGGCCTGAACTCAAACCCGGGTTTTACTCTCATCACGAGCGGTTGCCTTAAGCACTTTGGCTATCCACGCACAGTCGCCGGACCAACCCATATGCTACATTGTCGATATTCTTATGCCGTACTGCACTATATTCATCATCTAATTCTCGCCAAAATTATTAATTGAATTCCTGAACAGAGAAAATGAGACTACGATAAATCGAGGCCGTTGTTGTTATCTTCATTTGCCTGTCTAGGCTTCTAACATTTTACTTGCATGTTTAGAACAACAGACATTATTGACTAGTTCGAAATAATTCGAAATTTATTAGGTGAGTGTGAATTCTTTGACATCAGATGTATTAGGTATTGACATACTACCTATTACTTACGTCTGAAAATTTGTGCCGGACCGGGATTCGCGTCCGCATTTCCTGATTATAAAAAGAGATCACCTAAACTGCTTCGACTATCCTTGCACGATCCCCGATTGAGCCAAATCTCAACATGTCATTTTTCTACATTCTTTTGCTATAGGCCATTATATTCATCATCTGATCGTGGGTGTATGACCGTAACAATAGTGGTTTGGAGTCCATGTAATTCCATTCTCCCTTTGCGGGAATCCAATTAATAGTGTTGGAGAGCATTGTGTGATAAGTATAGTGGACTATGGTGTGAGGATGTAGACAATGTGGCATATGGAGGTTTCAGTTGGTCCGAGGTGCGTGCACAGATAGCTGGAATGTGTAATGCGACTGCTCATGTCAAAGAATTCGCAGTCAGTGAATAATTTTCGGATTATTTCGTACAGCTGTGGATCGTCAATAACGTCAGTTCTTTCAGACATGCAAGTAAATGTAACGCTGGTGATAAACACTTTTCCTTGCTGAAAAGCGAAGATTTACATACCGAAACGAGGATAGCCTATCAAAATCCTAGCCCATCTACAGAAAATTACATTTCATTAGAAGCCACATGAATGATGAAGCAGTTACAAAGGTATTGCCAGTGATAAAAACTGCGCAACATTCGAAGAATTTCTGTAAGAAACTAGGAAATTCTATTGGTCTGATGCAGAGCAAAATAGGATGTGCCATAGCATCATAAGATCTCCGAGACTGATAGCAACACGATTTCAATCGCGCGCAACATAATTCGACGAAATTTTAAAATAGAATCAACACCCTGATTAGCCACACAGGAGTGGTGAACTGATTCAGTTATTCATAAACACAATGCCGTCAGAGCATAAGAGATCCTTTATTTGCATTGAGAAGAATTATCTGCAGGCATTCAAATCAATTTTAATTGATCTTTATGAGTATGTGTGAAAAGAGTGTGGGTGTTACATCAGATAGGGACCAACGCGGAAACTCATAGGAATATGTGTGCCCGAATAGAAATGTAGAAGAGAGCAGCAATGGAAGGCAGTTTCAGAATCTGCAAACAAATTGGCATAATCCGAGGCCCAGACTTTATGAGGAGAGAGATCGATGGGCGACTGGTCTGCGAGGGCAGCCAAGAGAACGAGAAAACGGAGCGGTGGAGATAATAGAATAGATAAATCCAGCTCCACACGGCAATCAATATGCGTCACAAAAATGAGCAGTTTTGCACAGCAGGATTGTTTTAATTTTTATTTGTGTTTGGCCTATATGTTTTCTTGTAATTTTTTTGGTGTCACTTTTTCATGTTTAGTATGTTGTGGCCATTAGTGTTTTGTAAATTAGTGTTTCTGTTGGGTGGTTGATAAGGTTAAATTTAATAGTATACGTCCGTAGGGCATTGGAAATAGATTCACATCGTAATGTTTTGGTTGAGTGTGGCCGAGGGCACACAGTATTTAAGTTCACGTTCACATCGGCTAAGAATCCTTAATTTGCATGGACGTAATACGTGTTATACGAATGTTCTAGATGAATATTTGCAGCTACAGTCACCGAGAACCATTAGCAAGGGCCCACAGAATGTGCTTTTGTTGTTCTCTTACAGTGGCGTCAAGGTCTGCGTAAGGTAATCATAGAGTAATATATCATTTCTCAAAGGAAATAATGTTTTAATGGTGCTTACTGTGGTTCATCTTTCCAGTGTCATCTGGTTCGTACGTGGTGTATAATATGTTTGTGATATAGCAGATTTTTTTTTATTGTGGGAAACAATTTGCATCTACCACGTGAGGGTTGACTTAATGTCAATGACATGAGGAGGATTCTTGTTTTTTATGTTCTGCTTGGTTGTGGTACACTCTTCCGATGATTTTGAGAGAATTGGCCCGCTGCCAGCTGGGAATAACGCCCCGGGGTAATTTTCGATGTGATACAATAATTTGTCAGTCGTTATCTTTAGCCAATGGGGCACTGAGAGAGCTTGACGATATTTGTGTTGGAAATTTTATTTTCGTGTATATCACCTCTCTGGATCCTACAGCCGAATTTGTTAGTAAGTGCTGTGCATCTTGGATTACCTCACCAATGCCGAGCTTGTAGTCAAGACAATGTTCAAAATGTTCAAATGTGTGTGAATTCCTAAGGGACCAAACTGCATAGGTCATCGGTCCCTAGACTTACATACTACTTAAACTAAATTAAACGAACTTATGCTAAGTACAACATACTCACCCATGCCCGAGGGAGAACTCGAACCTCCGCTGGGAGTCAAGACAATGCATCCCACTAAATTGATCACGTGGACAAACTTATAAGTGAGTGCACCTGATATGTTTTAAATATAAGAATCTTTGGTGAACGAGTTTTGGTTTCTTTTAATGTAATCTATTAGTTTCTTTGTACTAGATATTTGTCGTGGGGGTCATTTTTCTTACTGTGCCATGGTTTGATCTGTATGTGATTTAACAGTACATGATACATTGTTTCTTTATAGTTGACACGGTTCTACATTCAAATGCAATGTATTAAATAATCATAGAGCAATTAGTATGTTACAGTCTACATGTGGGGCTGTTATGATACGTACAAATACTGTATTTGCTAACTGGAGCATGCGTCTGATAGAGCGACAGCTGTGTCTTTAGGCAAATGTGACAAGCGGTTCTGGCCGCAAGCAGGCAAGGTAGGAGTCTCCTTTTCAATGAAGCTGGCCGAAAGCTGCACGAGCTAATCCTCTAAAGGGTACCGCATGCATGTGCCTTTTGTGGCTCGACATGAATGCCTCCCTAACTACTGCCGGTACTGTCAGTCAGCAAACAGACCCACAGCAGCCCTCGCTCCTTCAGTAAAGGGAATTCTCAATGAGACGAGATAATGTAGATTGACTTTGTCTCAGAAAGACTGTACTTTGTTAATACACAAAAACTCATTTGCACATACGTCATAACTGATCGGTTTTCAGTCTTCTTGACCACCACAAAAAACTGAATAATACTGTACACTGAATTAATTTTATGCGTAAATACCACGCACATGCACTCGTTTCTGCTGAAGAAATTATTGCTCACAGTCATTACAATTTGCATATTAAGGATTCATTAACATATGTGTCTGGCCAAATAAGGAAGTAACAAATTAAATATTTCTGTGATTGTTCTTTTAATTAGTGAATCATTTCTCAAGTATAAGATCAAAGTGGCTTACTTTAGAAGTAGTAATACTGACTGATTGGTACACTCAACCATTTCGTTCTGAGCATCTGACACAACTCAACATCAGCGTTCTATTCTATGGCGTCCCACTGAGGAACACAATTATTTCAATGTCTGATCTTTTTCTAAAAATAACATTCGTTTCTAAGTTAAAATTTCATTTTTAAGAAAATTGCTCACATTTCGTAGCTGCATATTTGTTAAAATATTATATAGAATTTTATTTATATGATCAAGCTAAAAACATGCTCCGAGAAGTACGCCTGCAGTCTTAACCCAAGGTATGAGACAGCTTTGTAATCATTTTATTTGCGTCAAATGGGACTGAGATTCCCCATTTTATATTTAAAGTTTTCTAACACATTATATATGTACTAATTTGCAGTTACAGTCGTTATCATCACATTATGTCGTCATTTTAATCAAACAGGCAATATCACTTTGCAATATTGATTGTTTTTTGACGAAAGACTGCTAAGAGCTTCGTATTTTTGGGTTCCAGAGCTTTTTTGAGTTGTTAATTTGTTAATGCAAAAACCAAGTGTCAAGCGAGTATTACTACTCGTATAACATGAGTTTTATTCTTTTCAAAAAGACGGATGATGCTGTGATGTAACATTATAATCACATATCACTGTGTGACGTTTGATTATTTTTCTGTTTATTTCTTGGCTGTTTTTGAGGAGAGTGCATGGCATGTTTACTCAGGAAGAAGGCTTCACATTATCTTGTTAGCAACGAGTCAGCCTCGGTCTTTGTCCTGTCGTCTGACTTTACCATAGGAGGTCAGGCACACAGGCTCTAGAGAAGGGACTTGTATTCCCGGGGCACTGTAGTTTGCGAAAGTTGGTTACGCAAGTCCGTACTCCGTGCGTTGTTGGCAAATCCAGTTTTCCCCTCTGAAGTCTGCTAAGCCACTGCATGTCTCTAGTGCACGATTGAGGATGAGGAATTCAATTCCCTCTACGCAGATTTGAGTTCGACCCACAGCGGCACTGCTCAGCCATCGTGAGAAAATTCGTAGCCTTACTCTCCAGATTTTTTTATCCAATTAAAAGAGTCTACCCACTACAGTGCCTCTAAGTGAAAGGATCGATAATCAGTATAACGTCTCTAGCCGTCGGTGCCAACCTCTTCCATGTTAAGATGCGATCTGTAAGCCAAGAATGGGAAAATTCTGCAGTATTCTGCTGTACTCACATAAAAAAGCAAGATTTCGGCGATTGCGATGGCAATGACATTGAGTTATCCATTCCACGAGGAGTTTTCTAAAAAGTGGGGAATTAGGTTTCGAAGAATATAATTTCCAACATTTGTGATCCTGCCATGGGTGGAGAGAGACTTCATGGCGCTGAGTGAAGCGCACGCTTGCTGATTCCGATCGGATTGATCTTATAACAGCTGGCAGTCCGCCCCATTAGCTGAACGGTCAGCGCGTTTGAATGCCAGGCACGGGGGCAAGGGTTCGATTTCCGGCTGGGGTCTAATCTGAAAAATGTTTGGAAATTTGTGGTACGGTCTTATGGTACCAAATTGCTGAGGTCATCGGTCCCTAAGCTTACGCACTACTTAATCTAACTTAAACTAACATACGCTAAGGACTACACATACACCCATGCCTGAGGGAGGACTCGAACCTCCGACGGGAGGAGCCGCGCGGACCGTGACAAGACGCCTAAGACCGCGCGGCTACCACGCGTGGGTCTAATTTAAAGAAAGGTTACTCAGACATAACAGAAAGCCGAAATATCTAGGGGTCACGCTTGACAGAACGGTCAGTTACAAACAACATCTATTAAGAAAACCTGCCAAAATCAAACACGATATAGCATCCTCCAAAAACTCTGTGGCACGTCATGGGGATCCTTTGCAGCGATACTCTGTACTTCATCTCTGGGTTTGGTTCACCTTATTGCGGAATATTGCTCCCCTGTTTGGATGAATAGTACTTTACAAAAAACTTGTCGACATACCATGTGTCTTATAACTGGTAGAATCAGACCCATACCTACTCTCTAGCTACCCATACTTACAAGGGAACATTCCCAGATGTAAATCAACAATACTGGTGAAACTTGGCGACTATGTAGAGTGCTCAAAATAATGCAATACGTATTTTTTCGTTGTTTCCCAGTTTCACTTTTAAGGGGTGAAACACAACCAGAAAGCTAATTTGGTATGCTAAGTTTAGAAGGAATATCTTCAAAATCATGATATACACAAAAAAATGTTTCACATGTAAACTGAAATGTAATTAAATGTCTTGAAAACTTTATATTCAAATTTTGCAATAAACGAAATTTTGTAAAATACAGCACCACCATTAATTAGTTTTGGAAAATGGAAACTTTCGTTACAACATAATCTAAAGAAGCTTTCACGTCACGTCCAGCCATCTGTAATAGAACGTGTTTCTGAAATACCATTTTTGTAAAATAAGCTGTATGCAATGGGCTGTCGGAGTATTTCCGACACATCTAAGAGAAATATCTAAACTTTCATTATTATTCTAGCTATTTGCTTCATGTATTTTTGTTTTATGTTTTAAACTGTTATTTTACGTTGCAAATTCATATTTTTTGTTGATTAGTTTACTTTGTACCAAAATAATGTGTTATTTATTATTTTCAGTTAACTAAATTTGTGAAACGGTAAATTAACAACAAAAACATGAATTTAAAGCGTTAAATAACAATTTGAAACATAAAACAGTACATAAAATAAATAATTAGATTAATAATGAAAGTTTAGCTATTTTAATGAGGTATGTTCAAAACATTCCGACAGCTCATTGTGTACAGCTTATTATCCAAAAATGGTGTTTCAGAAACCAGCTTTATTACACGTGGCTAGATGTGACGTGAAAGCGTCTTTAGTCTATGTTGTAACAAAAATTTTCATTTTTCAAAATTAATAGGTAGGTACTTTGCAAAATTTCAAGTTATTGCAAAAGCTGTTTATACAGTTTTCAAGAATGTTAGTCATATTTCAGCGTTTATGTGGAACACAGTTTTTATATATCATTGTTTCGAAGATATTTCTTATAAACGTAATATGCCAAATTATATTTCGGGGTGTATTTTACTCCTTGAAAGTGAAACTGGACCAAAGCGAAAAAATACGTATTGCAGTATTTTGACCCCTCTACATAGTCACCAAGCTCCATCAAATTCGTTTATTTACAAGTTGAAATGTTTCCTTGTTAGTCACATAGCACTTCAGCCTCTGCAGCGGTAAAGTGCATTTGCGCGGGAGTACAAAAACCACTACAGAAAAATCTTCAGCTCCCTGTTCCTGCAGATATTCCAAGTACCAGCAAAGGAAGGCATCGCTGTCGTCACCAAGCCATGGAAACCGCAAGAATGTTGCTTGACGACAGCTTTAATACTGATGACTGGTTGAGACATGTGGCAGATTAATGCTGTAATGCAACAAATTTAGATGCCGTACATATCGACCAAGCCATCTGGCTATGAACTTTCGTGGAACATCTTGTCGGTTCTTAAACGCGTACAAGTGGAAGAAAATAACTTCCCGAAGTTGTGACTGTGATGCTGAAGAGCAAACTGTTCACCATGTGTTTCAAGAACGTCCTCTACGAGTTTTCCCTGGCGATCCAACAGAGTTCCTGGTGATAATGGAGGCGTTAATAGATTACATTCGTGGCACTGATTTTAGTTTGTAGTTTGAGGTAATTCAAATATTATTTTTTGTGATGTAGCCATACGGTAAATATATAAAATCATCTGGGAAAGCACGTACGAGCTTCCGAGAGACGATGAAGTTTAACAGGGTGCATTTCACTTAGAATAAAAAGAGTTTCAAGTAAATATGAGGGGGGCAGGGGTATCTTGCCAATCGCCTCATTGTATTTCTCAGCTAAAATTTCGTTCTTCTTTACACTTCACCACATTATCACTGTGATTCAGCGAGAGTAACTCTTTCATGAATGGTTCTTTCTCTGCAAAATGATCTTATAATAGCTCTGAATAGTAGAAATATCAGTAAAGAATAAATCTTGCGATGTCAGACAGACCTGTTTCAAGGTATGAAAGTTATTTCAGTGTTTCCATTGACCATCATTTGAGGTTTTATGTCTGTGTGGAGTAGTATCAAGATTGTTGTTACCTGAAGTGGACAGATACGAAGCTACATTTCACGTAACTATGCAGGACCGTGATTGCTAAACGTAACTATGCAAAAGATGTGGGAATAATCACAGAAACGCTCAGAAACGATTAACACGGCACCGAAATAGTATAAGGACTTGCCTATTAAATTTGAATTAAGAGAGTTATTTATTTTTTTTAAAGATTCCATTGCACTATGAGTAAATATCACTTATTCATGAAATAGTGATAAATATTTGAACATTACAAGACTGAAAAAGTTACTTACACCAAGAAATAGCAAAATATACTGACGAAATATTTTATCGCAAAAAATTAAATTAAGTGATTTAGTAATTTTTTTAACTCGTCACCCTAATTCAAAGTAACATCATTTAGTTACAGATGGCAAGCTAACGCTATACAATAATGTAAAGGGGGCCCTACAGACACATTCATGAGACGAAATAACTTGATAATCACAAGAGACAAAATATTTTAATCCTAATTTCAATAGAATAATTATTAATTCAAACATGTCTTGATTTTATGGAACTGAATAAAAGCACCCATTAATGACGACACAGAGCAGCTGCAATATATTCGGGCATTTAAAAAGAAGAGTTGTTTGCATAATTGGCGGATCTACATTCCCACAATTTAGTAGACAAAGACGGGTGCTGGTACAGCATCAAAACTACATAATGATTATCCTCTAAACTACTTCTAAACATTTCTTTGTAACATTAACAGACAGCAGCTTTTCTTCTCCATGCATTTGACAACCGTAACAGGAGAATCGTAACTTAACAGACTCTCACAGTAGTCTACTTCAATATTACGCCAAGTTTTCTAATTCCAAAATACCACTTTTTTGTCTTACTTACGGCGGTCAGCTTTTGACCAGTGGCCGACGTCCGTTATGTGTCAAATGTCGCACATCTCCTGCATTTCCGTGTATTTTCAGTTCGAAAACATGGATTTCGTCCTTCAGAGATGTCATAAGTATTCGTTGCTCTGGGCAGCTCTCCTAGTCACTATAAATATCGCTTTTCTTGTGTCTGTTTTGCACGCAGAAACACATCTAAGCACACAGCTTCAAAGCGCCTTCTGTGTTTGTTGTCCAGCTTATGCTGAACTTTCGCCAGACTCCTTATTACGAGCCACCGAGTGTAGGCGTTTACTCAGTTACTATTTGCCTCGGATGGAGGATGTCATAAATTTCTTCAAGCACTTTCCTCGAAAGCGACGTAGCGGAAGGCATATTTTTGTTTCGTGTTTACTGTAGTTATATAAATTACCGCCATTAGTCGACTGAAACACACGCTGTACACAAGTGTGGCTGAGCGTGGCTGAAATTTTGAACGTGCAAACATCGTGCAGATGATTCGTCTATAGTGCTGAACAAACTTTCCGTAATCGTATTTTGCCAAGATATGTACATGTGAAACTCAAAATAGTTTATCGAAGTAATCTTTTCCTTTTTTTAATTCTAAAGAAAACACTATTTATTAGAGAAGTAAACGAATGCGTTATCTCTTTACATCCGACGAATCACCGATGGCCCTGCTGCAAAACACATGACAAAACATTAAGCCATCGACCTGTAAATTCAATCAACAACTTAGAAGTTAAAAGAGTAGAATAGTGTGAATTACCTGACCCGTTATTTTATTCTCTTCGCCTTAACCCTAGCTTAATAAACCCTCGTAAAGTTTATGATCGGCATTGGTACCAATTCGCAGTTCCCGCCAGTCCTATATTGTCAGTAAAGGGCGTAAAATAGGACATTTTGCACTTATTATGCGTGTGAAATACCACTGGAGACGTTATAACTGTTATTAAGTGGTGCATAGTCCGCCACCGTAGCGCAGCGGTAGCGTTACCACAACAGCCGTTCTCAGTAATCTATTTCATACAATCTTATGTTTGCATCTTAAAATTTTCTCCTGAATAACTACTTCAACGTCAAACAAGCTATTCCAGCATGAATTTATTACAACAATTCTGAATCTTTACCTCAACCCAGCTATTGCAGCCGGCCGGAGTGGCCGAGCGGTTCTAGGTGCTTCAGTCTGGAACCGCGCGACCGCTACGGTCGCAGGTTTGCATCCTGCTTCGGGCATGGATGTGTGTTATGTCCTTAGGTTTGTTAGTTTTAAGTAGTTGTAAGTTCTAAGGGACTGATGACCTCAGCTGTTAAGTCCCATAGTGCTCAGAGCCATTTTTGAACTAGCTATTGCTCTGTCTCTAAGTACCCCGGCGTCAAAGGGATGATAAACCACTTTGTGTCTCCTTTTTATTTTCCCATATATTCTATGGTCTTAGTGATGAAAGAGCATTTCAGGAAATCTATGTAACTACCTTCTAGGACCTATATCTACTAGCGATTTTAGTAAACGCTAAGAAATGTCATCGGATTTCACTGAACCTTTTTTAATCATTCGCTGTGCAATCTTTGCTCCCATTAACGGATGGCCTATTTCTTTGGCGACAGCCTTTTCCTTCCTTTGTCACGATACTAGATAGTGGAACAGAGGAACCAATATCTACACTAACTTATTTTTCTATATCACTGATGCTCAAGGTTTGAGTTCTATGGTTGTCGGCTGCATTTTCAGTTAAATTATTTATAGAGCATGATTTGCTTGCAGCCTACAGCACTACTCTAATTGGATTCTAGGTCCTTCAGTTTGCTAGTCGGGTAGTGAACAAACTTAGTAGACATAGGGAGGCACGATGGCGGATATCCAGTGTCACCTTGGCTTGCAGACCTCACAACCTGTAATCACAATCTATGCCTACACTCCGTCACGTAAACATCGTAGCAGAGGTAGCGCTCCGGCTTACTGCAAGTGGTTGTTTTTGCGGTTTTCAGTGGGGCATCACTAGGGGGATGGAATAAACTATGTCAGTTATCGAAATGTCTATTTTACAATGGCCCTGTACATCAACTAGAAACATATGAAACTTTGTGCCGGACCGGGACTCGAACCCGCTTATAGCGAGCGGTCGTCTTAACCACGTCGGCTATCCTGTCACGCTTCAGTGGCCAGCCCAAAAACATATGGAAGTTTGGGTCGGTCCTGGCGGCGTCTTCGGATAGCCGAAGTCATTAAGGTGACCGCTCTCAATAAGCAGGAAACCCGGGTGCGTGTCCCAAGACCGGAACAAAATTTCATGTGTTTCTAGTAAATGGTACAGATTATGTATAATCTTATTCACAAATTGCGAATATATTTCATGTATAAACTAAAACGGTGAAAACGCAATGTCACTTTAATACACTAAGGAAATAGTGTGAACGTGTGACGGGTTTTTACGCTTTAGAGCTACCGGCGTCAGATAAACTGTCACAGAGGACAGGTAACAAACGAACTCGCACAGGACAATGTGTTACCAGCGACGGGTACCATTATATCTGACGCTTTGAATGTGTTTTGTGCCAATCAGGGCAATACAGGGCTGGAAGATGTCCAGTGGAGTTGCGGAGAACCATTCGAGCGCAGTACCGAAGAAACGAGTAGACCTGAAAGTGGATAAGAGAAAGGTGTGTTCACACAGCATGTTTAAAAAGGCATTTACACCTCATGGACGACGACTGTCCAGAACTGCTTTACTAGTTCACAGCTACGAGAAATGAAGCCATCTGTTTCGTTCTACAGGATACAAAACTCTCCTGTTTCAGTTTTCATTTAGTCTATTCTTCACTCCAGCCCCAGTGGCCTACATGCCGTCCGACTTCCGAACGGAGACCAAAATCACTCGCGACCTGGTACATTTTCTCAGCATACAATGGCTGCAGTTCAAAAAATAATCAGTATCAATTGTCTCATCGCCTCGTTAGTTTTTGATTTAATATAATATCTGTAAAAACTGAATGTCATCTATCTTTCGTCATACTAGCTAATATCTGACTGCACTTGAAACCAATGGCTCCAGAAAGGTTACGAAGCACTGCAATACAGGTAGGTTAAAATATTTACGAACAGTATGTACGGTACACACATTTTAAATTTGTTGATTTTAAATGGAGGTATAGAATTTGAGTGAAGTAAGTGTTGCTAAGGTTCAAATGGCTCTGAGCACTATGGGACTTAACTTCTGAGGTCATGAGTCTCCTAGAACTTAGAACTACTTAAACCTAACTAACCTAAGGACACCACAAACATCCATGTCCGAGGCAGGATTCCAACCTGCGACCGTAGCGGCCTTAAAACCGACCATCTCTTCTCGACCATGGTTCGCCTCGGTGCAGCTTCGTACACGTCATGTGACTTCTATCATTCGCATGAGGTTGGGACCTGGGTGTTACACCGCGCACCAGTATCGGTTGAAGACTGTCACGTATGGACACTGCAGTCAGGATACAACGGCAGTAGCGGATCATAACCACAACATATTGGCATGTTCCAGGTACACAACTGCACAATCAGATTTGTATAAGAAATTGGTAGCGAGAGGTTTTCCCCTCCCTACCAGTGTTCCTGTTTTACTCCTCCGTTTTGATAAATATAACTTGCTCACAGACTATTTTAAAGCCACCGAGGTCTTCATTTTCAAATGGCATCAGCCCGAAATATTGTGTTTTAATTTGCGATGGACCTCTATTTCTAGATTACATTTTTATTGTTGTTCTCATGTGTATCTTATGTCGCTGTTCTACTGGCACTATTGTACATATCGTTGGTTGTATTGTGTTTGTCTTTTGGAGTTTTTATTTTATTTTAAATATGTCTACCTGTATGTTATATTTCTCACATGCTTATAGGGTTTTTTTCCAGTACTATTCTTCAGCTATTGTTGTACTTATTATATGGTGTACGGGGTTTGCCCTTTAATGTTTTATCTTTTCTATAAGAGCATGCATATTTTTATCATAATGTTGCTGTATAGTGCTATTTGTAATTCTGCTCACATGTCATTGTCATCACTGCCATCGGCTCTCTGGTGTTTGTCTAATTGCGCTTTCATTTTATTTTAAGTGTGTGTTTGTATGCTAACTTCGTCGTTTAGTGCTATTCTGCTTTTTTGAGATTATGTTTCTTTGGTTATTTTTAACAGAGTTTGGCTGTATGGTCCTTGTAACCCAAAGCCAAAATAAAGAAATAAAAGAAGGCATTTAAAGCTATTAAGAAAGGGAAATGTGTCATGGTCAACAGTAAGACCGATCATAACGAACACAAAATGGAGCGCCGATTGCCGTAGAATGTGAAGGGGAACCCAACAGGACGAGATGAAAATCGATGTAGACGTCAGTGTAGCCACTCCAGATAGTACCCACGAGACAGCAAAGCGGCATACCGGGTGAACAGACAAAATGATTGAGACAGCTACTAGTACGGACTGGATGACTGTGGTGCATTTCTTATATACGCCAAAGATACGTGTCAGGCTCTGAACGATTCTGAGCGTAGCGTTGGTCGACAGCACCCAATGTCAGTGGGCTACTAATGCATGAGGCTATGTCCGTGATGGATGCCATTGTAAATAGGTCTAAGAAGTGCAAAAACCGAGTGCAGCCTGAGTTCAAATCGACTCAGTGGGCGAGCAGTTTGCAGCTATTGCAAGCCACAAGTCAGTAAAATTTTATGTACCCCGTTTCTTTATCATCATTGATATGAGACTTAGCATCATCGACGAAGAACTTGCGGAGGAACTGGCTTCAGAGGTGAAAATTCTTGATATTCACATATCTTGGAAGGATCCGAGACACAGAGAAGTTAAGTAGAGGATGGTCAGAAACAATCCGAAAAGCTCGCAAGGGTGTGGAAGGTAGGTTGTGCTGAGAAATAACTGTCTGAGTTAATTAGCATTGAAGTTAGCCAATGAGGTGGTTGTGGCCTGCCACATACAACTAGTCTCAGTTGTTCTCATAGCGTAGATGATAGCGCACGTGATTGTTCAGCCTTTCGCACAGATACTATCCTTACTACCATCCAGTATCCAATTTTTGAATCGTTCTCGTGTTCGATTCAAAATGGTTCAAATATCTCTGAGCACTATGGGACTTAACATCTGAGGTCATCAGTCCCGTAGAACTTAGAACTACTTAAATCTAACTAACCTAAGGACATCACACACATCCATGTCCGAGGCAGGATTCGAACCTGCGACCGTAGCAGTCGTGTGGTTCCGGACTGCAGTGCCTAGAACCGCACGGCCACCGCGGCTGGCTCGTGTTCGGTTGTAGGTAACCAAATGAAGAACACTTCTAGCGACACCATCTCTGGCGGGTTGCTTGAATTTTCTGTGGCAGTAGCCTGATTGGCTAACTTCAGTGCTAATTAACTCGGGATCGGCGCAACGTATCGAATTTTTTTCGTAACAATCATTTCTCAGCAAAACCTGCCCTACAACATCTTTACAAGCTTTACACACTCTTTCTGACCACGTTGCATATCCCGTTGCAGTCAGTTAAAATTGCTTTCGCTGGTTATTAACTTCTGTCAGTGGGGTCCGCAGCTCGTGGTCTCGCGGTCGCATTCTCGGTTCCAGAGCACGGGGTCCCGGGTGCGATTCCCAGCGGGGTCAGGGATTTTCACCTGCCTCGAGATGACTGGGTGTTTGTGATGTCCTCATCATTTCACCATCATTCATGAAAGTGGCGAGATTGGACTGTGCAGAGGTTGGGAATTTGTATGGATGCTGATAACCGCGCAGTTGAGCGCTCCACAAACCAAACATCATCATCATCATCTGACAGTGGCCGAAATTATGAATACAAGTTGCACTGTAGACCACTGAGAACGTCGTGCAGTGCCTTAGATATGGCCACAGCCAGAAATAGTCTCCCACGGTTGTACGATGTGCAAATTGAACAGGGCTGCACAACATGACTGAAGGCAGTTTCGAGGGTGCTCATTAATGTGTCTACTCTTGGAGCCCCTACCTGGTCACGGGAAAACATGCACTGAATTTCTTAAGCGGGAGCGTATTAACGATAATATAGCGTATTGTAATATGACCATGGAAAAGGTACTGCCGTTGGGAAACGGTGCCTCATAGACAAGACGTGCTGCTACCTCTCCTCCAATTCTTGTGCTTCCGATTTTGTGCCGCTGCAGTGGTGTTTATCGGAGCCACTGCCAAGCACCCCGCCTGATACTTGCTGGGTGGCACTGCCGGCGTGTTATTCCCGCCCAGTTCCACATGCTCCGCCTCAGCTGGCCTGTGCACCTGCTCTTGCGCCAGCGCCTGCAACGCAGCCTCCACGAACTCGGCTGGCACCGCGGTTCGTCCTGCCCAACAGCAGCCAACGTCGGACGCATGAAGTCCCGGAGGAATTGCAAGTAAGTCACAACCAGTCGACGCAGTGGTGCGAAAGCCCAGAGACTTATACTATGCCGGCCGCGGTGGGCGAACGGTTCTGGGCGCTTCAGTCCCGAACCGCACGACCGCTACGGTCGCAGGTTCGAATCCTGCCTCGGACATGGGTGTGTGTGATGTCCTTAGGTTAGTTAGGTTTAAGTACTTCTAAGTTCTAGGGGATTGATGACCTCAGATGTTAAGTCCCATAGTGCTCAGAGCCATTTGAACTTATACTATGTTGTACTGATCCCTACAACCCTGAGTGTGCGAACTCTTTCCGACCAGTGTTATTTGTTAATGCAAATCTTACTGACGATTTATGAGGAATGTGTATGTCCATCGTCAGTATCGCTCAGTAGGGGGCAGTCACGAAAGATTTAAAAAATCGTTTTGCGAGAATGATCGAGGCACATTCCATTAATCCCACACAGAATAATGAATAATAACAACTTGGCAAGTTTTCTGTTTTGAAACATACAGTCGGTCTGTTCTAACAAGTAACGCCTGTGCTGTTTCTTGAAGGAATATAGAAATCATATTATGGAATTGGCAAAACCTTCGCTATGTAAGGAAGAGAACTTCTATATGCCACGATATAACACGGTTCGGAAAGACGGAGATGACGGTATTTGGGGAGTAGCTATTGTAATCAATACTGGGGGTGGATTTTAACCAGCTACGTATAGATATTGGGACTAATCACTTCGAGGTATTTGCTATTATCACATGAATAAAAATAGCTGATATGTCCATTGGAATAGTATAGTGAGCCCCACGAACTGATAGCAGCTGACATGCCCTCTTTATTAGTCGCATAAAATCATCTACTGGGCAGTTATCATGAGAGATGGCCACAGTACAGCATGGGGAAGTGGTAGAACGGACCAGGTGGGCGCACTTGTGCATTATGTGGTACACGAAAGTATCTTTTTAATCCTGAATTACGGTTCTGCCACCTAGAATATCAAGACCAGACACAACATCTTACCAGCGCCTTATTTCGACTCTAGGGAGATCCACAATACCAACCGCATCTTCTTTGGCTGACCTTGATAGAGACGGGAATCAAACTGGCTATTTAAGGAGCTGCTCCAGATGAATCAAGAACTTCTTCGAATGCGCTAATATTCTTAACTACAATGAATATAGATATTTATTTGTAAATTGCTTGTGGAATCTCTTTTCAAAGCTGTGGTTAAATTGTAGCTCTTAAGTTCGAGTTTATATATATATATATATATATATATATATATATATATATATATATATATGTGTGTGTGTGTGTGATTCGAATGTCCCTACCTATGATTTTTATGCAACCCACGATTTCTTCAAATATCACTTTTCGTATTCCGTCTCTGGCTACGTGCAAACTGTTTGTCGTAAAAAAAAAAAAAAAAAATTATCCCATTTTGCAGGAAATGTAATATAATTACACTTTGTACTGGGCTACATTTTGGCTGACTTGGATAATTCTAGAACTACGGCCTCTAGCGAAAAGGCATCCCATTGCAAAATTTAACTACATTAAATTTCCTACAAAAAGGTCATGTTTATTTTTCTGTAGGACTAATAGTTTGCATGTAGCGAGAGAGAGAATAATCTTCCGTGTGGTATTTGAAGGTGCTTGGGGTTTCATAAAACCCATAGGTTGTGGCAGCTGAATCTCCCTGTATAGATGCACGCGCATACACACGCACGCATGCACCCACTCACACACACACACACACACACACACACACACACACACACAAACCCGAACTTAAACAATTTAATCCCAGCTTTGAAAAGAGATTCCACAAGCAACTTACAAGTAAATATCTATATTCATTGTAGTTAAGAGTATTAGCACATTCGAAGTAAGTTCTTTATTCATGTGGAGCACCTCCTTAAGTAGCCAGTTTGATTCCCTTCTCTATCAAGGGCAGCCAAAGAAGATGATTTTCTGGATCTCCCTGCAGTCGAAATAAGGAACTGGTAAGATGATGTGTCTGGCCTTGATATTATAGATGGCAGAACCATAATTCAGGATTAAAAAGTTACTTTCGTGTACCACATAGGCGTTTATTTCACTATATTAGAAATTTCTCTGTTGACTTAGGAGGCCAATGTATTTAGTTATGTGCTATTCTCCATGTCACTGAACTTTGTTTCAAATGTCTCAGTAAGTTTGAACTGTCTGTATTGGTGTATCCAAAGCTCAAAATATAAAAAAGTACCTTTAACCTGTCGAGCCACCATGCTGTGGCCGAAATTCCGCTGGCAGGGCCACAGTACTAACGAGATGACATGACGCAAGTCACCAGCTCACTGAAGTGGAACACTGGGTTACCTCATGCCACGCTGCTTCGACCTGTCTACTTGACCGGAAGTGGCGTCTTTTCATAATGAAACGAAGTCGAGCAAATATAAATGCGAACCATCCAGACCTAGTTGTGTCTATCGCCGCCTGCTGCCTACGCTGAGAACTACTCCACGCCAGCCGTCGGCATGATGTGGCTCATCCTATCTCGACTTCAACTAGCCGCCGCCACCACTAGCCGCTGGTGCATGGAGCGCTTCTTAGGAGTGACGTTACTGGGACGAGAACTGGCGCCAACCGGCTGGTGCCTCTCGCAGCCTGACATCACCGACTTCTGGGCGTCTCTGAGTTGCCCTTGTTTCACAGTCTGTACTGCTGGCTAGTACTTCATGTGCTTGGCTGGCCATGCTGCGTCAGCACCAGATGCAGCGCCATTTGGAAATGGTTACAGCACAAGAGCACCCACACACACTGCTACATGTTTTTTGAGTGAGCTCCTCCAACCAGGGTCAACGACGCCAGCACGACACCGTCTGCTGCGGGTGTATGAAATCTGATCTCGAATGAATTTTTCACTCCGCAGCGGAGTGTGTGCTGAAGTGAAACTTCCTTACAAATATCCTGGGTTCGACTCCTGGTCCGGCACACAGTTTTAATCCTCCAGAAAACTGTAGTCTGACCTCCCTATTTTTCAGACTTATCATAGATTTTTGAGGAAGTCACCTGCCATTCAGATCTATTGCTTCTAAGCAACTTGTATCTGTCGAAAGACGGACCTTCGCTCTGTATTTTATCTGTAGATCACCACTTCTTGTCCTCGCAGATTTTTTTTTTTTTTTTTTTATCACACCGTGTTACTAGAGGAGGCCGAAATGCACGCGTTTTAGCTCACGCAGTCTGGCGTGAAGAGGGAAGAACTATACCGACGTGAGGTCTGGAACATGACAGGGTATGAGAATTCAGAAAGTGGACGTAATTAGTTTCACACTTAACTTTAATCCATTAATGATGAACGTCGCTCTTGACGGTACATGATTCACAATGTTGTCTGTTCAGAATTCATTCCAATTACTGAATATGGTGCCTTGCTAGGTCGTAGCAAATGACGTAGCTGAAGACTATGCTAAACTGTCGTCTGGGCAAATGAGAGCGTCTGCAGTCAGTGAAGCATCGCTAGCAAAGTCGGTTGTACAACTGGGGCTAGTGCTAGGGAGTCTCTCTAGACTAGACCTGCCGTGTGGCGGCGCTCGGTCTGCAATCACTGATAGTGGCGACACGCGGGTCCGACGTATACTAACGGACCGCGGCCGATTTAAAGGCTACCACGTAGCAAGTGTGGTGCCTGGCAGTGACACCACACTCCGGATCATCCTATCTTCTTCTTGGGTGGTGTTTCGGTGCCGACCACTTCGTGCACTGTTCTCTATCGTCTTTCTTTTCTTTTTCTGAAGCTGGGCCCAAGCACTCACAAGCTGTTGTGAGATGCAAAACACCTTCGGAACGAGGGACTGTGTTTGGCCTTGGCTCGGTACTGCTCAGACAGCTTGTCTGAAATCTGTTGTACATTCTTTCATTTTCGCCGTTGCTGTAAGTAAATAAAAATATTAGAATTAGATTTACTTTGGGTAGTTGGGTTTGTTGTCATCTTTCCATTCTACAAAATACCTACGAACCCCGTAGAAACACTGTTAACGGCTAAAGTTCGTGCTTACTTGCACTCATCAGTCAACACATGTAACCGCGAGGAGGTCAAGCAAACTTTTGACAGAACAACTGGTTTGTTTTGATTTCGCATATAGATAAACACGTCTACCAACCTACTAGTTCAACTACAAAATATTTTAGAGCTATACTATAGGTTATTCCTACTTCTCGTCTAACTCGTAGAGATTCGTTGTGTGCCTAAACCGGAAGCCGTTTTCCCATGGCCTTTCACACTGTGTCCGTAACCACGGAGCGAGATAGTGTAGCGGTGAAGGCCTTGGATTCACATGCGGTAAGAGAGGGATTCGATTACCCGTCTGTTCATCGTGATTTCTCTAAATCAATCAGGTCATATACCAGGACAGTTTCTATGAAAAGTACTCGGCCGGTTTCCTAGAACAACCTTGTCTTATCCGAGATTGTGCGGTACCTCCAATTACTTCGTGAACGAGACGTTCAACCCTCATCTTAATTCCTTACTCCCGCATTTTTAGTTGACACTCTCGTATTTAACTGTAAAGTCTTGTGAGTTGGCATACGATTGGTGAAAAATTAAATGAAATATGCTTGATTTTAACCAAAGGACAGAATCGCTTATACAGATGTGACTTGTACCTACGAATAGTCCGTTTCAGAAGCATGCGAAACATTCATGGTAATCATAGTAGTTTCTCTTGAGGCGATTCTTGCAGACAATTGAAAACTGCAACTGAGAACAAAATATAAGCGATAAGGGAAGACAGTTGGAATACTGACCAAAGCTCCGAGGTTCATATGAGCAATCAATGACCAACTGAATTTTTATCGATGTACCGTAAATAAAAGGATTAATGTTCCTGAATATTATGCTAGCCATATTAGCGTAATGCTAATAAATTACTCACACATTTCCTCAATGACTCTACCTCCAAATTTGGAGCTGTAACACACACCTTTGAAAGATTTTGTATCTACAGTCGCTGTACAAAACTTGTTAATAGCAGTGTTCCTACCCGTTTGTATCATTATTAAAAAGAAGAGAAGAGAAGCCACAACCATTGCTAGATAAAGCATTACACGGCATGTTTTCCGCTGCATACCACACATTTGCAGCAGAACGAGGAGATGGTGTAGCTGTTGTCTGTATACGCGCGGGAAATATGAATCGGCGAAGAGGTGTCGTTTCTGTTAGCGGTATGCGGGTGCAAAGCGTGAACTGGCGCGTGAAGAAGGGAAGTAGAAGCGGCCGTGTTAATTAAATCATTCTCCCTGGAAGCGCACCTGCCGTCCCCGTCGCTGTCTGCAACGCTGCTAACGAGCACTTGGCGGTCCGCATCAAACAACAACTCTCTTCCTCCAAACCAGATATTGATTTCTTTCACCTTAAAATTTTTCATTTCTGTATGAAGTTCCACCTACAAAGATTGTCTAGTGATCAGATGCAGGGACGTGGATAGTTTCTCATTTACATCTTCTGTGTAAGGTTAAGATGAAATACGGGCAGCAACTGTAGCAATGATAGGAATAAAGGCAGCCACAACATTATAGGTACCCACAATTTTATTAATTTACAAACACGAACACAAAATTAAAATAAAGAGACGTTAGCCAGAGTTGCTATTACCTGTGCAGCGTTAAAAATTTAACACCCATAAAGCTCACAGTATTTGTTTCCTGTTTTTTCTTGTCACTCAGATACCAAAAAGCCATCATTTTATACTTCTAGCACAACTAACAGTACCTTAAAAATCTCATAAATGAGTAAAGCGCCGAATGTGCTGAGGTCGTGCTGCCAACAGTATAAACGCTTCGAAGTTCATCCAGTTTTACACATTAAGTTGTTTAATAGCAGGCAGGCTTCCAAAAGTTTTTCATTGAATTTCTCTCTTCAGATAAAGAAATTGTGGGGAACATTCACAAATGTCTGTGCAAATTCTATGGAGCATCTACTGTCGAGAGAAGTACAGTTAGTCGCTGGGCACGGAAGGTGAGGTCATCAGAAGCGGTTCGGCGGAGCTCCAGGATTTGCAGCGGTTGGGTAGCCCATCCACAAGTGTCACACCTGACATGCTGCAGCGAGCTGATGTCATTTGCGGGGACAGATGCATTACCGCTTGGCAGTTGGCGCTGCATCTGTCAATCAGCAAAGGAATATTCAAAAGTGTGTGGAGATGGGTCCCGCGGTGTCTAACGGTGGATCGTAAATCGCACAGAAAAAACATTTGTCTTGATTTGTTGCAGTGCTTTGAAGCTGAGTGAGAGGCCTTCTTGTCCCAGATTGTGACAGGTGATGAAACCTGGGTTCACCATTTTGAGCCCGAAAGAAAACAACAGTCGATGGAATGACGGCATACCCCTTCCCCACGGATGAAAACATTCAAAGCAACTGCTTCCGCCGGTAAGGTCATGATCACCGTGTTCTGAGACTGTGAAGGTGTGATTCTCATGGATGTGACGCCAGGAGGTGGTACCATTAATTCAGAAGCATATGTCAACACATTAACAAGACTCAAGACGCGATTCTGGCGACTTCGGCGCCACAGCAACCCAGGAGATAATTTGGTGGAACACTATAACTCTCGGCCCCACACAAGTCTGAGGACTGCTGAACACATCGCAAAACATGGTTGTACAGTGTTATTCCATCCACCCTACAGCCCTGATTTAGCCCTCTCGGATTTCCACTTGTTTGGACCACTAAAGGATGCCATTCGTGGAAGACATTTTGAGGATGATGAGGAGGTGATTCACGCAGTGACGCACTGGCTCTGCCACCAGGACAAGGATTGGCACCGACAGGGCATACAAGCTCTTGTATCATACTGGAGGAAGGCCACAGAAGGGGCTGGAGATTATGTGGAAAAGTAGGTTGTGTAGATAAAAGGTGGTTTTACGTCCCAGTCCGCACATACACATTTAGGTTTCCTGTGGTTTCCTTAAATCACTTCACCTGAATACGAGTCCATTGCCTGAAATACTGCGCTAGTTCTCATTAGGATAGGAAACTAAATTTCGATCTCACTATGAATTATTTTAAGTGTTAGTGTAGTAAGAGTAGTTTCTTACAGTGATTTTTTAACCATTGACGTTTCAGGTGAAGTCTGTTCCTCCACTTTTTGTTACATTAACAATTATTAATCTACGTTTGTTTCGATTTGGGTGCATGACAAGCAGACAAGACGTGATTGGCTGCTCTTAAATGCTGACAAAAATAAGAGTGAAATAGCTAAGGTGCTCGTCGTAACACTGAAATTAGAGATAAAGAGAGAAGAAAATAAAAATACTTAATTTTATCCATCGTGTACATATCGACTATGATGTTCATGGCTTTATTTATAAGCCGTCTAGGTGGTTATTGAACCACATCCTCGAGACTGAACGAACTACGCCTGAGTGAAATTATACTTAAATCTGCAAACGGTTTCGAATGGAACATTGAGCTGACATGCCGTTCTACATAACAACCTAAAACCTGTGTGTGTGTGTGTGTGTGTGTGTGTGTGTGTGTGTGCGTGTGTGAGTGTGTGTGTGTGTGTGTGTGTGTGTGTGTGTGTCTGCACGCGAGAGAGAGAGAGAGAGAGAGAGAGAGAGAGACGGAGAGAGACATCAGACAGGTATCGGACATCTTCAGCGTTCAGCAGCTACGAGAAGTAGAAAAGTACACCAAAGTAACAGTGGAAATCCGAGAGGGCTAGATCAGGGCTGTAGGTGGATGGAATAACACTGTACAACCATGTTTTGCGAAGTGTTCAACAGTCCTCAGACTTGTGTGGGGCCGAGAGTTATAGTGTTCCACCAAATTATCTCCTGGGTTGCTGTGGCGCCGAAGTCGCCAGAATCGCGTCTTGAGTCTTGTTAATGTGTTGACATATGCTTCTGAATTAATGGTACCACCTCCTGGCGTCACATCAATGAGAATCACACCTTCACAGTCTCAGAACGCGGTGATCATGACCTTACCGGCGAAAGCAGTTGCTTTGAATGTTTTCTTCCGTGGGGAAGGGGTATGCCGTCATTCCATCGACTGTTGTTTTCTTTCGGGCTCAAAATGGTGAACCCAGGTTTCATCACCTGTCACAATCTGGGACAAGAAGGCCTCTCACTCAGCTTCAAAGCACTGCAACAAATCAAGACAAATGTTTTTTCTGTGCGATTTACGATCCACCGTTAGACACCGCGGGACCCATCTCCACACACTTTTGAATATTCCTTTGCTGATTGACAGATGCAGCACCAACTGCCAAGCGGTAATGCATCTGTCCCCGCAAATGACATCAGCTCGCTGCAGCATGTCAGGTGTGACACTTGTGGATGAGCTACCCAACCGCTGCAAATCCTGGAGCTCCGCCGAACCGCTTCTGATGACCTCACCTTCCGTGCCCAGCGACTAACTGTACTTCTCTCGACAGTAGATGCTCCATAGAATTTGCACAGACATTTGTGAATGTTCCCCACAATTTCTTTATCTGAAGAGAGAAATTCAATGACGGCACATTGCTTGTAACGTACATCACCTACAGACGCCATTTTGAAACTGTCCTGCAGCTACGCTTTCTTTCGGAAGTGACGGAAACTTGGCGCGCTCGCTCAGGAGACTTCAAATAATATATACGTAACGTTTCGCACTCGTAACATTGTTTTCGGCTCAGAAAAAAAATTTGGGGAATTACTTTCTGGGCAACCGTCGTATTTCTTAGTGATGTGCTCATTTATCTGGAATGCCGTTCACTAATCATGACTAGAATTTCGTCTGTCAGCTTTTCGGTAGCAGTTCCCTTCCTGTAGTTCATGTAGCTAAACTTCTTCCCCTGCTACGAGCTCTCTTACAATTCCTTTCCACCGGGACTCATTCAGAGGCACGGCATATAGAGCTTCTTAAAGAGGAATAATGTGGCTTCAAGTGCTTTTTCATGTAACATTTTTTTGTTGTTCTGTGTTTTGAATCATTTTCTGGTAACATTGTTTGGACTAAATACAATAAGTACGGTATCGTCTTGGAACTTTCACTAAAGGATTTACGTGTATATTTACACATGACCTAGATTAAAAATCAAAGTGTAACTATCTTAATTACTGCAACAGGTTCATTGCTTTTCCCTAGTGAAGCAATTCACATTGTAAAAACTATTTTTAAAATGCGCAAGTGTTCATTGCTTTGATTTGGGATAACATTTATTTTAAGACATTTCGGATAGTTGGTGCTTATATTTAAAACGTATGAAGTTTCAGGTTGCGTACAACTGTTAAGTTGAACTGTATTATCTAAGAGCGTTATTAAGTACAAGTAGACAAGTCTTAAATACGTATTACCCAGTGGTTACTAGGAACCAAGTAAAAACACCAAAATCACGGTTACTCTAAAACCTGTGCGTCGAATATGACGAACTTCGAAGTATTGATCACATGAAATGGGCCACACAACAAATAAAACATGAAAGCGTGGTCCAAACACCAATGTTAAGTAATAATGTAAAACACGTTTGAAGCTTCAGAGCTTCATAGGAGGTGGAAGCTGTTGTTCTTTCAATGTGGCAGACGAGGAGTGCCGTAGCAAGGAAGTCGTCTCGTCGATAGCGATGTCATTAGTGGCAAGTCACTTGTTTTACTGAGTAAGAATTGGGGAAGGAAGACACCGCGGCATGTTTAAGGAATTCTCCCTGCACTTACCGAAAATAATTTAAGGAAATTGGTCAGGTGATGAAGCTTGTCTATCTGTGGACCTGACTGTTCGTTGTTAAAGATATCCTTCCACGAGGCGAGGCCTGCGAAGCCGAGAGGTATTTTCAAGTGGTATATCTTCACCTGATGCACCGTCATAGGAGTGTACATTTGTATTTAAGATAGCATCTCAGTATATGTGCCCAGTCGTAAGTCCACTTGGATGGCCATCTGAATGTAAAAATCACACAGACTCAAGGCATTCCTCATGAGTTTAACACATGATAAAGTATCAGGGCTTCTCTTCCTAACAAAACGCATCTGCGGTTGGCATGGAAGCTGATCTGTGATATATATGTGAAGAGAACGGGCCTCTGTTGATCGGATGTGCTGTGTGAATGAAAACCTTTCTTTGTCTTTCAAACTGCGCAAAACAATTGATAAGTGACTTTTTGAAACCTCGCTGTTTTTGCCCGTAGCTACGCTGAAGTTTGAAATTTCAGTCAAAGATGCCTACAACCTTCCTCTGTGTCCATGCAAAAGCAAGGCGCCCTGTAACATAACCCTCTGAATCGGCGATGCTTCAAAAAGCAAGAAGTCAACACATTCAAAAAAAAAAAAAAAAAGGAGGGGGGCGGGCAGAGCTCAGATGTTCAGGAGAGGTTAAGGTGAATTAGTGATATCACATGGGCACCAAATTTGACCACAATGGAAGACAGATCCACGACATCCAGCACAGAAATACCGCGATTCCCTTTTCAGTTGCCGAGGAAAACGTTCCAGAGAAACCGCCACTCAAAATCGACACAAAAGGCCTTAGGACTTGGCATAACGGGCGTCACTGAAACTATCCCTTCTTTTTTGAGCATTTATTCACACACATTTCGCGGTCGAAAACGACAGTTTTTAGTGCGATGTCCAACAGACCAGCATTCTTGACATCCTTTGACATTTGGGACATCAAAAGGACGATTCACCTTACTTCTAAAGACGTCGTGGTGCTCCAACACCACTGCATTGGTTTCATGCCTTTGAAGTGTGGCGCAACCACAATTTTTGCTCTGGTATACGGTTTAGAACTACCAAGGAAGTCGCTGTCCGGAGTGGCCGAGCGGTTCTAGGCGCTACAGTCTGGAACCGCGCGACCGCTACTGTCGCAGGTTCGAATCCTGCCTCGGGCATGGATGTGTGTGATCTCCTTAGGTTAGTTGGGTTTAAGTACTTCTAAGTTCTAGGGGACTGATGACCTCAGAAGTTAAATTCTATAGTGCTCAGGGTCATTTGAACCATTTGAACCAAGAAAGACTAAAATCCAGTCTACGAGCTTTGAACGTGATGTGAAGCACGAAAGGGTGTTTACGCCTTTTTAAGCTCTCCAATTTCGCGCCCTCCTGAGGTGTGATCATGGGGAGGTGCGATATTGACACATTCATGTATAAAAGGCAGAGTGGCCCTCTAACACCCCCAAGTTCAGCAACACAGTTGGTGATGCCTGCACACCTTTGTTGAGAACTTTAAAAACGTTTCTGTAGAGAGACAACCCTTGACGGAGTCATAGGTGCCTATAGGCCAGCAACTCCTTCGACGCCCAACAGCTGAGTGGCGCCACACTGCTGTTCCAGCGCCTGCTTGGGGGGGGGGGGGGTCTCCAGACACATCTCACTGACTGGAGTAGGATTGTTTTCACAGATCAGTCCCACTGCGAACTTAGCTCCGATCACCATCGAAACGCGTCTGGAGATGCCCTGGACAGTGGCTGTGGCCCATCATGCGGCCTGACAGCTACGAGTCATGGTCTGAGGTGCCATTTCTTTTCATAGCAGATGCCAGATGCCCCTTGGTTGTCGTGCCCGGCATCCACACAGCACAGCGGTACGTCGACGATATTCTACGTCCCGTTCTGTTGCCCTTCATGACAAGCCACCCAGGACTTATATCTCAGCACGATAATGGCCGCCCACACACGGGGAGAGTTTTTACTATTTGTCTTCATGCTTGTCAAATATTACCTTGTCCATCAAGATCGCCGAATCTCTCCCCAATTGAGAACGTTTGGAGCATTATGGACAGGGCCCTCCAACCATCTCGGGATTTTGGTGATATAACGCGCAAATTGGAGAGAATTCGGCACGACATCCCTCAGGAGGACATCCAACAACTCTGCCAAACAACACAAAGCCGAATAACTGCTTGCGTAAGGGCCAGAAGTGGACCAACACTTTATTGACTTGCTCTACATTGATGATAGATACTTGTTACAAATAATGCCTCCTCTACACCACTCCTATTCCTAGCAACACTTACTTCACTCAAATTCTGTACCTCCATTTAAAATCAACAAATTTAAAATGTGTGTACCGTACATACTGTTCGTAAATATTTTAATTGCTGCACTCCTTACTTCCTAAGTGGCAGAAATTGGAGGACTTTAGGTTGCCAATGCTTTCTGAATGACCGCTGCCACTAACAATAATAATAATAATAATAATACTGTTTAGGTCCTACGGCAAAGTACTTAAAGTTATGATGTGCTGTCAGTTACACTCAAGCGCCAAAGGAACTGCTATAGACATGCGTATTCAGGCGGGCCCGTCAAGAGCGATATTGGACTGTTGATGACTGGAAACATGTTGCCTGGTAGGACGAATCTCGTTTTAAATTGTATCGAGCGGATGAACGTGTACGGGTATGGAGACAGCCTCATGAATCCATGGACCCTGCATGTCAAAAGGGGACTGTTCAAGCTGCTGGAGGCTCTGTAATGGTGTGAGGCGTGTGTAGCTGGAGTGATATGGGACCTCTGATACGTCTAGATATGACTCTGACAGGTGAAACATACGTAGGCATCCTGTCTGATCACCTGCATCCACTCATGTCCATTCTGAATTCCGACGGACTTGGACCATTCCAACAGGACAATGCGACACCCCACACGTCCAGAATTGCTACAGAGTGGTTCTAGGAACACACAAAAATCGTAGAGAGAGACCAAGAGATGAATACAGTGAGCAGATTCGAAAGTATGCAGGTTGTAGTAGTTATTCGAAGATGAAAAAGCTTGGACAGGATGGAGTAACATGGAGAGCTGCATCAAACAAGTTTTCAGACTGAAGACCACAACAACAGATGCGTGGTGTTAGTTAAAATGTATGTGTATGGTGGGTGGACTACGTGACAAATTCCGGCCACTTAGCCGAGTGGTCAAAGCGACTAACTGCCGTGCAATGGGCCCGGGTTCGATTCTCTGTCAGGTCGGAGATACTCAGCTCGGTTATTGGGTGTTATGTTGCCCTCATCAACATTTCATCATTATCGACACGCAAGTCGCCCAACTGAAAGAACCTGTCGTTCGGCGAGCGAACTTCCCCAGGTGGAGACTCCCGGTCATCAGTGCCAGACGATCATTTCATTTGTATCTGAGAAAGATGTTGTTGATACATTCGTTTCATAAGGTGTAACCTCCACCATACTGTGTCACATATTAGCAATAGTATATGAAATAAAAATGTAATTAATAGCAATCTTCCGAGTGTTCAGCAGAGTTGTTATTTCCATTATTAGTAACTTATGTAATCATAGTTTAGTTGTCTTCATTTGATTTCGTGACAGAAACACAATCGAGCTCTTCCCTTTTCATCCCTCAAAATATGTCATATAACCCGTCGGTCGGATAATCAGCCCCAGGTTGAGAGCCACTGCCCTAGATGAACTACTCCAGAGCGCGTATTACGAATCAAAACTTGGATAGGGGCTCTATCCGCTGATGCGCATCATATACTTGCATGTCTTCTAGTTGTCGCGCAGTCGTCTTCTGAAGCTCCGGAGGTATTGTGGAGAACCCTGTATCACACACATACACACAGACACAAAGATGGTCGCTTCTGTAACACAGAAAAGGCCCATGTCAATGCAGTGGCCGAAGCTTCCACGATTATGGCGTTGCTCGCATCGCAAAGCAGTCCTGCAGCCACTGGCGGTGGCGGCGTGTGTCGCAAGAAGACGCGCGCGAGCTGCTGCTGCCTATTTTTGCCAGCGTGGGAAGGACGGCCGCCCACTCGCGCTGCCGGAAATTAATGCCAGTCTCGGTTCGTCAGCACCTGCCGTTCTCGCAGACGGCGCTTCCTATTTTATTCGTGCCAGACTGGAAGTAACAGACGGAAATTTCGATACCGTAAAGGGTGATGCTTTTTGTCGTATCAGTCACTACCACCGGCCAAGAGGAAAGCAAATGCCATTTAGCAGAATGTCTTATCCCTCGGTGAAACAAAAAAGGTGATAAACATCGGAATATAAAGGTAAGGTAATAGAGGAAAAAAACTGTTAACTCAGAAATTAAATTTGATCGCAGACAGTCATACGGGATGTTTATCTACACCAGTTGATGAAATAAGCGTTGTCCGATACTGTCTTTAAATATTGTTTCCTTATCATGTATTGTAGAATTTAATGGAGGTAACAACAAGCACATCCTAAATATTGTAATATAAAACTATAGCTTATCTTCGAACTCAAAGTAACACTTATCCTCTGTTATTTGTAGGTATGTTCAATTATCTATTTAATATAGCCTACCACTTCCACAGTTATTTAAGATAGTATATCATAATCCCTCTGTAAATAATTGGTGAGCTTTTCTGGAACCAACACAGTTATTGCAGCTCAAGGGACTCTCTGGTATCTCATGTAACGAGATGGCGGACCACCTGGCGAAACAAAGTGTGATTGATGGCTAAATTACTAAATTTACCCTACACACACATATTTTGTTGCTGGCTTAAAGGAAAAGGTTCATCAAGAATGATCACAGACGTGGGAGATCTCACAACAGTCCAGAGGAAGACATTACGCCGCAATACAGCCGAGTATTCCGCGAAAAAACCCTGTTGTCCCAAACCAAGCTACCTAGACGTCATACCATTACTATAACACGCATCCAGCTGAGTTACGGCTGTTATCCTTCAACTCTTAATAGGATGAAAATTCAGCCATCTATATACGGCGTAGTCCACTGAACTGCGATGTGCAGATCTCAACCATGTGATAGTAGAGCCTTCACGCTATGACGTACAACATCGCAAGTTTCTTAAGACCTTGATCAGAGCAGGAATTCCTCAGCCTACATCTGTGACGGACCTGACCGCAATAGACCGTGTCAGTATTACTGTGCTGAATGTGTGAATGTACACAGTGCACCACGAAGATTACCTGGAATTAATGTAATTTCTAATGCCTGTGCTGTATAAATGATACTGTACGCCAAATCTGCAATTACTCACTCCTCTGGTTAAATGGTTTATGCCAAAGGCCAATAAATTAGAAAAAATACACACATACTCACAAACCGCGGGTTAGATCCCACATGCTTTTCATGATGGCATGATGGGAGTTTTGACAGGTGGTGTAGTCAGCCTCAGGAAGACCCCAAGAAGTTTCATGGAGAACAAGTAGTGACTCCGATTGCAAAGGTTGAGACAGATGAGCGAGAGAAAGTTGTAATTACTGCGCCCAGTCACATGCCGCCGTCCAATGCCGCTTTAAGGCAGCGGCCCAACGGGTGACCCATCACCAACGCACTCTCCTGTGCCTGCTCAAGAAGTTAGCTAGTTTTAAATCCTGTAACAATATTACATGCTATAAAGATGCATCAACAGAAGTACACAGCGCGTAAAATCAGTTTTTTTTCAATTATGGTGGTTTATTATCAATTATGGCTTTCGAAATGTGGTGCTACAGAAGAATGCTGAAGATAAGGTGGGTAGATCACGTAACTAATGAGGAGGTATTGAATAGGATTGGGGAGAAGAGAAGTTCGTGGCACAACTTGACTAGAAGAAGGGATCGGTTGGTAGGACATGTTTTGAGGCATCAAGGGATCACAAATTTAGCATTGGAGGGCAGCGTGGAGGGTAAAAATCGTAGAGGGAGACCAAGAGATCAATACACTAAGCAGATTCAGAAGGATGTAGGTTGCAGTAGGTACTGGGAGATGAAGAAGCTTGCACAGGATAGAGGAGCATGGAGAGCTGCATCAAACCAGTCTCAGGACTGAAGACCACAACAACAACATGGTATCGTTACGATAAAGAGATTGTAAGTAACAGCTGAGTAACGTGTAAGTGTGAAACCACTCCTCGTTTCCTCTAGTAATGGCATAATATACGAAATAACTGTAAAAATCATCACAAATATGTAGCACAAACTTTCCATTTGGAGACCACCATTAAATAAATAACAATTTTGTCAATCCCATTCTGGTGTAAGCATTTCCATGGACGCTTCTTTAACGGCTAGCATGTCAGTTTCGCTGCTAATTTCATTAGTGTCATTCGGTTAATTGGATCCCCTTCTAGACCGTCTAAATACCAGAAAAATATAATACAAACAGTAGATAAATAGCCAGTGAAGATAAATCACTGGAACGTGGAAGTGGCTCACAGAACACTCAAAAAACTTTACACGAATCTGATTTTAACAAATATAATCGGAAACGACCGATGCGATTTTCATGCCTGAATGCTTGTGACACCTTACAGCTGGATATCGGGATGGGTCTCAAGCCTGGACCTATGCC
Organism: Schistocerca piceifrons; assembly: GCF_021461385.2. Classification (NCBI taxonomy): domain Eukaryota; kingdom Metazoa; phylum Arthropoda; class Insecta; order Orthoptera; family Acrididae; genus Schistocerca; species Schistocerca piceifrons. Next base: position 304,744,920 of record NC_060149.1, read on the forward strand.
AGTCAGCTTATCTGAGCATACCAGCTGCAGTCACATGAACCTGTAGTCTTCCTTTAGTTTTTACATACATGCAGAGATACCGTATTGAATATTGGAGTAATGTACATTTTTATTTGTCAAAAATCGCAAACATAAGCTAAGGTTATCCCGGTGAGAGGAAATGATCGCCCCTGGTGTCGTGTGTGAACGAATAACGATTCAATTACCTTTGATAAATTTGTAGCAAGCTATTGCCGAGGTATCTTAGCTGGTACTTGCAATTTGTACCACACGAAAAACGTGCATCACGCCCGGATCAGAAACGGTAAAATATCTCGATAATTTATCGAGAAACGAAATGAAGATCATAAGATATTTGTGAACATTTGTGACTTTACGATGTCCATGTGTGGTTTCATTCATTAACAAATGCTTAGAGAAGAGGAACTCCCTTCCAGGAATGGCAACGAACAAATTAACAAAGATCTGGAAAGATACACCATTAAAAAAAAGAAAGAAAATCACACGTTGTGAAAGTTTCACCACTATCGTTGCTGATAATATTGGTTTTGTGTGATCCCACAAGCTTGATATATTTCGTAAATGAAAGCATTGTCTGTTGTAGACTATAATTTTATCTTTTATTTTTATTGTGCTGTTGGCCTACTTCGGCTAAGGTATCATTAGCGAGCACCTACGAAGTACGTTACTTGTATAAGTATCTCAAAAACAAAATAAATGACGAAGTCGTAATTTCGCCATAAAGTAATGTCCATTACTTACATATGCAGCAAAATTATGTTCCATGTTGTATAAGATGTAACAAGCAAATTAGTTTCTCAGTCCACATACGGAGCCAAACTTCAGTGTTTGCGTGCTCTGTATCGAATGTGATGGAAAATACAGTGGAATGTGTGGGAGATCCACGTACAGTATAACTTGAAGGCCAAGTTAACAATCATGCTACAGTACCATATTATATCATGTGCTAACTTCAAATAACACACAATTACATCAACATTCAGTTGTTGTTGTTGTGGTCTTCAGTCCGAAGACTGGATTCATGCAGCTCTCCATGATGCTCTATCCTGTGTGCGCATCTTCACCTCCGAGTAACTACTGCAACCTACATCTTTCTAAATCTGCTTACTGTATTCATTTCTTGGTCCCCTTCTACGATTTTTTCTCCCAACACTTCCCTCAAATACTAAATTGGTGATCCCTTGATGTCTCAGAATATATCCTATCAACCGATCCCTTCTTTTGGTCAAGGTGTGCCACACATCTCTTGTCTCCCCAATTCTATTCAGTACTTCTTCATTAGTTACATGATCGTCCCATCTAATCATCAGCATTCTTCCGTAGCACCACATTCCGAAAGCTTTTATTCATTTTTTATCTAAAGTGTTTATCGTCCATGTTTCACTTCCATATATGGCTACATTCTTAACTTTATATTCGATGTTAACAGATTTCTCTTCTTCAGAAATGACTTTTTGCCATACCTACAGACATACAGATTGAAGTCAAAATTATCTGTTTTGATTTATGTTAAATGGTACACAGTGTTATTGCATATGTAAGTAATGGATGGAACCTTATTCAGAAATTACGACTTTGCCCTTGATCGCACTTCACGATCCTTTGACTGTTAAACATGTCCTGTAATTTATTTTTTATACGAGCTTAATAATCACGCCTTGGTAGAAATTCGCCAGTATCACAACAAATAAAAGAAAAATTTAAAGCCTACAACGGACAGTGTTTTATTTTATCAAAAGCTGTCCTTATTGCCTCGTGGGTACGAAAAATGGTTGTCTTTTGGATCTGTTGCTTGGGTACAATGTTACAAATGTCACGAAATGAAAAAAATCTTTGTTCCTGTAACAGCTGCAGATTCGATAACTTTGTTATACCGTGTTAGCCAAAGAAAGGTCGTCTCGTCTAGCCACGTTATCAGGAGAAATTACGAGAAGCTTGAACACTCTATAAAATGAGGTTGCTAGGTGAATGTTAACAAAATTGACACAAGGGTAATGGAATGTAGTCGAGTTAAGTCAGATTACACTGAGGGAGTTAGATGACGCCATGAGATATTAATAGTAGTGGTTGAGTTTTCCTATTTGACCAGCAAAATAATCGATGATGGTCCAAGTAGAAAGGATATAAAGTGCATACTGGCAACAGTAAGAAAAGTGTTTCTGAAAACGTGAAACTTGTTAACACAGAATATAAATTTAAATGTTAAGAAGTACACTCCTGGAAATTGAAATAAGAACACCGTGAATTCATTGTCCCAGGAAGGGGAAACTTTATTGACACATTCCTGGGGTCAGATACATCACATGATCACACTGACAGAACCACAGGCACATAGACACATGCAACAGAGCATGCACAATGTCGGCACTAGTACAGTGTATATCCACCTTTCGCAGCAATGCAGGCTGCTATTCTCCCATGGAGACGATCGTAGAGATGCTGGATGTAGTCCTGTCGAACGGCTTGCCATGTCATTTCCACCTGGCGCCTCAGTTGGACCAGCGTTCGTGCTGGACGTGCAGACCGCGTGAGACAACGCTTCATCCAGTCCCAAACATGCTCAATGGGGGACAGATCCGGAGATCTTGCTGGCCAGGGTAGTTGACTTACACCTTCTAGAGCACGTTGGGTGGCACGGGATACATGCGGACGTGCATTGTCCTGTTGGAACAGCAAGTTCCCTTGCCGGTCTAGGAATGGTAGAAAGATGGGTTCGATGACGGTATGGATGTACCGTGCACTATTCAGTGTCCCCTCGACGATCACCAGTGGTGTACGGCCAGTGTAGGAGATCGCTCCCCACACCATGATGCCGGGTGTTGGCCCTGTTTGCCTCGGTCGTATGCAGTCCTGATTGTGGCGCTCACCTGCACGGCGCCAAACACGCATACGACCATCATTGGCACCAAGGCAGAAGCGACTCTCATCGCCGAAGACGACACGTCTCCATTCGCCCCTCCATTCACGCCTGTCGCGACACCACTGGAGGCGGGCTGCACGATGTTGGGGCGTGAGCGGAAGACGGTCTAACGGTGTGCGGGACCGTAGCCCAGCTTCATGGAGACGTTTGCGAATGGTCCTCGCCGATACCCCAGGAGCAACAGTGTCCCTAATTTGCTGGGAAGTGGCGGTGCGGTCCCCTACGGCATTGCGTAGGATCCTACGGTCTTGGCGTGCATCCGTGCGTCGCTGCGGTCCGGTCCCAGGTCGACGGGCACGTGCACCTTCCGCCGACCACTGGCGACAACATCGATGTACTGTGGAGACCTCACGCCCCACGTGTTGAGCAATTCGGCGGTACGTCCACCCGGCCTCCCGCATGCCCACTATACGCGCTCGCTCAAAGTCCGTCAACTGCACATACGGTTCACGCCCACGCTGTCGCGGCATGCTACCAGTGTTAAAGACTGCGATGGAGCTCCGTATGCCACGGCAAACTGGCTGACACTGACGGCGGCGGTGCACAAATGCTGCGCAGCTAGCGCCATTCGACGGCCAACACCGCGGTTCCTGGTGTGTCCGCTGTGCCGTGCGTGTGATCATTGCTTGTACAGCCCTCTCGCAGTGTCCGGAGCAAGTATGGTGGGTCTGACACACCGGTGTCAATGTGTTCTTTTTTCCATTTCCAGGAGTGTATTTTCTAAAATTATTTGTCTGGAGTGCAGCCTTATACGGAACAGAAACGTAGTTGAGAAACATTTCTGACAGGACGAGAATTAAAGTTTCGAAAACATGTTCTTACAGATGAGCACTGGTAGGACATTGCCTAAGGCCTCAATAAATCGTTAATTTGGTGCTGACAGAAAGTGTCGGGGATAGAAACGGTAGAGTGAGACCAAGGCCTGACTATAGTTAGATGGTTCAAATGAATATAGGCTGCAGTAGTTCCTAAGACATAAACAGACTTGCACAGAACATTCTAGCGTGTAGAGCTACATCAAATCAGTTTTAGGAGTGCAGACTACAACGAAACGTTGTACGAGAGATTGATTTCTACCTCTAGGAATGCTTTACATTAGAGAAACACGGTAACCTCAGCCGTGGTTCCGACTCCACAATAAACTAGGCTCCCATGCTCGATAGGCGATCCAGTTAACTAGTCGGAACGAGCAAACAGGTTCTATTAATACTATGTCCCATAATGTGCTATATTGTTGACAACAATCCAAGACTTTTATGACTCTTGGTTTTTCAGAATTAGTATGGCGATAGATCACAAACGTATCTTTACGTCAACATCGTATTTACCATTGATCTGGTCAATAAAGAAATGCACCTCTATCATGTGAAAAAAGTACATAAAGCACAGTTGTAAATGTGCTTCGCATGAAAACTGTTACAGGGAAGTGTTACTAAGTTCTTTAGTAGGCTGATCTATCTTAAAAATATATCAAACACCACTGTGAAGTAACATTTTTCAAAGCACTCGGATGATCCAAAGTAAACAGGAAACGTATCGCATTTAGAGTGATCTCATTTCACCTTATGTGAAAATTCAGCTTCCTGTTTAGTTAATTTCTTGAGCACAAGAGTCACAAACATATATCTTCATAAGGCAGATATGTATTTCTAAATTGTTCGACAGGGCTTCCTTGCTAGAGACATCAATTACGACCAAGATTTAAACCAATAAGAAAAAGAAACTGCTAGAAGAGAGGGGTCTCGTAATATAAATTACAGTCCCAAAGTTTTATTCCAAAGTTCTTTGCTTTTTAACTGCAATACTTCGTCAGTAACATCTAATTACAAGTTCCAGAAGCAACAAGGCTCGTAGGCGCTTGTGTTAGATAGAGGGTGATCCTTATCTTGCTCGCCTGCTGGGAATAGCTAAGAGTAATAGGGGAGAGGGAGGATGGCTCGATCGACCTTTAACCTTCTGAGGAGAAACTAATTTCCCGGTTCTTATTTTTAACGTAGATGGAGTCGTCCTTACGATCACAGAGTTGGCACGAGAAAATTTTCGTGTGCTTACCAGTAGATGAGAAGCTGTCAAGAGATTCAGCATTTAGGAGATGAACATACTCCGGCTCATTTATGCTGAGGTTTTTCTTGTCTACGTAACACTAGTACGCTATGCTTACCTCAGGCTATCGTACATACGTATATATGATTCATTGCCTGTTTTACACTTACTTGATGTTATACTGCAGTAAGGCATGTCCTGTTTATTTAACGCTCGGACATGAGCAGAAGCAGTCTTCCTGAAGTATTACATATGGATTTCATGGAGGAAGGGTACTGCGTCGGGCTCTTAGATTTCTTTGGTGTAGCTGTTGCTCTTCAAATTACCAACAATATGTATAAGTGGAGCTAGTATGTTATTCACCATTCTCAACACCATTCTCAACATTTGCCTGGAATGTCACTCCACAATGTAGGCTACTAGAGTACTGTCTCCACAGCTAAGTGTTGCACGTATGCAGCCATCGCTGTAGAACAGGTTGAAGCCGTACTCGTCCGAAAGTACTACATTTTATCTACATGACTACTCTCCAGTGCTTAGCAAAAGATTCCATTCGGACTGTTTCTCGACCGTTCCAATCTCCACTAGCACTTGAACAAAACAATTACGTAAGTCTTATCGTGCTAGCTTTGTTTTCTCTTATTTTATTACAGTTGATCATTTCTCCCCATGTGTGTCGGACTCAGCTATATATTTTCGTACTGTGAGGAGAAGAATGGTGATTGAAATTTAGTAAACAGATCTTGCGAAAGAAGTCTTTGGCTTCATGATTGCCACCTCAACTCGCGCATCATATCCGTGATCTATCTCACTCTGTTTCACGATAATACAAAAGGAGCTGCCGTTCTTTGAACTTTCTTAATGTTCTCCGTTAGTTGTAGATGGTAAGGATCTCACACAGCGCGGCATCACTCTAGAAGAAAACGAGTAAATGTAGTTTAGACAGTCTCTTTAGCAGATTTGTTGAATATTTTACGTATACTGCCGATAAAAGCCAACGGTCTTTCCGCAATAGTAACATCAGTTCCCGTCGGATCACAAAAGGCTATGCGCTGTCAGCTTTGGGTGGCACTTGGATGGGTGACAGTTTTGTAATTTGATTTGACTTTCTGATGATTTCACAAGACAATAAAAGCAGCATTATCGGTGTAAAAGGACTGCTGAGATTATCTCCTAAATCGTTTACAGTGATTAGGAACGACAGAGGGCCTGTAACATTTCCTTGGGGAACGCCATATAGACTATCACTTCTGTTTCACTCGGTGACTTCTTGTTAGTTACTAATTGGTGAAAGAATATCGGAAAACACTGTTCAGTAAACTGCTTTAGTGGCATTGTCATCGGTAACATTACCACCACTCGGGGGCAGTGAAGGAGTTGACTATGTCTTGCCATTAGTGTACTTTACGTATGACCAGAATCTCTTTGGATTTCCTACCAGAGTTTCATTGTGTAAACTACTGAAAGCATCTGGCATTGAAATCCGCACTAAATTTCGAACTTCTGTAAAACTTAACCACTCACGGAGACCTTTTATTGTTATAAACCTAGTGTTGTTTTTAGTTGCTACTGCAACAGTGCTCTAACGTGATTGGTGCTCCACGTGGATCTGTTCCGTCTTCTGTTACTTTGTTTGGTATAAACCTCTCGGTTGCCGTCAACACAAATTTCTCTGAACTGAAGCCATATTTGGTCAACACTTACATGGTTAGTGTGGAAGGAATGGAGATTGTCTCTTAGGACGGTGTCAAGCAAAATTTTATCTACTTTTTCAATAGAAAAATTTTACGTTTATGTTTTGATGGATTTAGATGTTACGGTGTTCAGTCTTGCCACAACCAACTTCTGGAACCTAATCACTGCATTCGTCATGACGCACTCTGATGGTTCAGAAATACAGTACATTATCACAAACTTTTATACTTCGTGTAGGATCCTGAAGCTTCTGAACTGATTTCGAAATAATTTTCGTAACAAGCATTTAGTTCAGCTTCCGATGTTCTTTATACCCACTACAGGACTTAAAGATGTACACTTGTGTGCAAAGCTTAAGAGCGAAAGTAACTTTTGCGTTATGTGTCACTACCAAGCAACACGAAACTTGGACCACGTAATGGAGCTGCTTAGGGATATGACTGCCAATGAGGAGAAGTCTAGTAGTGTTCCCTCTGTGTGCATACTTGTTGGGGGGGGGGGGGGGGAGCAGAGTCATCAAACATGTCATGAAGATAACAGGGTACAGCCAGCTGCAGGTGGTGAGTCATGTCGGTACTAATGAGGCGTACCGCTTTGGATCGGAAGAGATTCTCTCTGACTTCCAGTTACTATCTGAAGCAGTAAAGACAGCTAGTTTTGCCTGCAAGATGAAGGTGGAGCTCACCATCTGTAGAATCGTTGATAGGACAGACTGTGGACATTTGATACAGAGCCGAGTGTCTCAGACGGTTCTGCAAACGTGTAAGCTGTAGAGTTCTTGACTTGAACGATAGGATGGAGAGGTCTCGGCATCTAGTTAGCACTCTGAGTGCCATTCCCGTAATAATATGCTGCCTTCAGTGTCAGAAAGAATGCCGTTCCCGTAATATTTCGGAATCAATATCTTAATTTGGAGTGCCGTGGCCGCAGTTTTACGATTGTGGCAGTCTTCAATAAGATGATGTGCACGTAATATTACGGGCATTGCATTCTTTCGAACATTAAAGACAACGCAATGTTACGGACATGGCACTTAGAGGTTCATTGCACACTGCAGGTGGCTACACGGGCAGTTAGAGCTGTCTGGAGCGGACTGGTCGGTTTTTTAAGTTAGAGGATATCGGGACAATACAAACTGAGGTTCAATCTCGAGGGGTGCAGGTCAAACACAGGATAAGGATAAAACTGGAAATCATCGATATTGCATTTATAAATTATTGTTTTAAATATTTTTGGAAGATGACTGTCAACGGACGTTAAGAAATGTATAAAATCCGTATTTGAACCGACAGCTGCTTTTATTTTAAACCCAAATATCTACCGGTTTGGGTCTATCCGTGAAGATGGTCCGAGACCGAACCCGGTAGACATTTGCGTTTAAAATAAAAGTAGCTGATGGTTCAGATATGCGTTTTATACAGTAAATTATTGTAACTGTGTTGAGAAAGAACCAGAGCTCCAAGCGCTAACAGAATGCCCCAAAGCCGAGATCGGTAGATCGGTATAGATACTGAAAGCTGGCTAAAGGCGGTGATAATTTCAGCCGCAGTTTTTGCCAAAGACCTTACGGTGTTCACAAATGATGCTGATGTGTTTGTTTCTGAGAGAACTAATTTATATTTTAGTGAAATTAAAATACCTGTTGATAGTTGCTGTGAGTTGATATGTGTAGGGGTTATACTTCGCAACCTGAATAAACGAATAACTGGCCCTTTTACCGACAACCCGATGCAGATAATATAGCGTCTGAAAGGTTTGAGGACAATTCGAGTCTCATTTCGAACAGATACCCGATTCATATACCCATAGATGATAACGACTACAATAAACCTTCGATATGTTGGCGAAAATACAATTATGTGTGTTGTGTCCAGGAATCTTGCCTACTCTGTTCGCTAGACAAACAATCAAACAACTCGTATTAATGAGTTTTATTCCAATAAGAACAATTACAATACTTAACTTTTCCAATTACACAGATGTGTCGCAAGCAAAGGGCGACATACGAAATAATGTCTTTGCAGTGACTGCTGATCTCTAACTGACTAAAGTCTTTCCTGAACTGCTCTCGAAGTGCCTAACGTAGACGCTGCTACCCAAGTCGGCCGCCACCAGTCGGGCGTGGTGCTTATGTCCTCTTCACCTAGGGACCGCTGCTGTAGCGTTGTCATCCTGGAACGGAGGTCGGTCAGCGTGCGATTGGCTGACCCCTTCTCACAGCCTTCTCTGCTTTGTCGTTCCCGACTGGCGTGCCGACGCTTCACTTTATGCCGTAACAGTGTGCATAATTTAAGAGGAAAGCGACTTTCGCATGAAGTGTCACTACCAAGCAATATGAACTTTGACCATACAGAGGAACACTGCTACACTACGGTACGGCAGGTAACTGAGAGAAATACGCGATGAGACGAACAGAAATGACTCTTTTATTGAAAGACAATACTTACACTGAAGTTTCCGCGATTCGTGATGGTCTCCTGGGCATTAAAAAGGACCGGTCGTGGTTCTTAATTGAGTGCATGATTACCACGGAAGGCATTGCATGCTCCGGAGCAGAGGGGTGGGGGTGTGGTGGTTAGTGGCAGCGTGCTCTGCAACGTACTGTTATGCTAGAAGCATCGTGTTCAACATTGCTAGGCGTACCCTCATATGGTGTAACGCACCCAGGAACATTATCGAACGTAATCGTTTTGGTGGTCCCGCACTGTTCTGATGTAGCGAAGCATAAAGTTGCATGGGTGTACTGATCTACAAGTCTTTGAACACGGTACATACACCAGTGAATATTGCCACAGAACAAGCTGTGTAGCACAGTCACCGTGGTGTAGTGGTTGTGAGACTATAGTGTTGCATGGCGCGCTCGTGAATTCAGAAATTATCTGAATTGTAAAATTTTTATTTCTATATTCGCTTCTAGTACATTCTAGAAGTAACCACAAATGTCAAGAATCATTGTACTGGAATGTTCTGTAACTGTACATACACCGTACGTGTTTTGGCCGGAGGCAGTTCGCTCCGCCCTCTTGTATGTGCAAGTGCTGAATAAAACTTGGTTAAGTGAAGTTAGTGTTAGTCATTCATCTAATTATACCTTCTTCTATGTGACAATATTATTGGGAGAGTTTACTCCTTCCCCACGTGCGTCTTTTGAAGGGTGCATTCGACCCTGACGTCATGTTTATCCGTGACAATGCGCGACGACATCGAATAGCATAATGGAGGAGCTCTTGGAACGATAGGATGTTCGGCGAATGGATTGGACTGCCGTTCCATGAACTTAAATCCCATCGAGAACGTGAGGGGTGCATTGGTGAGGCGTACTGCAGCAAGTCCATATGCACCAACCTACCATCCAGCTGTTATCATCGGCGCTAGTGGGGGAATAGTCCCCTACCACAACGACTCCTTCAAAAAAATGGTTCAAATGGCTCTGAGCACTATGGGACTCAACTGCTGAGGTCATTAGTCCCCTAGAACTTAGAACTAGTTAAACCTAACTAACCTAAGGACATCACAAACATCCATGCCCGAGGCAGGATTCGAACCTGCGACCGTAGCGGTCTTGCGGTTCCAGACTGCAGCGCCTTTAACCGCACGGCCACTTCGGCCGGCTACAACGACTCCTTACCAACCTCCTGGCCAGCGTGGGAGCCCGTTACACAACATGTACTGCCGTCTGTGGTAGTCACAAACCCTATTAAGAACAATGTCCCGCTTTTTGTAATATCCAGGAACTTTACCTCATCACCCCAGGTAAAGGGAAAGCAGCCATCAGCACGTGAGTAACCAAGACGGTTGCCCATCCAAATACTGACCACGCCCGACGTTGCTTCACTTCTTTGATCTGGCGAGAACTGGTCTATTCAACGGGACAACGCCCTAGCTAACTTGCACGAAATTTTAAATGAGTCGTTTTGTGCTCCATTACACATTTCTATACACAAATGAAAATTATACTCATATAGATCAGTTTAATCATCATCATTTTTGCTCTGTAGCGAATACAGTGAAATTTCATATGACCCTTCTTCAGCTTCTCTTGTTCTTCTTACATCTGAGACCATTTATCATCTCTGATATGTAGATCTTCAAATGCCTTCTTTTTCCAGCTCACAAGGTCTTCCGATTGAGCATTCCGGTCGAAGTGCCATGTGGAGGATAATTTTCTTTATTTGACCGTTCCACCACAGTCATTTCAGTTCAGCTGTCTCCAGCACGCTCTTTCTACATTCTAGCTGCACACGGAGATCCAATTTACCACGTTATCTAAAGAAAAAATGCTATTGTGCTGGAATTTGCTCACAATCGCGATTATTTTATGTACAGTCGTGTATTTTAGTGTTGGATGTTACTGTGCAGCAAAACTATTTTCTTGATTTTTCTGATTTTAATACTGATCTTCACAAATTTTCCACACCAAAGAACTAGTTCGATCATTTGTTCCACATCTATCTTGCACCATGCCAAGAACCTTGTTTATTGATCGTACATGAGGGTAAAACAGTTAAGTTTAGAAACTGCAAGTATGTATACTATTCATTAACTCTTGTGTATAATATGCGGGTAGAACAATCAAGTTCCCAGGCCGGGTAATAGGGGGTGTCTACACCGAATTTCAATTTACACCTAATTTTCAACTTCCACCCAGCGTAAAATTAAGTTAAATAAATACAGTTCTTCTCCAAAATAATTTGTATGTCATGTTAAGTTTTTTTGTATAAATATTACAACATCAAATCAAAACACTTTCCACGTGAGCCGCTGCGGTGACGCGAAGAATGTCTAGTCTGTATTAAATTTCCATCCAGGTCCGCTTTAACGTGTCCAGAGGGATGGTACCGATGACTTACACAAGCCGAGTACGGAGGTCTTGAATGTCCCACGCTGCATTGGAGAATACCCTGTTCTTTACGTAGCTCCAGAGAAAGAAATACAGTGGTATGGTGCCAGAAGAACGTAGAGGCCAATTCACGGGTCCATCTCGTCCAATCCAGCGTCCTGGAAATGTTCGTTTCAGACTTGTCCAACCATCCAATAAATAGTGAGGTGGAGCACCATCCTCTTGAAAACAAAGGTTTGATTGCAAGTTCTAGCTTGGGGAAGGTAAACATCTGTAACATGTCTGTGTACGTCGTTCCTGTTACATCCTCCTCAGCAAACACGAATGTTCCCGTTATCTTGTCGCACATGACGCCACATCAAACGTTCACTCTAGGGTTATCGCGCACCATTTCCTGATACTGTGTGGATAATATGACTCCAGATGCGAACTTTATGCTTATTCACAGTTACATAGGCATGGAATGTGGCCTCGTCAGAAATCATTACACTTGAGAAGAAAGCAGTATTCCGGTTGATTCGGTTAAGCATTTCACATGTAAATCCATATTGTCTTTGCTTGACATCGGGCTCTATGGCCTGTAGAATTTGCACGTTGCGTGAATACAGACGCAACAGCTTTTTGAGAACATTATGAATAGTTGCACTTGGCTGTGAAGCGTTGACGACGTTGGAACGCTTAGCGGACATTCCCAACTGGTTCTTCAGAGACACGGCGACCCCTTGCATGCCGCATCAGAATGGTGCCAATGTCGAGAAACTATTTATGCCCTGCTTTTATCCTCTTGGTGTCTGGTGCTGCTTTCTTGTAAACAAAACGAAACTGCCTTTGCACGATAACAATGGATTTAAAATATGTGTACCAAAGCACAATTTGTGCCTTCTCCTGAACTAAGGCCGTTTTCGCTTGTATAGACAACAAAGAAACAGAGAAAACGATTCAGATGTTGACAAAAATTACGCAGCAACGTTAGGGTCTGCTGGCCTCTACGGGCAAGTCAGACCTGAAACAAACAAAGATTTACTAGTTTTCAACCGCCTCAGAAAATAGGGCACTTCGACGTAGATACGTTATTTTAAGCGCTATGACAACGCTGGAAGATTTTTAACGCCAACTCAGCGCTTCTTCGTTGCCCAAGAGACCGTTCCCTGTTCTCTAGTGAACATCATATTAGATGTAGTTCAATTTTTTGTGTATGTGTTTCGTTACTGTAGCGTGGGGCGATTTCTGCAGAGAACGTCGTTTTAGGAATTACAGAGCGGAGCGAAGCTCAATAGAGGACGATGATCGAGTACTGCATCCCGTTACTACACGCAACGACATCATCTCGCCTCTGCCGCAGGCTGAACAAGCTAACAACTAGGATCGCTGCCTTATTGTCAGAGAATTTTATTTGTGGTAAGGTCTTATGGGACCAAACTACTTAAGTCATCGTTCCTTAAGCCTACACACTACTTAACCTAACTTAAACTAACTTACGCTATGGACGACACACATATCCATGCCCGAGGGAGGACTCGAACCCCCGACGGGGGAAGCCGCACGGACCGGGGCAACGTGCCTCAGACCACGCGGCTAGCCCGCGTGGCTCAGAGAATTTACTGAAGTCACCATAGTCAATGGTAGGACCGTGCGCCACATTCCCATACAAGAGTTAAGGATTTCCAAGTTTTGTCAAGAACGTTCCCGAAAACTTGTCTGCCGAACACAAGAAAAAATTCTTGTACATTTCTCGTGACTGGTTGGAGAGCGCGGACACAATTTTTAGACGCGGTCATCAGGAACCTGAATACATGTGGGCGATTCTGAGACGAAGAGCAACCATTAGGCGAAGACACAAAGCTGAGCCACGGACAAAAAATCCTAAATATGAAAATCAAACATCAAGAAAATGATAATGCTCTTTTTTCACTTCCGTGAGACCATGCGTTAACAATATATACCTGAAGGTTATAAAGTCGATTGTGCCTTCTGGTGATGAAACTTTTGGGGGAAAGAGAGGTCCTATTTGTGGCATGACAATCGCTGATTCTTCATCGTGGCAATGCACCCACTCTCAACACCATGATTGGCAATTACTTTTTGCCCCGAGCGGCCATATGGTGCCCTATTCACACGATATGTTCCCTGGAACTTTTTTGCCTCCAAAAATTAAAGGAACTCAGAAAGTGTCCCATTTCAAGAGAACATTAAGAAGTAGAAAAAGGATAGTGGTGCAAGTGTTTCGACGGTTGGAGAAAGGGAATGGAAATGTGATCATAATTCAGAAAGATTACTTTCAAATAAAAATGCATAAGCAGCGCTGTTTTTTAATAGAAGGATATTTCAGAACTAGTCTGTAACTTTTTTCCATATCTCTCATACTACATGTTCCAAGCTAAAAGCTGGCTTATGGAATAGGTTAAGTTCGTGAGAGTGAGGCAACTTGTCTTCCTACATCATAAAATTTCAGTGTTTTTCAACATTTATTGACTTCTGGCAGCATCTTCGTATAGAGTGTCATATAAACTTTAGTATAGTATCTTATTGAGGCACTGCCACTTAAAATACGGGAGATATGATAAAATGAAAATATACATGAGTTATCCACTTCATCCATAGGCATATGAGTGAGATCGACCAGTGCACTGGGAGAGATGGACCGTATAAAAATTGCTATACCTGAAGAAAAAAGACAATTATTTGGAATATAATGTAATGAATAAAGAATTATACTATTAAATATTTTAGTCCAAAACAGTTTGTCAGTTTATTATAAATCTGGATTGAACGTTGGGTTTTCTCATCAGTTGTTCGTTTTGCTTAAGCATTCGCCTGTCTTCTTCTTGCCACAGCAGTTACACATTTTACCAACTATTGGACAACACTCATGTGAACATCGTGAACGGGAAACACACTGAACTGAATCTTTATTTTGTTAGTTTCGTAGTAGATTTCACCACACCTACCATATTCATCTTCATCCCATTCATCACAGTTATTCAGAAAGATTACTTTCAAATAAAAATGCATAAGCAGCGCTGTTTTTTAATAGAAGGATATTTCAGAACTAGTCTGTAACTTTTTTCCATATCTCTCATACTACATGTTCCAAGCTAAAAGCTGGCTTATGGAATAGGTTAAGTTCGTGAGAGTGAGGCAACTTGTCTTCCTACATCATAAAATTTCAGTGTTTTTCAATGTTTGTATTTAGTAGATACTGTGAGTTATTTGGGGTTTGTTTGTTTTTTAGCTTTTTCAATCTGTGTTTCTCTTCACTAGTACTTCCCTTTGGCGATCTTTTTGTGCCTTTTTTTCTCGTTCCTTTCTTTTCTTACCACTCTTTTTCTTTACACTTTCAATACTTTCAGCGGAGTTTTGCTATCTGGATGTAGTAGCTGCCTTCCTCTTAAAATTCATCGTTTTATCAGTGGAAGGAACAGGTTATATTTATGCCAAAACTTTTGTCTGTGTTGACTGAGGAGTAGTCAGTTTTGAGGTCGTAATGTTGGAAGTTTTAGGTTTAGTAGAAATGCAGTCCGAAGTTGTGTCATTGAAGGAGTGTGACCGTGCTGGTAACACTGCTCTTCTGATGTGCTTGGAACCGGTAGGTCTTTTGATGTGCTTTGAAATGGTTGGTTGACCCGTTTGTGAGAATGTGCTCTTCCATTTGTTGGCACAGACACATATTTCGACAAATAGGCATATACTGAACATCCGGCCATCTTCAGTGGGATTATTCCACATCCCTTGAAGATAAATTTAACTGTGCCCCATATCTCTCACTTTAAACCAGTGGTCCATCTCTCCCAAATAACTCTGGTCCATCTCTCCCGATTGTCTAGATGAGATAGAGCACCCCGACTTCTATCTGTACGTAGCGAACTCGCTGGCCATTTTAGGCTAGCTTCATGTGTACACTTTATTTGAGCTCGCAGTAAACGAAAAATTGCATCAAAATTGTGCAAACTAGGCCTTAACACTAAAATGATGTAACTACACGATAGAACTTTACTGTTTACCAGAATATAGAATTTAATTTTTCTCCAGAACCAACTCGAAAATGGTGTCAACACTTTTGCACCACGTTTGTTCACAAAAGAGATTCCTCGCAAGTAGCGGGAATTCCTCTCTAGCAGCGCGTGTGTAATACGCCACTGTTCCGTCTCACCCTGTCATCCACATCTCCCAGAATTACCTTAAACAGAGTTCTAAACAAGAAAAAGTCTTCATTGTCTTTAAACTTAGCTCTTCTATGTGTTAGACATTTAAAATTAAGAGAAGATGATCAAATTTTTATAGAACTGCAATAAACCTTCCAGCGTAAAATCAACTTCAGAGAACGCTTATCTACACGACTGGCCATTAAAATTGCTACACCAACAAGAAATGCTGATGATAAACGGACATTCATTGGACAAATATATTATACTAGAACTGACATCTGATTACATTTTCACGCAGTATGGGTGCATAGATCCTGAGAAATCAGTACCCAGAACAACCACTGTTGGCCGTAATAACGGCCTTGATACACCTGGGCATTGAGTCAAACAGAGCTTGGATAGCGTGTACAAGAACAGCTGCCCATGCAGCTTCAACACGATACCACAGTTCAGCAAGAGTAGTGACTGGCGTATTGTGACGAGCCAGTTGCTCGGCCACCATTGACCAGACGTTTTCAATTGGTGAGAGATCTGGAGAATGTACTGGCCAGGGCAGTAGTCGAACATTTTCTGTATCCAGAAAGGCCCATACAGAACATGCAACATGCAGTCGTGCATTATCCTGCTGAAAGGTGGGGTTTCGCAGGGACCGAATGAAGGGTAGAGCCACGGGTCGTAACACATCCGAAAAGTAACGTCCACAGTTCAAAGTGCCGTCAGTGCGAACAAGAGGTGACTGAGACGTATAACCAATGGCACCCCATATTATCACGCCGGATGATACGCCAGTATAGCGATAACGAATACAAGGTTCCAATGTGCGTTCACCGCGATGTCGCTAAACATGCATGCGACCATCACGATGCTGTAAACATTATCCGGATTCATCCGAAATAATGACGTTTTGCCATTTGTGCACCCAGGTTCGTCGTTGAGTACACCATCGCAGGCGCTCCTGTTTGTGATGGGGCGTCAAGGGAAGCCGCAGCCACGGTCTCCGAGCTGATAGTCCATGCTGCTGCAAACGTCGTCGAACTGTTCGTGCAGATAGTAGTTGTGTTGCAAACGTCCCCATCTGTTGACTCAGGGATCGAGACGTGGCTGCACGATTCGTTAGTGCCATGCGGATAAGATGCCTGTCATCTCGACTGCTAGCGATACGAGGCCGTTGGGATCCAGCACGGCGTTCCGTATTATCCTCCTGAACCCACCGATTCCATATTCTGCTAACAGTCATTGGATCTCGACCAACGCGAGCAAAAATGTCGCGATACGATAAACCACAATCGCGATAGGCTACAATGAGACCTTTATCAAAGTCGGAAACGTGATGGTACGCATTTCTCCGCCTTACACGAGGCATCACAACAACGTTTCACCAGGCAACTCCGGTCAACTGCTGTTTGTGTATGAGAAGTCGGTTGGAAACAATCTTCATGTCAGCACGTTGTAGGTGTCGCCAACGGCGCCAACCTTGTGTGAATGCTCTGAAAAGCTAATCATTTGCATATCACAGCATCTTCTTCCTGTCGGTTAAATTTAGCGTCTGTAGCAGGTCATCTTCGTGGTGTAGCAATTTTAATGGTCAGTAGTGTATATGGCCGTAACGACGACTTTTCGTTTAACAATATCATTTATCCTTAGGACTAAAGGCACTTTTGTAGAATGTAAGCAAATTTAGTATTAAAAAAAATGGTTCAAATGGCTCTGAGCACTATGCGACTTAACTTCTGAGGTCATCAGTCGCCTAGAACTTAGAACTAATTAAACCTAACTAACCTAAGGACATCACACACATCCATGCCCGAGGCAGGATTCGAACCTGCGACCGTAGCGGTCTCTCGGCTCCAGACTGTAGCACCCAGAACCGCACGGCTACTCCGGCCGGCATTTAGTATTCCTGTGAGAACAGTTAATTACAATCACGACGTTCGTGGCGTCTGCACTTAACGTCGATTTATCGCCTCTAATCGAAGTTTACCTAGACTAAAGAAACGCACCTAAACCCAATTGGGTGGCCTGGTCAGTGTGGCTCGGTTAAGTCAACACCGGCTTCCACCTCGGACAGTCGAGCAGGCGGCCACATTTCCGCCGTGCTAGTCTAGTGATTAGTCCCTGCGACGACAAGCGCCAGAGGCTCGATTACAGTGGGTGCCGGCCACCCCCTCGGTCGGACATTCATCGGCGTCTCCGTTTCTGTGTATTCAGTCCCCTCAGCCGAGTTTCAGGCTGTTTGTGCGCCATAATTAGTCCCTACTGGTAATACGGGTGGACCTGTGGTAACAACGCGTGTGAGGAGTGCTCTGTGGAAATGAAGTGAACGGAACAAAAGATAACTACGCGAGTATTTCTCTTTAGTTTACAGTTACCCCTTTCAACTATAGTGAAATGAGACTATATTTCAGTCTGTTTCTCGTTTATGCAATAAATGTTCCTATGTTCTTAAAAAATATGTCACGCGAAAGTTGTGAATTAGTCGAAACTTCACGTACAAAAGTGCATTAAATCGACATCATCTTGTAGCTGTAAACAACTCCTCAAAAGAAAAGTTTTAGAAGGTGACATATTGTCATCAAAGAGGCCTGGCACCTTCTCACTTAGATACAGCGTTCCCATAGAAGAGATAACGTTTCGTTACTTTGCAGGTTGAACAACGGTTGAGGCATACGATATTTGAGCACCGCCGGGAATAATGACGAGAAAAATTTGTTCTCGTAAGTCTACAACTTCCGCAGAATATTTTTCTCCTCGCGTATGAATCCGTACAAAATGCTACTTCCGTGAGGAAAAATCTTTTTATTTGCTTGTTTCGGAAGCATATTCATTAGCGCGAGCGCACACCCGTGAACATTTCCAAAGCTATTTAGAGATAAAGTGGGTGACTACTGGGTACGTTCACTTTCTACGTTTGTAAAAGACCAAGAATGCCTCTTGACTGTATTTGCAGTTGCAGCTCTACTCCTTTCAGATAGTAATGGTAGAACACCTCAAATATCATATTGTCAGCAAATGCGCTGCTTGACAATGGAATGACGAGATACATTTGTAAGGTGTCAGGCAAATCCAACACCTTCCATGAAAACCCTGACATGATAAGCAAATCCAGTAGTATGTCACATAGCTCCGAATAAATCGTGACAGTAAATTAACCAAAATAATACGAGTAACGAGTGAGCAAAAGGAATACCACAGACTAACACAAGAATGCCTAAATGCATGTCATACCTTCCCACCGTGAGACAGACGCAGTTCCGAGGGGAGAAACGAGAACAGAAGCCGAGAGCAGAACCGTGTTTAGTTAGAAGGCCCTACGATAAGGGACGGACACCCACGTCGCCAGCTAACCGTTAGGATCACCCCTCAGCCCATGTTAAAAGCTAGAGCCTTAGCGTGAGGCTTTTCGGGTCTCTGTTACGTCAGGACCACCCCCCCAGCCCATGTTAAAAGCTAGAGCCCTCCAGAAGAACAGTATAAATCTTACGATAACACAAAAAGGACCACACCAGCTGCAAGGTTTAGCGTGAGACTTTTTCGCGTCTCTGTTACGTTGCAAACTTTAAAAACATTGCCCCACCACGAAAAGTATAACGTTTCTCATTGGATAGACAGAATTTTTGTAGGCGGAGCTTAAGGTTAATATTGAGACCCTGATTGGTCAGATAAAAAACACAGCCAGATAGTTTTTTTAAACCAATTTCGATAAATTGTAGTAAGGAGAAGTTAGGAGAGAGTTGCTTCCGAGACGGCGAGGTGAGCGGAGCTGTGCTGCCCGCCGCCCCCTGACGAACACCGACAAGGTAATGAACACACACGATGCCACATAACAGCGCATAAAGCTTCACTCAGAACTGCAGAAGTCTCATCTGTTACACCCTCTTTTTGCGTAATACTAGTGTCGATCGTCAATTAAAGCTCATGGTGTCCACATTTGCCACTTGAAGTAAAAATCTGAAACGCGATGATTTTTCTGTTATATAGTTATTGAGAAGCCACATCAGCCACTGTAATTTACGACAAGTTAGATAAGTAATTAAAGATAATTGAGGGTCACTGTAGACCATTTTGATAGTTTTCTCTTTTGTGAAACTTAATTTAAACCTAGATCATATATGTGATATGGCATAGGTCATCCTCCGATCCATTGTAGAACTTGGAAACCCATTCAGGGATTTTCGTTCACATTTTTGTTGAGCGCAGTTGGTTTTTACCATCCTGTATTAAAACATTTCCTTTTATCAATAGTGCAATTTATAAAAAATGTTTTGTGAGTAGAATAAAATTTCCAATGGTAAACTTAACTGCTTTTTCGATGTCATTTTACTAGCTAACTAAAAATAGGAAAGCCTTGAACCCCTTCCACTAAATTTAGTTAGTATTAAGATTCTTTTACAGGCAGTGCAGTGGAGCTGACGCTGAAATCATGAAGTATTTGGTTATATCATCGCTAGTCTCACTGAACTCTTCTGAATTCTACATGTCATGTGTGGTCTGGCGTCTCCTTACCAGCAACAGGTCCCAGGTTCAAACTAGTCAATTCCCTAAAAAAAAAAAAAAAAAAAAAAAAAAAACAACAAAAAACAAGCACAGAGCGTCGTTGCGCGAAAGTGGTATGGAGACACGATATAGAACAAGCAGACACCACGCAGAATATTAGACATTATCTAGGAGAAACTCGTACTGAATTACGGGTGTTTATCGGCATCCTTTTCAAGATGATTAATTCAAAGTTTCCCTTGCCACGATTCAGTTTGTCTACATGAAGTATTCTGAAGATAAGAGTCATTCGTAAATTATAATTTATATTACAATTTTGGAATGCTTGTTAGGTTTTCATTTGCAATATTCCCGCGAAGCAACAATGTATCATCTATCAACGAAACGATCTTTGTTTTACTATTTAACTAAAATCTTACATTCAGTTCATGCGCCATAATAATTTACTTAATGTTCACACTGAACATGCAGAATTCCTCTGCAACAGCCACGCCTGCATCTATGTATATGAACTCGTACCAATCTGTTAGCTCATGACGATAATGCTGCTCAGGCTTTAAATGGAGGACATAGTCTGCGAAACTCGCTATTAACAAATCTCTTTTCTGCTGTGCAAGTTTCTTTGGGGCGTCTCCCGTAGCATTAGTGAATTTATTACACATTGTTATTGCTTGCGAAAAATAGGTGTGTAATCGGAATCTTGTGGTCAAAAATTTGTGTAGTGGAAGTTTCTGAGTGCAAATAGCATCAGCAGTGTGCAGTGCCGTCTGTCACCACACGAAGTCCCCCGTCTCAAAATAATGGTCTGCAATTCCTCACCAAACTGGTTAATTTCTAATAAAAATTGTCATTAACACAAGACTATTTTCTTTAGCGATAGATACTGTCGAGTCCTGGAAGTACCACTAATTTACATAATAAAACCAAGATTTATATACAGCGAAGCATTGTCATATTTTGTATACTGCCAGGTAGTAACATAGGCCTGTATCACGGCACACCAGTGTGTCAGTCGTCAAATACAATTCGTCATTTCTTTAACGATGAGCCGTAGTCAAATTCCGAATCGAAAATCCACTTTAGAGATGCGCAGCCTATGACTAGTACACCAGCACTGCTAAGGTATGTGAAGCGGAATAAACACTGACAAATGTGGCCGTGGGACTAATTTCTGGCAACTCGCGAAAGCACCTCTCTTAACCAACCAACCGAGACAGCTGCTCTCGATCCGACATGAGATACTGTGATGAGACAGGACGCGGACGTGGATTTCGCATCGTCTGTGTTTCAGATTCATCTTCTGAGCTGCGGAAGGTATTGGCCACTGCCTCCGCTTTGCTCGTTTACTGCTAGCGTGGCAGGCTGTCGCGGGTCACTGCAGGAGTCACACTCATAGTTTATGGATGGAAACAGACGTGTGCAACATCTCCAATAAATTTTAGTCCTCGATTTTCAAAGTTTCCCATTCCACATCTTAAGCATGTGTGTCACGAACCAGTTTGTTTTCTACTATGAGTATCAGGAAATGCGGCAAAGATCAAACACCAACTAATCTGAGTAAGTGCCCTACAACATTATTGTAACCGGAGGTCTTAAATTGGACCCTGATTAACCTCATTGTGTATAACTGCTAGCGAAACGTATCCTCGTAGACAAAATTTGTACAGGGAGGGGAAGGGTTTCTACAAACTTATATAAATTATATACGAGGGCTTTTCGGAAAGTTAGTAACGACTGGTCGCGAAATGGAAACCACTGTGAAATTCCGACGAGGCTTTTCACAGACGTTTCGGGCAGTGTCTCTAGTACGCCCGTCGATCGTATCAAGACGCCCTTTTCATTTGTGAGCTCACTGTGACCGAGTAAAAGTGCCTAGAACAACAATGTCTCCCGCCAAGTAGGAGGGCCCGCTGAGAGGCTTCGCCTTAATGAATGCAGCCCACCTAACACAACTGCCACGCACTTCCTTCTTCATGGCCATTCTATACGCCGCACTCTGGAGGGGCAGTGAACACGCCCCTGCAGCCTTTTCGATAGGAAATGTTCGATCACCCGCAACACAGCCCTAATTGTCTCGTCCTGAGTATCATCTCTATTCACATGAAACGCTGGATACGAAGACAACACTTGGGCGCAGGCTACGCGCTATAGACCAGCGTAGAGAATTATCGGAAAGCACAGGCGGCTGCCTTCTATGACGATGGTGTTGGAAATTTGATATAACGCTCCGACAAATGTCTAAGTCGGAGCGGCGACTATTTAGAGAAGCAACTGGGAGGTGTAGCTAAATGTCCAAAGAAAACAGTTTTGATTTTCACTGTTGTTTCCATTTCGCGATCAATCGTTTCTTACTTTCCGAACAACTCTCGTATCTCACAAAGGAATAATTTTTTGCCCAACTTATGTTCAGCAAAACGTTTTTACGTTGTGCATCCTATTTGAAGAATGCTGAAGAGAAAAGTTTAGCTTAAGTTAGAAACATACGCTCCCACAACACATTAAATCTATAATTTCTTTGTTTAAAATTTTTTTGCACGAAAGATCATTTCACTGACACGGAATTTGATAAGCCACGTAACTCTGAAGATAACAGAGGTCGTAACTGATGCATTTAAGTCAAATGTGTTATGTTTTTAGTCACAAAGTAATCTTATAGACAGTTTAAGGTGCTCGAAGTTTCTTTGTGCCGGCCGAAGTGGCCGTGCGGTTAAAGGCGGTGCAGTCTGGAACCGCAAGACCGCTACGGTCGCAGGTTCGACTCCTGCCTCGGGCATGGATGTTTGTGATGTCTTTAGGTTAGTTAGGTTTAACTAGTTCTAAGTTCTAGGGGACTAACGACCTCAGCAGTTGAGTCCCATAGTGCTCAGAGCCATTTGAACCATTTCTTTCATAAGCGTGAAAACTCACCAAATCGAACAAAACTGTGTCGAGTGATCGCGAAGGTCGTGTAAAATATCCCTGTCTACTGTTCGCCTCATGCGATGTTCCGAGTTTCAACTCTAACATGACGCAACTTATAACATCGAGGAAATGCTGCCTCCAAAAACTCCGAGCATTTCACGTGCACTCAAACAACGGGATGCTCTGGCAGAAAAATGCACTCACACATACACCACATAATGTCCGTATCGTTATTTTTTTTAATGGCTCTGAGCACTATGGGACTTGACTTCTGAGGTCATCAGTCTCCTAGATCTTAGAACTACTTAAACCTAACTAACCTAAGGACATCACACACATCCATGCCCAAGGTAGGATTCGAACCTGCGACCGTAGCGGTCGCGCGGTTCCAGACTGTAGCGCCTAGAACCGCTCGGCCAATTCGGCAGGCTATTGTTATTACTGACAACTTTCAGAAACCTCGAAAAATCATCGCATTTGGAAAATAAGAATGGAATCAAATATTTACTGAATGTGGCGAAGAGATCTGCTGGTTCTTGTATCTACCTGCGTCCTTAGTCTTGTCGGTCTACTGCCACCTGCTAATGCAATTTACGAATCGTAACTTGTATTAGCCTCCAACATGCAATTCGAGTGTTTCACATCAGTTAAAAACAGAAAGTTACAAATACAATTTTCTGGAATATTGAACAATAAACTTGCTGATGGGTACAGCGTAAAGCATAATGATAGCTACAGGTGAGAGTTTCGGTATATTCATTTTCTTAAAGTAAAGAATCATAAGCAGGTGTAAAATGCAAATGTCGTCAAATCAAACAGCAGCGCTATATTATTAGTGCCCTATGGAACTTTAAACATCATTCAGTTGTTAAAACTTTTGCGAGTCTTTCGACTTTGAATTCATTTAACTCAAGATTTTCCTGTTTCTTCACACCATTAACCTACGATGTTGCAAAACAGTTATTTAAATTGCTTTTAGTTAGTTCCGAATCACTTTTCTATGAGACCAAGCGGGGAAGTCTATTGTTTAAATTCCAAGCACGCATTTGGAGGGAGAGGGGTTCCAGTTTCCATCCAACCACGCATATTTAGTTTTTCTCTGAGTTTTTTTAAAGCACCTCAGTTAAAACCCACGACGATTCATCGAATTGTTGGTAGCTAATTTTCTTCTCCCTCCTCAACTAACTGATCTATCGGTTCATGTATAATGAACTCAAATGCTTCAGATGAAAACAATAGCGAAATCTCGTGACATCTAGATCCAACGCTACAGGCCGGGGCACGAACTGTGCCGGCACATCGCGAAGTGAGTGTACGTGGGAGCTTAGTTAAAAAACACAATGCTGTGCTAAACTTATGGACGAAAGTAACTTTAGCATGATATGTCACTGCCAAATATACACGGGCTGATGAAACTTGGATCATATATAGAAAGAGCTGCTACATCACAGTGAAGAAGGTAACTGAATGAAATAAACAATGATACGACCAGAAATGACACTTTTATACAAAGACAACTATTACACTGAAGACAACACGGTTCGTGATGTCCCCTGGACAATACTAACGGCGAGACATGGTCCTTAGTAAGTTGTGTGATCACAGCGGGTGATAATGCTTGCTCTACAATGTGCTAACGTGCAGGTCACAAGGTTGGTGAAGAGTTCTTGGAGTAGGGCGCTGCATTCCTACATCAGCAGAGTTCACAACTTCTGGATGGTTGTTGATGCATTTGGACGTGCTACAATACGTCTCCCCAACGCGTCCTTCACGATCTCGATAGGATTTAAGTTGAGGGTACGGGCAGGCCACTCCATTCACCGAATACCCTCTCATTCCAAGAGCTCCTCCACCAGCGTTGTCCGATACGGTCGTGCATTGTCATCCACATAAATGTAGTCAGGACGGAAGGCACTCCTGAGCTGACGCTCTCGGGGAGGGAATACAGAGTTAAAATAACTTTGACAAATATACCGTGTTTAATGATATGGAGGTCCGTGCGGCCGTACAACATTATGCCTGACAACAGCTTAGCACTTGGATCACGAAAGTGATCATGTTCCGCAATGTTGGGTTGGGTTGTTTGGCGTAGGAGACCAGACAGCGAGGTCATCGGTCTCATCGGATTAGGGAAGGACGGGGAAGGAAGTCGGCCGTGTCCTTTCAAAGAAACCATCCCGGCATTTGCCTGGAGCGATTTAGGGAAATCACGGAAAACTTAAATCAGGATGGCAGGACGCGGGATTGAACCGTCGTCCTCCCGAATGCGAGTCCAGTGTGCCAGACACTGCGCCACCTCGCTCGGACCTGCAATGTTACTGGGTGAATTACGTGTTCCCACGTTTCGCCATATGAGGATACTTCCAGCAAAATAAAAATAAACGTCAGATGTTGTCAATACTTAGAAATCATGCAAGTAGACTAGGAGTAATATATATGACTTATGTCCTGAAATGAAACGGTGTGTAGGATGACCACGGAAAATACACACATCAAAAAAAGTTTTGCATCACCCCGGTTCCCAGAACTCATGAAGGTAGACATTGACTGTGGATATTGTATCACAGACACAGTCCATCTGACTGTTCAGAGAGGTCACTAAACGCACCCAAAGATGTAAACAACTATGCACGTTCAGCGCCTATTAGACGGAGGGAGTCTTGACAGCCGGTCACTTCCAGTCATTCCACCAGGAAGGAGGTACACGCCTCATGCTGTCTGTAGTTCAACCATGCCTAGACGGTCAATACTGCGGTTCAATTACGTCCGCATTATTACTTTGTGCCAGGGAGGGCTCTCAACAGGGGAAGTGTCCAGGCGATGTTGTTCGGACATGGAGGAGATACAGAGAGAGAGGAACTGTCAATCACATGCCTCGCTCAGGCCGCCCAAGAGCTACTACTGCAGTGGATGACCGCTGTCTACGGATTATGGCTCGGAGGAACCCTGACAGCAACGCCACCATGTTGAATAATGTTTTTCGTGCAGCCACAGGACGTAGTGTTGCGACTCAAACTGTGCACAATAAGCTGCATGTTGCGCAACTTCACTCCCGACGTCCATGACGAGGTCCCTCTTTGCAACCACGACACCATGCAGTGCGGTACAGATGGGCCCAACAACACACCAAATGGACCGTTCAGGATTGGCATCACATTCTCTTCACCGATGAGTGTCGCATATGCCTTAAACCAGACAATCGTCGGAGACGTGTTTGGAGGCAACGCGGTCAGGCTGAACGCCTTAGACACACCGTCCAGCGAGTGCAGCAAGGTGGAGGTTCCCCGTTGTTTCAGGGTGGCATTATGTGGGGCCGATGCACGCTGCTGGTGATCAAGGAAGTCGCCGTAACGGCTGTACGATACGCGAATGGCATCCGCCGACCGATAGTGCAACCATATCGGCAGCATATTGGCGAAGAATTCATCTTCATGGTCGACAATTCGCGCCCCCATAGTGCATGTATTGTGAATGACTTCCTTCAGGATAACGACATCGCTCGACAAGAGTAGATAGCATGTCCTCTAGACATGAAGCTTATCGAACATGTCAGGGTTAGATTGAAAAGGGCTGTTTATGGACGATGTGACCCACCAACCACTCTAGGGGACCTACGCCGAATCACTGTTGAGGAGTGGAAGAATCTGGACGAACAGTGCCTTTATGAACTTGTGGATAGTATGCCATGACGAATACAGGCATGCATCAATGCAAGAGAACGTGCCACTGTGTATTAGAGGTACAGGTGTGAACAGAAATCTGGACCAACACCTCTGAAGGTCTCGCTATATAGTGGTACAAGATGCAGTGTGTGGTTTTCATGAGCAATAAAAAGGGCGGCAATCATGTTCATGTTGATCTCTCTTCCAGGTTTTTGTACAGGTTCCGTTACTCTCGGAACCAAGGTGATGCAAAACTTTTTTTTGATGTGTGTATTAACTCACGGTCGATGCTTTTCTGCAACTTTAGCCTTGAAGGGAGGAAGAGAAAGAACAAAAACTTAAAATTACATACTATCTCCTTCGTCCTCAAAACGCAGATAAACACTTGTCGCTGTATTTCAGCAAATATATTACACAACTCCCAGTAAAGGAATACTAACCTTAGAATTCGTAATAATTACTAGACAGACATGAGTCAGCGTCAGAAAATTTTCGCATCAGTGTTTCTGTCGTACCACCCCAGATCGAATTATGATCATCGACGATACAGCATTAAGTATGTTGCTATAGGAAAATCACTGACAAGTGTCAGTGTCAACACTTTAAATTATGGGACCCTGCGCTCTCATGTTATAGCTTATTTAGATTACAAGAGCAACACTCGCATCAGCCGCATCACCACATACCAAATGTACTCGTTATAGGAACACTTATGCTCGAACTCCACCAATAACCGGCCAAGGTGGTGCAGTGGATAACGCGCTGGACTCGAATTGTCCGTCAACCATCCACATTTATGTTTTCCGTGGTTCTCGTGATTGCCTTAAGGAAATAGAGGGATGACTTCTTTCGAGATGAAACAGCCGATTTCCTTCCTCAAATCTAGCCTGCGCTCCATCTTCTTGGCTTCGTCATCAACCAGACCTTAAATTCTAAACTTAATTGTTATCAGCATCCAGCAAAAAATATACACAGAATCCACAATACATCTAAAATGGATACTTACGTCACCTTGTTTTGTATATCGGGTAGACAGCCTTCTCTGACCGATCCACCTAATCCTGAGTCAGTATTAACTCGCAGAGTTTAGTAACTCGAACAGATAGGTCGAAATATATGAAAAATAATTATAACCTCTGACACCCATATAATTGTGAAAGTAGCTCTATCTGCTACGTTTTCACGGCTATACTCCTGAACTGATTTCGATGAAATTTGCTATGGAGGTAGCGTGAAATCTGAGAAAGAATATACACTACTTCAGAATGCGTATAGTACAAAATATTTGTTTATTTTAAGAATCTTAAGCGAATTAAAGAAGAATATTTACTTACTTATTTTTAGACTTTCGAACTTTGTCATATTTGTGAAAATGCTTTAACTAATTGATGTGTTCTACGTAATACGATTCAACGTATTGAATAAAAGTCTTATACTATTTCCCCCCCCCCCATGAACCATGGACCTTGCCGTTGGTGGGGAGGCTTGCGTGCCTCAGCGATACAGATAGCCGTACCGTAGGTGCAACCACAACGGAGGGGTATCTGTTGAGGGGCCAGACAAACGTGTGGTTCCTGAAGAGGGGCAGCAGCCTTTTCAGTAGTTGCAAGGGTAACAGTCTGGATGATTGACTGATCTGGCCTTGTAACAATAACCAAAACGGCCTTGCTGTGCTGGTACTGCGAACGGCTGAAAGCAAGGGGAAACTACAGCCGTAATTTTTCCCGAGGGCATGCAGCTTTACTGTATGATTACATGATGATGGCGTCCTCTTGGGTAAAATATTCCGGAGGTAAAATAGTCCCCCATTCGGATCTCCGGCTGGGGACTACTCAAGAGGATGTCGTTATCAGGAGAAAGAAAACTGGCGTTCTACGGATCGGAGCGTGGAATGTCAGATCCCTTAATCGGGCAGGTAGGTTAGAAAATTTGAAAAGGGAAATGGATAGGTTGAAGTTAGATATAGTGGGAATTAGTGAAGTTCGGTGGCAGGAGGAACAAGACTTCTGGTCAGGTGACTACAGGGTTATAAACACAAAATCAAATAGGGGTAATGCAGGAGTAGGTTTAATAATGAATAGGAAAATAGGAATGCGGGTAAGCTACTACAAACACCATAGTGAACGCATTATTGTGGCCAAGATAGATACGAAGCCCACGCCTACTACAGTAGTACAAGTTTATATGCCAACTAGCTCTGCAGATGACGAAGAAATTGAAGAAATGTATGATGAAATAAAAGAAATTATTCAGATTGTGAAGGGAGACGAAAATTTAATTATCTTGGGTGACTGGAATTCGAGTGTAGGAAACGGGAGAGAAGGAAACGTAGTAGGTGAATATGGATTGGGGGACAGAAATGAAAGAGGAAGCCGCCTGGTCGAATTTTGCACAGAGCACAACATAATCATAACTAACACTTGGTTTAAGAATCATGAAAGAAGGTTGTATACATGGAAGAACCCTGGAGATACTAAAAGGTATCAGATAGATTATATAATGGTAAGACAGAGATTTAGGAACCAGGTTTTAAATTGTAAGACATTTCCAGGGGCAGATGTGGACTCTGACCACAATCTATTGGTTATGACCTGTAGATTAAAACTGAAGAAACTGCAAAAAGGTGGGAATTTAAGGAGATGGGACCTGGATAAACTAAAAGAACCAGAGGTTGTACAGAGATTCAGGGGGAGCATAAGGGAGCAATTGACAGGAATGGGGGAAATAAATACAGTAGAAGAAGAATGGGTAGCTTTGAGGGATGAAGTAGTGAAGGCAGCAGAGGATCAAGTAGGTAAAAAGACTAGGGCTAGTAGAAATCCTTGGGTAACAGAAGAAATATTGAATTTAATTGATGAAAGGAGAAAACATAAAAATGCAGTAAGTGAAACAGGCAAAAAGGAATACAAACGTCTCAAAAATGAGATCGACAGGAAGTGCAAAATGGCTAAGCAGGGATGGCTAGAGGACAAATGTAAGGATGTAGAGGCCTATCTCACTAGGGGTAAGATAGATACCGCCTACAGGAAAATTAAAGAGGCCTTTGGAGATAAGAGAACGACTTGTATGAATATCAAGAGCTCAGATGGAAACCCAGTTCTAAGCAAAGAAGGGAAAGCAGAAAGGTGGAAGGAGTATATAGAGGGTCTATACAAGGGCGATGTACTTGAGGACAATATTATGGAAATGGAAGAGGATGTAGATGAAGATGAAATGGGAGATATGATACTGCGTGAAGAGTATGACAGAGCACTGAAAGACCTGAGTCGAAACAAGGCTCCCGGAGTAGACAATATTCCATTGGAACTACTGACGGCCGTGGGAGAGCCAGTCCTGACAAAACTCTACCATCTGGTGAGCAAGATGTATGAAACAGGCGAAATACCCTCAGACTTCAAGAAGAATATAATAATTCCAATCCCGAAGAAAGCAGGTGTTGACAGATGTGAAAATTACCGAACTATCAGCTTAATAAGTCACAGCTGCAAAATACTAACACGAATTCTTTACAGACGAATGGAAAAACTAGTAGAAGCCAACCTCGGGGAAGATCAGTTTGGATTCCGTAGAAACACTGGAACACGTGAGGCAATACTGACCTTACGACTTATCTTAGAAGAAAGATTAAGGAAAGGCAAACCTACGTTTCTAGCACTTGTAGACTTAGAGAAAGCTTTTGACAATGTTGACTGACTGGAATACTCTCTTTCAAATTCTAAAGGTGGCAGGGGTAAAATACAGGGAGCGAAAGGCTATTTACAATTTGTACAGAAACCAGATGGCAGTTATAAGAGTCGAGGGACATGAAAGGGAAGCAGTGGTTGGGAAGGGAGTAAGACAGGGTTGTAGCCTCTCCCCAATGTTATTCAATCTGTATATTGAGCAAGTAGTAAAGGAAACAAAAGAAAAATTCGGAGTAGGTATTAAAATTCATGGAGAAGAAATAAAAACTTTGAGGTTCGCCGATGACATTGTAATTCTGTCAGAGACAGCAAAGGACTTGGAAGAGCAGTTGAATGGAATGGACAGTGTCTTGAAAGGAGGATATAAGATGAACATCAACAAAAGCAAAACAAGGATAATGGAATGTAGTCTAATTAAGTCGGGTGATGCTGAGGGAATTAGATTAGGAAATGAGGCACTTAAAGTAGTAAAGGGGTTTTGCTATTTGGGGAGCAAAATAACTGATGATGGTCGAAGTAGAGAGGATATAAAATGTAGGCTGGCAATGGCAAGGAAAGCGTTTCTGAAGAAGAGAAATTTGTTAACATCGAGTATAGATTTAAGTGTCAGGAAGTCATTTCTGAAAGTATTCGTATGGAGTGTAGCCATGTATGGAAGTGAAACATGGACGATAAATAGTTTGGACAAGAAGAGAATAGAAGCTTTCGAAATGTGGTGCTACAGAAGAATGCTGAAGATTAGATGGGTAGATCACATAACTAATGAGGAAGTATTGAATAGGATTGGGGAGAAGAGAAGTTTGTGGCACAACTTGACCAGAAGAAGGGATCGGTTGGTAGGACATGTTCTGAGGCATGAAGGGATCACCAGTTTAGTATTGGAGGGCAGCGTGGAGGGTAAAAATCGTAGAGGGAGACCAAGAGATGAATACACTAAGCAGATTCAGAAGGATGTATGTTGCAGTAGGTACTGGGAGATGAAAAAGCTTGCACAGGATAGAGCAGCATGGAGAGCTGCATCAAACCAGTCTCAGGACTGAAGACCACAACAACAACAACAACTATTGCCAACGTGTTTAAACCCATACTACTGTTATTAAATGTGAAAGTAATTCTGTTTCGTCTCCACGACTAACCGCTGAGCAGATTTCGTTGAAGTTTGATACGGAGGTAGCTTGAACCCTGAGTGAGAACATAGCCTACTTTGGAAAGTAAACGACCCCCAAAGGTGCGTTGTCCATGGTGCGACGCTCGCTCGCGTAGCCACGTGTGTTAACGCGACCACATCTTGGGCGGTTAGGTGTGCTGGCCGCGGATCGAATCCACCCTACGGGTTACCGGCGAGCTGCCGGTGTGCCGGCCAACCTGTGTGTGAGTTTCAGTTATAGGCGATTTCCCACTCCTACAACCCTCGCTGCCGCTAGCCGCTGTCACGAGTTGGACAGCAATGTGAGGCCGTTAGCTGTGTCTGTTGCGCCTGTCCGTCTTTTGACGCTGAGGTATATGACAACGCAGGCGAATCTCGTCCGCAGCCGCCGCCGCAGCAGGTAGTCGGAAACGGGATGGAGAGAAGCACAGCCGAATTGAATTTGACTTCGATGTCCCAAGTTCACCCTTTAGTAAGGCGCATCTGTAAGCGTTGTTTTAACAATTACGCTACTGGCCATTAAAATTGCTACAACACGAAGATGACGTGCTACAGACGCGAAATTTAACCGACAGGAAGAAGATGCTGTGATATGCAAATGATTAGCTTTTCAGAGCATTCACACAAGGTTGGCGCCGGTGGCGACACCTACAACGTGCTGACATGAGGAAAGTTTCCAACCGATTTCTCATACACAAACAGCAGTTGACCGGAGTTGCCTGGTGAAACTTTGTTGTGATGCCTCGTGTATGGAGGAGAAATGCGTACCATCACGTTTCCGACTTTGATAAAGGTCGGATTGTAGCCTATCGCGACTGGGGTTTATCGTATCGCGACATTGCTGCTCGCGTTGGTCGAGATCCAATGACTGTTAGCAGAATATGGAATCGGTGAGTTCAGGAGGGTAATACGGAACGCCGTGCTAGATCACAATGACCTCGTATCACTAGCAGTCGAGATGACAGGCATCTTATACGCATGGCTGTAACAGATCGTGCAGCCACATCTCGATCCCTGAGTCAACAGATGGGGACGTTTGCAAGACAACAACCATCTGCACGAACAGTTCGACGACGTTTGGAGCAGCATGGACTATCAGCTCGGAGACCATGGCAGCGGTTACCCTTGACGCTGCATCACAGACAGGAGCGGCTGCGATGGTGTAGTCAACGACGAACCTCGATGCCTGAATGGCAAAACGTCATTCTTTCGTATGAATCCAGGCTATGTTTACTGCATCATGATGGTCGCGTCCGTGTTTGGGGCATCGCGGTGAACGCACATTGGAAGCGTCTATTCCTCATCGCCATACTGGGGTATCACCCGGCGTGATGGTATGGGGTGCCACTGGTTACACGTCTCAGTCACCTCTTGTTCGCATTGACGGCACTTTGAACAGTTGACGTTACATTTCAGATGTGTTATGACCCGTGGCTCTACCCTTCATTCGATTCCTGCGAAACCCTACATTTCAGCAGGATAATGCACGACCGCATGTTGCAGGTCCTGTACGGGCCTTTCTGGATACAGAAAATGTTCGACTGCTGCCCTTGCCAGCACATTCTCCAGATCTCTCACCAACTGAAAACGTCTGGTCAATGGTGGCCGAGCAACTGGCTCGTCACAATACGCCAGTCACTACTCTTGATGAACTGTGGTATCGTGTTGAAGCTGCGTGGGCAGCTGTACCTGTACACGCCATGCAAGCTCTGTTTGACTCAATGCCGAGGCGTATCAATGCCGTTATTACGGCCAGAGGTGGTTGTTGTGGGTACTGATTTCTCAGGATCTATGCACCCATATTGCGTGAAAATGTAATCACATGTCAGTTCTAGTGTAATATATTTGTCCAATGAATACCCGTTTATCATCTGCATTTCTTCTTGGTGTAGCAATTTTAATGGCCAGTAGTGCATGAGAGCTGCTAATGACTCACCATGTGCATCGTAAGGGCGACAGAACATTAGTGTCTGGGAGGAGCAAAGATCAACCTTCTGTGGGACGTATGTATTGCACTTCACAAAATGGACATCGTCGACGTTCAAGAAACGTTCAAAACTAACCATTGCACCATGAACACCGAACGAAAAATGGCACGCCACAATGATCACATAGATCGCAGACCAACACCTCGGCAGCTACAAACCGTGCAGGAAGTTCAGCTAGGTACCCACTCTTAAGTAATGCATATAGAATCATATTGCTATAACGGGCTGATGAGAACTGATGGAATGTCATTACATGCAACCAAATGCGAAACAGTTTGTTACGGGGCTTATCGTGACACTGTTTATCCTTAAAGTCAGTGGTCCCTAACGTTTTTCGATTCGGGGACCCCTACAATCATCTGAGCTGGGTGAACCACTGACTTTCAAATACAGAAACAATAGACATACATGAAACTTAATTCCAAGCAAAAGGTTTAATAACCTTAAATTAACTTAACCCTTAATGGTTAAAATTTAAAGTTACTGTAATTACGGCATAAAAGTTACACGATGTATGGATCTAGTTGCAGTAATAAATACAACTTTTCATTGTAATTGCTCACCTATTCCTTGAAATTTAGTTCGAAGGTTGCGCATGCTATCCACAGTCAAGTCAAAAACCACAGAAGTTAAACAAAATCTCAAATCACTTTCAGCACAAAGTCTGTTTCTGTATTTATTTTTTAAATTGGCGTAAGAAGAAAACGACTTTTCCCTCAAATACGTGGATGAAAAGGATAATAAAGCTGTTATGGCTTTATTCACTGGATTTGGAACTCCTTTAAACTTAACCAAAAACCGATTAGTGACAAAGATTTAAAAGATTTATAAGTTTTCCGTAACTGAAAATCGGTGGAAATTTCAAGAAGCCGCTCTTTTTCATTTACGCTTAATATGCATTCTAAACATGTTAACTCTTAGAAGGGATTGCGAATCCAATTGTTATTATTAGACGTAGCAGACAAATCTTCTCTGAAGGTTTGCTAAGTCCTTCAAGTATTATTTAATCATGTTCTTGACATTTTCGACCACGGAAAAATAATTTTTCCACCAGGATGTCGCGAAGGGTATCAAAGCACTCGGTTTGATTCCTATTGAAATACGTTTCCGAAAAATTAAGCTTTTTAATGAATGATTCGATATGGTCATGCCTAATATAAACGTTTATATTTGACCCCTGGTGAGATTAGTTAAAACTGTTAATTATTGAGAAAATGTTGGCCAAATATGCTGAAGTCTGAAAGAGATTTCATCTTCCATGCACTTTCGTTTGTGAAAGACATATCTAGTGGGAGAAACGTGAACTTCGTCTTTAAGCTGACACAGTCTGGCATCGATTTACCCTAGATAGCCACCTAACATCATTGTGAGACAATAAACACTTAAAAATGCTTACCATTTCCTCACAAAGCTGGAATTTGTAGGATGAGCCTTATTAAAATTAATTATTTTCACCGCATGCTCCAGCACACTCAATCCAACGGGCATGTTTTCAGAATAGAATGTGTCCAAGAAGCGTTCGGCGCTACCGATTTAATTTTGGCAACAAACCTAGCATAGCACTCTATCATATATTTCGCACCAACCGAACAAATGCGTACACAGCCAGTCCAGTCTACTGAATTTTCGCGAAAGTATTCGTTGGCTAACTTAAATCTATCTCCTCCAGTAGATCTCTCTTTTAAGGGTCTGCAGAATGGTGGCTCCCCTTCTACGGACTCCCCAATAATATGACAGACGAAAAGTAAAAAATGGCAAAACTGGCATCATCAGTCGTTTCGTCAAGTTGAATCATAAAAGAAAAGATAGATGTGGCAAGAGCTCTTTCCAAAATTTCGTTTTCGACATAATTTGACATGTCTTTAACCCAGACAGTGGTACATATTGACTTCTTTTGTGAAAGATTCTCGAAGCATGCACTGACCTACATCATTTATACATGGCCACACTAAATCTTCAGCTATTGAATTAGGCTGGCTCTGAGCACTATGGGCTTGACATCTGAGGTCATCAGTCCCCTAGAACTTAGAACTACTTAAACCTAACTAACCTAAGGACACCACACACATCCATGCCCCAGGCAGGATTCGAACCTGCGACCGTAGCGGTAGCTCGGTTCCAGACTGTAGCGCCTATTGAATTAGGTTTTGCAGTTTTAGCAATTCTGAAGCTAACGCGATAAGATGCTTCAATGGCATTCTCATTGTCATCGTTTGCAGCGGATACAAAGGCAGTTAAATAATTTTTCCACTCGTTAGATTTCTTGTAAAATAGACAGCAGATTTGTTTATGTGAGTGGGGTGGTTAGTTTCTAAGTAGCGTTTAAGTAGAGAACATTTCAGACTACTGTTACCACGAATGTTGTCACACACAACACACTGCGGTCTAGGACAGCCCTTGGTACCTATATGTGAAAATCCAAACTTACTGTAATTATCATCATACTTTCTTTTCTTTACATAGGGTTCATTTTTGTGGGACTGACATCCATAACCACTATGCAGTCCTAAAGCAGCAACTTCGCACCGACCAGCGCAGCGCCGCGAAACGACATCAAGAAGGTGCTGACTCGCGCGTCAGTGGAAAGAGCGGGTAGCGCCACACCTCCAGGAAGACAGAGTTCAGCGCCCCCTGTCAACAATGACTCGACCAGTCGCTCACCGCTGGTCGGCCCCAGTTCAGTCGCAGACTTCGAGAGCATCAGTACTGAGTAATAGGACGCCCATACTTACCCTGCGTATTGCGATTCGTGATAGTGTGTAAAAGAAATTGCATATAGGAGGCACAGGAAGCACATCAAGCCATCTCATAACGAGAAGTTATGTTTCTTTCCTTTTTAGAAATAAAGTGTTATATTAATCTGCAAGTGTTATGTGCAGATCGTTTTGGGTTTCTGCCACCATCCAACGCAAAAAAATGGTTCAAATGGCTCTAAGCACTATGGGACTTAACATCTGAGGTCATCAGTCCCCAAGAACTGAGAACTACTTAAACCTAACTAACCTAAGGACATCACACACATCCATAACCGAGGCAGGATTCGAACCTGCGACCGTAGCAGTCACGCGGTTCCGGACTGAAGCGCCTAGAACTGCTCTGCCACCGCGGTCGGCCGCCGGAGTTGCTAGTTTTTAAAGATTTAGTATCCTAACTCACTAAGTATTACGAGGATCAGGTACAGGTTCCTGCAGCTCGTTACAAGTTCTTTCGATAGTGGAAGAAGCCAGAATAGACATACCGTCAGTGGGTCACTGAACTTGAGGGTCTGACACGACAATGTCGTTTTCATTATAGCTGTGGACAGTACTATAGTGACACAATGATTTGTGATGCATTTACAATGTGCCAGATAATCGGATTCGTGTACAAATTCAAGAACATTCTGATACTACTTTGAAACAAATGTTACAGATTATAGAACATCAGGATTCTTGAGATAGTGGCGTGGAAAACTTTGAGGTAGATCCCATTTGCTGGGTAACGTAAAGTGACTAACAGATATTGCCTTGCGACCGACCATCACGCTCAAACAGGCCATGGCACCGTGGACGAAGTAAAAACGTGTCATCACGTGTGTCTGTTGTGAAATCACGTCACCGCTCATTTTCCACGCAAAAAAGAGAAAATTGACCTTCGCGGAACGCGACTTGCTTTGCTTGTGGAAAGCCTGGTCATGTGCAGTCTGTGTGCTTGCAACAGAAAAAGAACTCCACCGTCGTCAGCTCTCGTGAGCGGGGGGCATCTCCTCGCTTACTGAATGTAGTTTTTTTCTAAACCAGCTACTGGTGTTAGTAACGGCAACACTCAAGATGTTGTAACGGGACATACTCCTCTAGCATTACTTTCCCGCAGCAGTAGTTG
The DNA here is from genome assembly GCF_021461385.2 of Schistocerca piceifrons. Taxonomy (NCBI): domain Eukaryota; kingdom Metazoa; phylum Arthropoda; class Insecta; order Orthoptera; family Acrididae; genus Schistocerca; species Schistocerca piceifrons. The sequence goes on from NC_060149.1 coordinate 304,782,320, forward strand.
TCGATACCAGTATTGGTTTTCGAATTCTGGACAGGTCAGTATTGTCTCAGTTGCTTTTCTGAAAACTTTCATATAATTTTGTACACAGTATGTTATATTTCAAGCTAAAATGTATGAAAATGAATTACTTTATAAAATATTTTAGTATCGATGTTATAATCGATAAGTACTAGTTTTGAATCCACAGTTAAAATTATTTTTCTTCGAAACATTTGAAATTACGAACTATTGGTACATTTAAAATTTATATTATTAATTATGCAAACTTTACTGCTTATTATGTTTATTTCTGGATTCATTTATAAAATAATAATCTAAACAAATAATGTAACAGAAACTAGTAGAAATTCATTTGTTAAAAAAATTGTAAACCCCTGGAATATGGTTGTTTTTGCAGAGTGTGAAAGTCGTTAGCATGCCTCTGAAGTGATCGGAGGTATTTTTGTATTTTGTGCGAACAATGTTAGTTCAGCTTTGTTAAAGTGAAAAATCAAAAGACTGTATGATATACTAAAATGTGAGAAAATGGATTTATGTAAAAACAAAAATTCGATAATAACGATCTCCAAATTTATTTAGATCAATCCAACCGTGAGGACCTAAAATGTGACATTTTCAGCTTCAAGAATCAGACCCCTAGAAAGGAAGAACTGGAGACAACTCTACACGAATAGCTAAGTAAACTAGAAAGTTTATGGTAATCTTCCCTCGTCTCCAATCTTCATAAAACACTAAACAGATGGAATTAGGAAGGAGGGGTAAAATTACAATGGGCCTTCACACCACCCAAGAGCTGTGAAACGACAGTCAGACAAACTGTTTGTGAGCTTAGTCATTGTCGGGCGCTGTGTGAGACATCAGCTAAAAACTGTTGCATCCGTTACATTGCTTAATCGTGCCACTTGTGAAAAATTGGACTCGGCACAATTGACAAAATCTTGCACGCAACTTACTGCGTATAACGGTCAGGACATTCCAGCAGTTGGCACATGTCGTTTGCCTGCCACATTCCAGTCTCACACCAGAACAGTGGCACATACAATTTTGCGTTCGCAAGACCGTGAAAATAATTTTGGTTTAGGTCCATCCGATTTGTTTGGTCTTCGTATTCACGACAATGTACTTTGTTTCAGCTTTCAACCTAAAAGGCAGTGTTACTCAATTTATCGAGGAGTTTCCTGATTTATTTTCTGAACGACTTGGCAGAGCAAATAATTTTGTGGCGCACGTGACTATGAAGGACGATGCGCAACCTAAGATTTTTCAGGCTTCTCCCGTCCCTCATGCACCTAGAGACAAGGCTGCAAGCGAACTTAAGGAATGGCAAGACAATGGTGTTAGTGCTGCTGTCCAGGCTAGTGAATGAGCTTCTCTCTCAGTAATCTTCCAAAACCTTCTGGAAGACACCGTCTTTGTGTTGACTTTAAATCCACTGTGAATACACAAACAATAACTGATACTTACCCGTTGCCTCGCCCTGAGGAATTAATGGCCAAGATTGGTGCAAGCCACTAGTTTTCAAAAATTTCCTTACGTGATGCATATTTGCAAAGTCCGTTCGATTCTCAGAAAGTGTTTGCGGTTAGCACACATTTAGGGTTGTTCAAAATTTTTAATTTTTTCGGTTATTCTTTGGCAGCGCTCTTGCGCCTGCCATGTTCTAACGCTACTTAGAACAGCTTAGTGCAAAATTTACATTCTGTTAAAATTACTTGGACGATATTGTGGTGTCAGGGCATACACCGGAGGAACATATCAGTAGCCTCCGTACGCTTCTTCAACTGCTTTCAGATGCAGGTTTGATTTTTCACCTGGACAAATATGCCTTTTTTTCAGACTGAAATTCGATACTTAGTCCATGTTCTTAATAGCAATCACACTTGCTGGCCATCCGGGACCTCCCTGCTCTGCGATACTTGAAGGAATTGCAATCAGTTCTCGGAAAGATGACGTATTATATCTGGTTTATACCCAACTAAGCCGAAATTCAAATGGTTCAAATGGCTCTGAGCACTATGGGACTTAACATCTGTGATCATCAGTCCCCTAGAACTTAGAACTACTTAAACCTACCTAACCTAAGGACACCACACACATCCATGCCCGAGGCAGGATTCGAACCTGCGACCGTAGCAGTCGCGCGGTTCCGGACTGAGCGCCTAGAACCGCTAGACCACCGCGAACTAAGCCGAGATGGAAGCCCCGTTGCATAGATTGCGCTGGACGAATGTACCACTTGTTTGGACCAAAGAGTGTCAGGATACATTCCAGAAACCTAAAAATGCCTGGAGTGACAGATGCCTTGTGCATGTGGTTGCCGCTAAGCTTGTGGTTTTGTCAGTGGACGCTTCCTTCGTACGGACTCGGAGCTGTGCTTTGCCCACACGACAGGCCAGTTGCTTTTGCTTCCAAATTATTGAACAGGAACCAGCGTAGCGAGATGCTGCTCCCACGCTCCTCAAGTATCGCTTTGCGCCTAATGATTCCATTTTCTTCGGAGTTTTTGGTCGCACCAGGCCCTGGGAGAGGAAAGATTCTTCAAAATTTGGACCCTTGCATGTATTTAATTACAGGTCCTGCTGGGTTGGTGCGCCGTCATCGGATTCAGATTCGTGCTTGTCGATTGCAAGATTCTTCCACAGATCTTCTGTTCCCAGCTTCGGATTCTACCGGAATCTTGGGGCTGGCGCGGCCGCCCCCGAGGTGCCTCTTCGGAACGGACTACGGAACCGGTGGAGCTGGACCCATCGCCGTCTCCGCCGCAGCAAATCACCTTTACGGCGCTCGTCCCCGCGCCCGCCGTAGAGCCGATGCCGCCGCCGCCCCCACAACCGTCGTCGTCGTCTTCGTCGTTGCCGCCGCCGCTGTCATTGCAGCCCTTTCCGCTTTCCGTCGGACCGGATCAGGAAGAGTGAGCGCGCCTTTTCGGGGGTTATCCGACTGACGTTCGGCTCCTCGCGCCACCCAGCTTCCTGCCTCCCCCCCTCCTTCTCCCCTTGTCGTAAGATGTCTCCCTACACCAATATGCTGCGGCATTTTGGGGCGGGGGAAGGGGGAGTATTGTGCAGTCTTAAAGAGCAAACGGTATCAAGAAGGCGCAGACTCGCGCGCCAATGGCAAGAGCGGGCAGCGCGACACCGCCAGGGACACTGAGTTCAGCGCCCCCCGTCGACGCTTACTCAACCAGCCGCCCATCGCTGGTCAGCCCCAGTTCGGTCGCAAATTTCGAGTGTGTCAGTACTAATACGAAGACGATACTTAGGCAGCGTTCTGCGAGTAGTAATAGTGTGTGAAAGAAATTGCATGTCGCAGGCACCGGAAGAAAATCAAGCCATCTCATGAGACGGCCGGCCGGGGTGGCCGAGCGGTTCTAGGCGCTACAGTCTGGAACCGCGCGATCGCTACGGTCGCAGGTTCGAATCCTGCCTCGGGCATGGATGTGTGTGATGTCCTTAGGTTAGTTAGGTTTAAGCAGTTCTAAGTTCTAAGGGACTGACGACCTCAGAAGTTAAGTCCCATAGTGCTCAGAGCCATTTGAACCATCTCTTGAGACGTTTATATTTCTTTCTCTCTTAGAAAAAACGGTCTTCTGTTACTCTGCAATCGTTATGTGCAGATCATTTTGAATTCCTGCCACCAGCTATTGCAGCTTCTCTTCTTCGAAGTTTGTGTTGGTGCTGACTTCCATAGTAGCCGAAACAACTTGAAGCTGAATGACCTGTTTACACAAAACTAACTTTCGATTTTGTTAAACCATGTTTCCTTTTCAGACTTCCACTTTTCAACGGAAACGATTCTGATACACAACTGACAACTTATTTCATTTGCCACAAGGAAGGAAGAAGTAGGCTATCGTTGAAAATCAAATGCCTGACTGCCACGTAACCACTCCTTAGTGAGGTCATGGTACTGTTGTTAGAATCAGTAGAACACAAAGAAGCACGCATACCGAATTTCCATTGTAGCGAAATCAAATGAATTCCTTGCGATCTTACATAACGGGAAATATGACATTCGTGGTAAATATTTATTACGGAAATAATGTGATATATTCCCGATGCTACACATGTAATAAGGGGCGTTATAGGATTAATTTTATTTTAAAATAATAATAATAACGTAATGTCAGCGCAGGAGAAAGTAATGAAACAGTAATACGTCTAACATCTAATTCTGACATTATGGGAAAGAGTTTTGGCGAACCCCCCTGGATGTTTGCGAACAACGGATGCTTTAAGGCTTAGCTGTAGATAGTGTAACGGAAAAAACAAACATCCAGAGGCTGAATTTGTCCAGTGGTTTGAGGTTGTATGAATTACAATATCACACTTTTCAGGATGGATAGTTTGCTCTAACGTAGTATGATTTTTGCACGCAGACCGGTAAGCGAGTAAAAGCAAGTTATTTTGAGCAGCTACTGGACAAAAGCAGTGCTCATGTCATAGTTTTAGTTCTCTTGCGCCTATTTTCCCACTATTGCTTGCTATGACGTAAATATTTCCTACTGCTCTTGCAAGATCACGGACACGAGGACGAATCGTGGGGGGCATAGCACCTCCCACTTTTCGCAGTGCAATAAATAGCTTTCCAGATAATTTATCATCCAGATTAACAGTCGGTATTATTTTATAGCAATGCGCTAAGGTATTGATGATAGTTGACCTTGATACAACTCTCTCGGTACCTCTAATTTCCAGGGTTCCTTTCATACGTATTTGCTCTTCAAATCCCGGTAGGTCGAAGTTGAAAACAAAGTCCATACTAAAAGATGGAATAAGGTTATCTCAGCTAAAAATTTTCGGGCCGATTCCTCAGTTAGTTGAGCATCGTCAAGGTGACGCTTTGTTTGAAATTTCGTTTCTTACGTCTTTCAGTTCTGTAGCACTATTTGAAGTTATGCAACTTCCCTTGAAATCACTGTAATTTATGTTGCACGCAGTCTCATAGGCATAACGCAGTAGGTCACTATCATGAACATGTTGTAAACTGTATCGGGCATCCTTGAAACGCGCAAACACCAGTTCTTGTAAAAACGGTGTCTAGTCCTACCTTGAATATCTGTAGTTTTTCAAATGTTAGCCGGCACGGTAGCTCAGCGTATTCGGTCAGAGGGTTACCTGCCCATAAAAAAACTGAGTGAACGGATCAACGATGAATTGTAACAGGTGTCATGGGACGTCCGCCCCGAACATGCACATCGATACACAACGAACAGTTACGAACAAAATGACAAAATGAGAGATGAGAGGTGATCTGTTACGCCAAGGGGCCCGGGCTCGATTCGCGGCTGTGTCGGAGATTTTCTCCGCTCAGGGACTGGGTGTTGTGTTGTCCTCATTATCATTTCATCATCATCGGTGGAAGTCAACGGGAAACCACCACTGGAATCACTTCTCTAGACGCTCATGTGGTGGACCTGATCATCCATGAACGTAATTGTGTTTACTACCCGCTCCTTGGACAACTTTTGTCCTTTACTACTTTTCACTGGGTACAGGATTTGTGGCTCCCTGTCAGACAAGGATGAAGAACTATGTGGATCGACACCTGTTTCGGTATCACTTTCACTTATTAAGCACGTATCATCATCATTGTACACCTAATGTACATTGTCCGCACAGTCGGGCATATACGGCGCCACACATTCCACTGACTCACCTTGCAGAAACGATAATATTTCATCTGCCACTTCTTTCTCACTCTGCGAAATTCCTTGGATTCCTTTCTGAAGAAGTGTCAACATCGGCAACTGTTGTTGTAGATATATTGCAATGTTTGCTTTGTACCAAAATGCCTAGCAGCGTAGCGCTATTGTGGGGAGCTCGTTGACTAAACAGGTAAACTAGGCTCACCATTACTTACCTCCAGCTCCGCCCCTTTTTGCCATTAGCAGCCAATATTATGGGTACATGGTAGGCAGTATGGGGGACGTCGAATGCCGCAAACACCTTTGGCCTTTTGCGACCCCGCACTCAAGAGGTGCCTTGTTAGATATTTTACTACAAGAAGAAGAGAATGAAACAGTATGGTATTGTGGCTCCTCAACAGGAGGAAGAAGAAGATTAATAGTATATCTGCAGCACATGACAGCAAAGTTTGTTATAACATTATGATTACCAAGCATCTTCTAAATAGCGATAAAAAATTGTCTTTATTTTATGTTAAATATCAGCCAGTTTGCGCATGTTTTTCAACTTACATAAAAAAAAGTGCAACCAGTGCAAGAAACTCATCAGTGCATCGGAAACTCACAGTAAAGCTTTCTGCCGGCCGGAGTGGCCGAGCGGTTCTAGGCGCTACTCTTCTCCTTTAAGGTGAAGACAGTGAAACTTTTGGAAGATAGCTGTTCATTGATACTCTTGCATATTATTTCGGTAATAACTTCTGCGTAATACAGAATCACTGTGATAAGTCCTTACTCTCTTACCATCAACACATTTATAGCAACGAAGAAGAAAAGAATTTAGTAAAAGCAGTATTAATTGAAATGACCAGCTGCTTTTAAGAAACTTACAAAATAAAAATTAAACAACACCTTAATTTTGTATTAAAAGGAAACACATGATGGTCCTGAGAACCCCAGGGTCAAATGTAGGTCTGTTCTAGCATATTCTTAAAGTGTTCATTTTTGAGCTTTACGAGGACATATTGAAATATAATGCCTCAGAATTTTTTATTTGAAAACTCGTGAAGCTTTTTAAATAGAACAAATGCTACTAACATTCTACATATTTATTATTCACGTCTACTTATTTGCACCCCTCGGCCTCTAGCGGGTTCCGAATTGTAGCACTTAAAATGGTGGTGTGTAACGTGACTACGTTGGTGCGTAAGAAACAGCGTGCTGTAATCGAGTTTCGAATTCGAAGAGTTCGTTCACGCATGGAGCACCCTGTCCTTCAGTATGACAATGCTAGACCACACATGAGCGCTGCGACATCTGCAGCTATCCGACGCCTTGGGTTTACTGTCATACATCCTCCTCCATACAGTCTCGATTGGACCCCATCCGATTTAGATCTATTTCAAAAACTTAACCCCTTCGTGGGCTTCACATCGATACTGATGAAGAGGTGCAAGCAGAGGTCAGATTGTGACTTCGTCAACAAAATCAGACCTTCTACAGTGATGGTATCAACAAACTGGTCTCGCATTTGGAGAAATACGTTCGTCGCCAGGGTAACTGTGTTTGTATCATCTTTTTTCGCAAGTGCTTCTACATATTTTACTTTCAGTTCTGCGGACATATCCTCCTTTTCAGTTTGTCTTCTCTTCGAGTAGGAGACACATGTTTATTTCGGCACTCACCTCCTTCCTGTTACGTAACTTAGTGCCGCAGGTATCGGGAGCTTCATTTATATGCACGAAAGTTTTATGTTCATCCGAAACATTTGATGGAGGTTGTACCTCTGTGCAATCTCAGGCACTTCCTGATTAAGTAATATGGATTCAACTTCTGTATTGCCTCTGGAGTCGGTCACAATGTTTGAAACAGTACTGTCGGTCTCTATTTCCAACTGAAAGAGTCAAATATGCTGTACCACGTCACCAGAGCAGAAACCATACGTAAAATTATTCTGACATACGTGTGTATGCAATGACTGGTAAAGAGTAGGCTGATGCATGACTATTAGCCACAGCAGCACAGATATCTGTGGTAGATTATATATGGATAGGTGCTTGATGAAGATTGTCCACACGACAAAGCAAAAACCTATGGGAAAATGGAGCTTTTGCCTGCCATAGCTATGAATGCATATCCACAAATAATAACACCTTTCCTAGTATCATCATCTTACCCAGTACTGGTTCTATCAACAACATAACAAATATCAAACCCTGGTAAGTTGCTGACGAATCGATTTTCACCTGGTTTACCACTCCAATAAAACAAATACACATTAAATTTAATTATTCCAAAAGCTTTTTTTTTTAAAAAAAAAGAAAGCTCTGTAACAAACGTAAAGAGTGACTGTCAGTAAACCTATATATGACCTCTAATTTCCAGAATGTTCCCGTTGCGAGATGTATACATACGATTTACTTCTGGATAAGACCCATAATTGAGCTGTCTAGCACTAACAAAATGCATGTTTCATACGCATTGAGGTTGTTCACACCAGTAGGGACGACTCTCTCAACGTCTCGATCTAGTACTTCTGCATATAAAATGTGATGCATAGTTATCCGGTAGTGGCTCTTCTTTATAATGTGAATCAGATCTTAGTGATTTTATCTACAGTGAAATTGGATTATCCATCGTGACAAATGCACCTCGAATACATAAAGGGCGATCCAAAAGTCCGTTAACGTTCGAAAATGCACTAATTCACGGAATAAAGTAGGCAGAAAGGTAAAAATTGACATACTTGTCTGAAGTGATATGGGGTTTTATTGAAACCAGAAACGAGTGCACAAAATGGTCAACAGATAGCGCTGCACAGCAACACGTCAGCGACGCCGCATGGGAATTGTGTATAAAATAAGGTGTAGGGAGAGAAGGAGTGAGATCATAACTACCCTGGCTGATAAACATTTGCTGGAAGAAACTTTTTTATGCAGGATGGCGCTCCACCCCATATTGCTACACATGTGAAAATTTTTTTGCGCACATCGTTTGGTGAGGATTGCGTGCTGAGCCGCCACGTCCCAGGTACCTGGGCCTCAATCCATGTGATTAATGGCTATGGGGTTACCTGAAGTCGCAGTTAGTCTTCCAGCAGAGCAATGGAATCTGATGCATTACATATAATTCCACTGGGGGACTGTAGGCTATATGACTGTGATTATAGCTATTTTGGTACAACCTCTTGCCATTACCAAACGTTCCATTAAAATCACGTTATACACACACCGGCCGCACGGGGTTGCCGCGCGGTCTAGGGCGTCTTGTCACGTTCCGGGCGGCTCTCCCCGTCGGAGGTTCGAGTCCTTCCTCGGGCATAGGTGTGTGTGTTGCCCGTAGTGTAAGTTAGTTTAAGCTAGATCAAGTAGTGCGTAAGCTTAGGGACCGATGACCTCAGCAGTTTGGTCCCGAAAGACCTTATCACAAATTTCCAAATATTACACACTCACCCTGATGTTGCTTAAGAAGAATAGGCAGTCACTCAGCAGAGCAGTGAGTCAGATGCGCAGGCAACATGGATTTTTCCGCATTTTTACACTACGTTTGTCAATCCTATTTTACCGTGGTGTAGTGTAGATAGAACCTAAGATGTGTTTCTATAGCTTTTCCTTTTACATGACATGTCGTTTATGGATAATAAATGTATTGCAGTGTTCCATTAGAACAGTCATTTCAACATCGACCAATTCCACACTATAGTAAGAGTTTTATTTTGTTTATTTAAAGCAATAATAGTAATAAATAACGCTGCTGGGTGAATAGTTCCATGACTTACCACACAGCTATGCGATTTGGACGGTAGACAGCAGCATTAGATGTCTCCGACAAAGTGTGAGTCTGTATGTAGAGTACGAGGAAAAAAAACATGACCTCCTTTTAACCGTGCAGAATAACACTCGTTTCAAGAAACGCTGGTACTGTCTGCCAGTTCTGTATTTTACTCATAAACTCATATCTTCCTAATGTAGACCCGTTTGTCGATGGAAGTGTTAAGATGACAGTCTATATATGCATATTATGTTTACAGGGTGATTATTATTAACGTTCAAAAACCCAAGCCGGCCGCTGTGGCCGAGTGGTTCTAGGCACTCCAGTCTGGAACTGCAATGCTGCTACGGTCGCAGGTTCGAATCCTGCATCGGCCATGGATGTGTGTGATGTCTTTTTTTTTTTTTCTTTATCGAATTTCGATTCCCCCCGAAGGGGGCGGGCTGGCAGCAGCGTAGTATGCCACTCTTCAGCCTACAGACTTTGTTTGAAAAAGGTGAAGATGATATATAATAAAACACAGGTGATAAAATCGGAGACTTAAATGGGAACATGACGAAAAAATCGTAGAACTTAACATAGAACAAAGGGATGATAATGCTAATAAAACACATATGAAGGAGACATTGGATTGGATTGTTCGAGGGAAAAGACCAAACAGCGAGGTCATCGGTCTCATCGGATTAGGGAGGACGGGGAAGGAAGACGGCCGTGCACTTTCAAAGGAACCATCCCGGCATTTGCCTGGAGCGATTTAGGGAAATCACGGAAAACCTAAATAAGGATGGCCGGACGCGGTATTGAACCGTCGTCCTCTCGAATGCGAGTCCAGTGTGCTAGCCACTGCGCCACCTCGCTCGGTTGAAGCAGACAGATAAAATAATAGACAGACAATTAAAAAACACGGCGGCAGTCCGGTTTCTGTTCGCAAAAGACATAAATTTCACACCCAGCGACAGCATGGTTTCTGTTCGCAACACTTGGAAAGACGAAACAACACTGAACATTCACTGGAACACTGCACTAAAAGGTTGGCAAATATGATATACCACAGCCAAGAGCAGGTGGGTGGAAACTGGACAGATGATGGGAAAATAAAAAAGAGTGGGGATGTGATGTCCTTAGGTTAGTTAGATTTAAGTTATTCTAAGTCTAGGGGACTGATGACCACAGATGCTGTCCCATAGTGCTCAGAGCCATTAAAAACCCAAGAAGCGACGTGGGTGACGCTGAGACAAGTAATTTAATATAATGCACATGGTACCGCAACTGTCGGGAGTCTCCCTGGATGACAAATGTTGAACATGTGACATCACCGGATGACGCACCTCACCACACGTGCAGCGGCTGGGCTTGTCGATCCTACCCTCTCCGGTAGAGGGCAGTGCTGCTTATCACTCCGCTACGTTTCTCTTTTTCGAACACCTGTGAATGTGATCTGCTGTGAACGTAGAAGTTACAAAATTATTGTTCTCCCTGCAACCGAGCTAAAGCTGTTATAGTTCAATTCTTTTATCTTGGCGGCTCGCGCATGCCTGCCCAGACGCGGGAGATTGCTGCGTTGCCAGTTGCACACGACGCACGCGCCAATAGAAGCAGCGCCATAGTATAGCATAGTTCGCAAGCTTACGTTCAGGGGGGAGGGCGCAGTTCATGAAGTAAAGCCACCACGGCCGCATGAACCCTTTTGCCGCTACAAAGACGTGCTCCCTGCATTCCGCGCTGTGCGCTATTTTGTCACTGCACTGCTCGCCTGTGCAGACACATCGTGTTCCGACTGTTTTGACACTCTTATCATTCGATTCCACAAAAACTATTTGGCCCAAAAATTAGATTTTTACACATCTTCTTGACTGATACCTTCCCCCCATAAATGACTTAATTTTGTTTCGATGTTCAATGCAATTATTATGCAGCATTAAATATAGTAAACCACTGCACGAAATTTTGAAGAGTTTGCAGAGGTAAAAGTCCATAGAGTCGATTTTAGTTGCCACAATGTTGAGAATGAAATGTGGACAAGATACCTAAATTTCATATAAAATTCACTGTATAACAATATCTCATTTAAGTACCACATAGGTGACGTATGTAATATTGAGAGATATTCCGTCTTTCGCGACTGTAACAAAAGTTTTATTTACATTGAGCACGTTGACTTTATTTTAAAGCACTTCAGTCAATCAAAAGTAAGTAGACAAAATACATTAAACAAAACTGTGGACTTGCAAAAACATTAGGACTTGAATATACCGTCTATCAGTGAAGTGCTCTGAGCTATGTCAAATATAATTTTTGTGTGTGGCACACACAAACATCATTTATTTGCTAAAACACTGATCAGCCAACACAAACGTTGAATATTGTGTTACCGCAGCACAAAACTACGAAAGGTGACTTGGCAATGGAGGAGACAAAATACTGTCCACTGAAGATACTTCAAAAGAGATAAACGCGTCTGGTCTAAATAAGTCGCTTATTTCTGTTGCAGAAGAGGAATATATTTCAGTGCCATTGGTAAAACTGCGACTGTGGAACAAAAACAAGAAGGAGAACATGAGTACCATTGTGTATGTGCCATAACTTTCATTGATTGAAGTGCTTTAAAATAAAGCCAAACGCGTCCGGTGTAAATAAAACTTTTATTACAGTCGCGAAAGACGGAATATTTCTCAATATTACATACGACACCTATGTGGTACTTAAAATAAATGGGATATTGTTATACAGTAAATTTTATATGAAATTTAGGTATCTTGTCCACATTTCATTCTCAACATTGTGGCAACTAAAATCGACCATACGGAAAGTATACGCTATGGACTTCTACAAGGTCTTCAAAACTTCGTGCAATGGTTTACTACATTTAATGCTGCATAATAACTCCGTTGAACATCGAAACAAAATTAAGTCATTTATGGGAGGAAGGTATCAGTCAAGAAGACGTGTAAAAATCAAATTTTTGGGCCAAATAGTTTTTGTGAAATCGAATGATAAGTGTGTCAAATCAGTGGGAACACCATGTGTCTGCACAGGCGAGCAGTGCAGTGATGACAAAATCGCGCACAGCGCGGAATGCGGGGAGCACGTGTTGCAGCTGCGAAAAGGTTAATGAAGAGACAAAGCACTAGAAATTTCAAAAATTGCATTCAAACGAATATAATTCGCGAAGTAAGGCACTTCGATATTGTTTTTAAATAATGAAAATATTAAGCTACACACAGGGTTTGAACTCATAACCTTTACACGTAGAAGCCCAACACTTTTACCGTTACACTAACGCAACTCGTCTGACTACAGTACGTCTTAATGACTCTAACACGTCACGCAAAATACTGACAAACACTGTTGGTATGACTATGAATTACTCACGCTTCGTCGAAGTACAATAGGAAATAAACAATTACCGCTGTTCTTTATTGCGAAAAAGCGGTTCGAGAGATTGATGCAAACACCTTTCCTTGCTATCGCCTGAATTAGGAGGCTTATTGCTTGTTTGGATTAATTAATCAATAGAATATGAAGCAGTTGGTATAAAGAATGCTTTTTCCGAACTTTCTATAAAAGAAAGTCTGCTATCAAGACATTGCTTTTGTTCTATTACTTTATTTATGACTGAACGTTTCAAAAACTGAAGACACTCGTCCATGCTCTGCACTGCAGTCGAGATCTGGCAACGTCGTTCTCTGTTCATTGGCTGACTGTGTTTTGTGACGTCAGATGCGCAGAACGAACCTAAACTCGGCCACCACCATAAATGACGCGCACTTTAGCTGTTCTTATTTTATGTTTCTTTCCTTTTGTCCCTTCATTTTTTGTTTATGGACTTTCTTTAGTAAAGAAAACGTTGTTCATTTATTGATGGCGGCACAATTCGAAATGTTATACTCATCTACTTGTGACGCAATACGTTAGGCATTTGTTGTATGGTACTTTGCAGTAGACCGCCCAGTCCTCCGCCTGGTTCCCGAAGACCACCTATCTCGGGGTCCGGATGGACCACAAGCTGCTGTTCCACTGTCATGCCGAGTATGTCGCCAACAAGGGGCAAAAGCTGACCATGGCCTTGTGCTCCCTCTTCCACGCCAGGAAACTTAACCTGCCTACCAAGCTCCGTATCTACCGGGCCGTTATCCTGCCTGCCCTCACGCTTGGCTCCACTGACTGGACCACGATTAGTGTCACCAGGATGCGGACGTTGCAGCGCTTGCAGAACAAGTTTCTCAGGTGGAGCCTGCACGCCCCGCCACTCACGCGGATTGTGACTCTCCATGAGAAAGCAGATATCGTCCCCTTCAAGGAGACCATAAGCAACAACGAACGGCGGCTCTATGAGAAACTGGCTGCCCTACGGGACACTGTCCATGGGCTACGCCACGTTGGGACTACACATCCACGTCGCTGGCAGCGCCATCCGATTCCTCTGACCATCCTCGAGGAATCGGCTTCTGAACAGGACTAGCGCTGAGCCTGGCACGCCCACCACGGCTGCCTCCTTTGCCAGGACTAGCCATCCATTCCACGTCCACGACTTTCCAATCTTACCAGCCCGTGTCGCACTACGTTTTTATGCCGGACAGAAGAGTACTGTCACCGTTGCAGGGTGGTATGGGATTCCAAGTCCCACCGCCACACCTCCGAAGTGTATTGCAGTGACGCAATGTCACTGCCCTATGGTTTATATTTACTGGCTCACCAACACAGTTAGACCGCGGAAGGCTGGTGATGCTATAGTGTACCGTATCACAATTTTTTTTTTAATGTAGTAGAGCATTGGAGACCGAGAGACCGGTAAATTAACTAGTAAATCTTACCTCAATGTAAGCACATAATTGTCTAACACAATGAAAAATATAATACTGTATGCCACACACAAGACTCGAACTCTGACCCTATGCGCTTAAGTGGCGAAGTAGGCACGGAGCCACACCGACGTGAATAATTGACATGGGTTGGGATGATCAGGTGCGACAGACCGATAGGCTCAACCGCTGCGTATGCGATGAGGTACATCACGTGGTGACGTCCCACGTCCAACATTTGTCATTCACTCTTAGCATATTTCCCCACATTTGAGGCCCAATGTCTCTCATATTAGATTACTGGTCTCAGCGTGATCTACGTCACTTCGTGGGTTTTTAAATGTTAGTAGAATCAAACAGCATATACTGTATATTCTACACAACAGGATTAAAGGATCACTTTTTCGAAACCCCGTAATTGTCTCCCATTGCGATGCATAAGTTTAAAATTTGGCTCAAGGGTGTCTACATCCTTCCTCTGTAATGGCGCAAAAGCTTGGCGCTCTACAACGTGAGACGCTCTAAGCAGCAAGGTGTCGACTCATGGGAAAGAAAAGCCACAGCTCAGAAGTTCATGTGACTTTTAAGGAGAGTTAATGATGTCATATTGGCACCAAATTTCACACAAATTTGCCCATCACCAATGTGAACGTGTCATACGAAGGGAAGATAGTAACAGCCCGTCTTATCTACATTTTACCCCTTCCTCTGCGATGAAGGCCAGAACCTCGATCTCAGCGTTGGTATCACTCAGTTTTCTTACGAGTGACCGAGGAAAGCATTCCAGACACATCGCCGCTCAGCGTCGAAACAAAAAAGCCTCAGAGGGTGGCGTAAATGACGTCAGTGGAACCACCAATTTTCCTTGGGCGTTGATTCCAACACCTTTCGTGGTCGAAAACGACAGTTCGGAGTGCAATGAACAACAGTAAGACGTTCTTCACACCTTTTGACACTGCTGACACCCTCGGATGTTTCAACCCATCTCTAACGACATTGTACATTCATGTATAGCGTGGAACCATTTTCGTCTATTCGACGAAAGTTGAACGTGATCCGAAGCAGCAATGGATGCTTACGCTTTCCCAGTGCTCCGATATTACGTTCTCCTGAGGCGTGATCATAGAGGGGTGCGATATTGACACATGCGTGAATGGAAGGACAAAGGATTCCTCTAGGACATCCCCAGTTAGTCAAAACCCTCGGTGACACAGCCTGTAGGTAGGCCACCACTTGATACCCCTGCAATTCCAGTTGCTTTCCTGCAAGCAACTCGGACTATTTTACATGTTGGCTCTGTATACGTTTGTACATATACATACAAATGTGATGTCGTCCCCTCCCCTATATCTTGTCGTTACGTTAAAGACCTGCCGCCCATCTCTACGACATATTCTGATTACTCTGTCTGCATAATAAACAGCGTTCCGTCTTTAGGCCACGAGTGGCCTATCGGGACCATCCGACCGCCGTGTCATCCTCAATGGAGGATGCGGATAGGAGGGGCGTGGGGTCAGCACACCGCTCTCCCAGTCGTTATGATGGTATTCTTGACCGAAGCCGCTACTAGTCGATCGAGCCTCAATTGGCATCACGAGGCTGAGTGCCCCCAAAAAAATGGCAACAGCGAATGGTGGCGTGGATGGTCACCGATCCAAGTGCCGACCACGCCCGACAGTGCTTAACTTCGGTGATCACATGGGAACCAGTGTATCCACTGCGGCAAGGCCATACTGTGTCTGCACAATGCTTTTTATTTCTAACTCTGTGTGCGGTGTGATATCTCTCCTCTATATCTAGTGCTTATGCCGCAAATTTCGACCGGTGCATCTGTATAAATAATTCCACTTTTTTCAAGTGGTCTGTAAACTCCACCAAACTTTGACGCATATCTCTGTTATCTTTGGAGCAGTTTTGTATAAATACAAATATCCTGCATTACTATTTCTTGTCCAGATTTTTCCTTATTTTCCAAATTTGCCACTTCTGCCATTTTCTCTACGTATTTTACAATTTTTTCCATTTTTGTATATCTTTCCATCTTTTCCATACCCTGTATGTAAATGTACAGGTACATATGTGCACTTATTACTTATCTTCATGGTGTGTGTTGCTATTTTCACCATCCAATTGTGATACATATTCCCAACCCAGCTAGTGTATCTTCATACTGCACTTCCAAAATCAGCCTACACGATACTGACTACTAAAGCAAACTCTCATATATGCACTAGAACACACACACACGGATTGCTGTGGAGGGGGCTCTATACTGTTATAAACTCACACATGGCTCAGTTAAAATATTTTCTCATCAGTTTCTCAGGAGGGTCCCCACTGTACGGAGTAAGCTCGGGATAGGTTTTGAAAGTCATCCGAAGGTGGAACCACTCACGCTAAGTCCGAGGCAGTGTCCGAAGGTGGACCCACCAACATAATGCCTGGGACATCATTCAGGGTGGGTCTACCTGTGGTATAGCGAGAACAGGGTCCGAAGATGGATCCACTAGTCTTAAATCTGCGATAGTGTCCTGAAGTTGATCTACCCACAATCAATCTGGAGGAGTAGCAGCGGCTCCCCCATTATAAGTTTACACACAAAATAGCATAGTTCAGCCATGTGTGTGTTTATAACAGAATGTTTTCAAATCAGTGGGATGAAACTAGCACAATAGGAATAATAGGAATAAAAATAAAATTAATTTATACCAAATACGCACACTTGGACCCTACAACAATAATTATTCTCCCCCTGTGGCATACAGTATGAGAATGACGTCGCCCATTCATTGGCTCAAGTTATAAGGCTCGAGGAGGGGGAGGTTGGATCTTATTGGCCTAGGGGTAACCTTGAATACAACTTACACTGTTGTTTCAGATGTGTAGGCAGGGCAACTGTGCAAAGTCGGCCCCCGCCCCCATTTCCCTTCCCCAGGAGAAGTGACTTTGCACAGTTTTCTCAGCTGGAACGCAATACCCCTGACCTTGAGATAAAAAACCGCTAATATAAGCGGTTCTGTCTTCGAACCGTCACTGATAACCTACTGAAGTTTACGTTCCTTGTGGCAGAAATATGAAATTTTTCAGTGACTTGACTTAAGAAAAGTCGCTACATGTACGTTACATGTTCTTTTGCATAGCACGTGATAAAATATTACAGACACTACAGTTGTAAAAATATCAACGTTTAGTCCCTTATCTGAGAGTGGGAAGCTGAACCATTGCATATTCTGCTTAATTACTACACCATGCTCTGAACTGCGAAAACGATCTCACTGGTGATTTACGAGACGCGTTAAGTCATAATTATTAGCTTTTTGCAACACGTGCGATTCTGTTCACATTTGAAAACGAGTATCTTAGCTACCACATTGCTTCAAGCAAACTCTGGATGCGGCCTAAAATTTCGCATATCAACACAACCGTGTTGAACTTTATTCTTCTCCACGTGCACCCAAACGGAAGAAATTCCTACTGAAGCTGATGTGCATGCGTGAAGACAGCGACTTTGTATTTGCACATTTTGGCGTAGAGATGCACAACACAAATGCTGAATGTAGAGCTGAAAGGCGGCGTCAAGAATGCATTTAGGCATGACGCCGCTGTTGCAGCTGCGCCAGAGTGCCGTAACTTGTGTTGTGTCACGCACTGAAACTCCCGCGGATGCCTCGCTTTCCTAAAGGTGGCTCATTTTCTGAGCTCCCCATACACAACATTTTACTGAGGTACTCTATGAGAACAAAATACCCGTATAAATTCCATATTTGGGTGTCAATGCGGAAGGGTTAAGTCGATATATAAACTTTTTTTTTCCTTTATTGTATTTCAGTTCTCCATCGGGGTGGGCTGGCAGCAGCATATGCGCTGCTCTTCAGCCGAAAGACATAGAACAAACATCAGAAGACTTTTAAAAATAACAAAGGAGAAAACATGGTTCAAATGGTTCAAATGGCTCTGAGCACTATGGGACTTAACTTCTTTGGTCATCAGTCCGCTAGAACTTAGAACTACTTAAACTTAACTAACGTAAGGACATCACACACATCCATGCCCGAGGCAGGATTCGAACCTGCTACCGTAGCGGTCGCGCGGTTCCAGACTGTAGCGCCTAGAACCGCTCGGCCACTCCGGCCGGCAGAAAACATGGTGAACATAGATATAAAATAGGGGGAACATCATGGAAGACAATAGACAAAAAAGGGGCGACTGTAAAATGGAGATAAAAACCGTAAAAAAGTTGTGGACACAAAAAAACCACACAGTGGGACAGTTAAAGAACACAAGGCACACTATGACCGGAGCGTAAAAGTATCGACAGATGGCGTAGCACATAGCAAACACTGACAGTAACACGAAGTACAAGGCCAGCACACAATTAAAATCACACCTCTCGACTCACAGGAGAAACAGCACTAAACACAACACTGACGTGGCACATTGACGATGATCAAAACGGAGGATCTGCCAGGCGCAAGGAGATGAGGGAGAATGGAAGAAGGGAGGGGGAGGGAAAGAGAGGGGGGGGAGATGGGCGGGGGGCGCGCTGGGGAGGGCCAGGTAGGGAGGGACATGGGAGGGAAAGAGGCAAGGATGGGGTGCAGGGTCTCAGGGGGGAGGAGGAAAATCCGCTGTGGGAGAAGGAGGGGAGAGGGAAAAAGGGGATCCTGGGGAGGGGGGTAACAAGGCCAGGTTATAGTTGGAAGGAAGGGTATATGTCATGGCGAAGTTCATCATCTGGGAGAGGGAGGCACTGGAAATTGCACTGATGAAGGAGATGGAGGGTGTGGAGGTGGTGAGAGGGAGGGATACAGTGAGAGTGGTGCGGCAACGGGCAGGGGGTGGAGAGGCAGAAGGAAACCAGGGGGTGGGGATCAAGCCTGCGGACAATGTAATGCATGCGGAGATGTTGGAGGAACAGGAGGAGGTGCAGGAAGGGGATGAGTTCATACAGGAGCTGTGTGGGGGAAGGAAGGCAGATACGGAAGGCAAGGTGGAGCGCATGGCGTTCCAGGATTTGGAAGGCCTTGTAAAAGCGGGTGGGTGTGGAGATCCAGGCAATGCTGGCATAACAGAGGATAGGACGGGTGAGGGATTTGTAGGTGTGGAGGATGGTGGAAGAATGCAAACCCATGTCTGGCCAGACAGGAGTTTCAGGAGGTTGAGGCGGGAATGGGCTTTTGCTGGATGGTCTGGAGGTGAGGGGTCCAGGTGAGGTGTCGGTCGAGGGTGAGGTCAAGGTATCTCAAGGTGGGGGTGAGCTGGATGGGACGACCATAAACGCAGAGGTAGAAATCATGGAGATGAAAGGAGCGGGTGGTGCGGCCTATGATGATTGCCTGTGTACATGAACATTCCAATGTTAATTTATATGTGCCCACTTCCACATTTCCAATTTCCCCCTGTCTTGTGTGTGGGTATTGAGAATCTGACGGAAAGAAATTACTGTACAGATGATGCACACATTCCCTCTTATCAATTGCGAGGGGTAGTCAACAAGCAATACAATGCACCATTTTATCGGCCAGTTTCTATTATAAATCCGGAATTTGTTATGGGACATCGTGGAATAATCCCGCTTCGGTCCCTATAGTTTTATAACGTACCAATAGGTGACGTCGCTATACGTAGCCTTCCAAATGGCGTGTGTAACAGGCAGCTGTTATTGAGAATCTTTCGCTGAAAATAACAGCATCGCAGATATTCATAGGCACTTGCAAAATGTCAGCGGAGACCTGGCAGTGAACAGAAGCTCGACGAATCATTGGGCGCGGCGTCATCATTTCACTAAGGTCGCGCAAACCTGTCCGATCTCTCGCGTGCCGGCCGGCTGCACACAGCTGTGACTTCTGCAATGCTGGAACTTGGCGGGCGCTCACGCTGCATGACTGTACAGGGATTCTGAAGGGATTGTTCTGCTTGATGTCCTCCCTCGTGGTGTAATGATCAACTCTGAAGTGTATTGTACTACCCGCAGGAAACTGAAGCAGCGACTTCATCTTCTTCGTTGCCGCAAAAATGCAAAAGAAATTCTCCTTCTCCGTGACAGTCAAGGACTCACACAACCCTTCGCACCCGAAAGGAGATCGTCGGACTTTTATTCCTCATCCACTCAACAGCTAGAATTTCGCACCTTCCGAATTCCATCTGTCTGGCCCAATGAAGGAGGCACTGCGAGAGAAGCAGTAAGTGAGAGGTTATTAGTGCTGCAGGACGTTGCTACCGACGTCGTTCAGTATAATGGTAGTATGTGGGGCGCTCCCCCCCCCCCCCCCTCCTCCACGTCTCTTACCATCTGCAGGTTGGCGTAAGGCTTTTCCATTGAAAGAAGATTATGTTGAAAAACAGGATTTAGTGGCCAAAGGAGTGGGAAATAATATGTTGTATTGAAATCGTGAATAAAACCAACCTGCTTTCCTTAAAAAATTTGTGTTGCATTACTTATTGAACTCCCCTTGTAGTTGCTCTCGGCAGTCCCACTCGTAATCTTTAGCGCCAGTATATTTGGCTAATTCTGGAGTTCCATATAAAGACCCTCTGAAGATAAGTGAACTATTAGTATTGCATTTGACAGAAGACTACGCTAAGGTTTCACATTTCGGGTCACAGGCACTTGGACGAACCGGCCAGATAGAAGGCATTCTTAACAAGCTAGAAATGAAACGGAATCGAATTAATAAGTCTATTGTTTTTTGCTATAATAAAACTGAAAACATTTTTTGGTTTTCAAAAACAGTATCTCTCATGTTTTGACGAGGATCGTCCGCTATCAATAAAATTATGCAAGATTTGGTACGTAGAGCATCCGCAACTCAGAGGCAATATAATTAATTTACAGAGATAATTAATTTAGAGAGATCTCTCTAAATTAATTAATGAAATAATGGCTTTAAAATCATAGAGTGCATTACTCACTTCTTAAAAGTCGATTCCTCCCCAGATCTGTCAATGTTTCGGAGAAACTTCGATCGCGTTACCCCTAACACCCTCACTGTAAACCATCTCAGCCTAAAGCCACGATCATGAGAATTGATCGGGGACTGATGCTGCCCTCCACTGTAGGACTCATCTTCCTCTGAGTTTCTAATTCAGGTGGTTATCAAAACTTCATTTACCAAAAACATGGGGCGGCCGCTGTGACCGAGCGGATCTAGGCGTTTCAGTCCTGAACCGCGGTGCTGCTACGGTCGCAGGTCCGAATCCTGCCTCGGGCATGGATGTGTGTGATGTCCTTACGTTAGTTAGGTTTAAGTAGTTCTATGTCTAGGGGGCTCATGACCTCAGATGTTAAATCTCATAGTGCTTAGAGCAATTTGAACTATTTTGAACCAGAATCATGGAATCCATGAGTCAGTCACAGATAGAAACTGACTGAAGAAATGCAAGTATTGGCAATAATCATTGCAACAGAACGTTCCACGTAAGTGTGGTTAACCACATATGCGTACGTCGTCAGATGTATTCCTGGAAAACCAGCTCGATGCACCATCTTTAGCCGAGGTAATCACTTACAAGAAAATCAACAATAAGCAGAAAAACACATGGCTGAAAACGCAAGTATGAACAGCATTCTTAATGTTTAAGGTATCATCGTCAAAGCAGTAGATTAGCTACATTTGCTAAATAAGAATACATATACTTACATGATGACGGTGACGGCAGAAAGGGTATCTGGCCACCTTCTAACATTAACAATGTCAAATCCGAAACAGAATATGCCGACCACATGTCGATACGGAGTAAAGGCAAAAAGAAAAAGAATAAAAGACAGTGATCAGCTACATTATTATAATACCGACCTACTATCGATATAAAACCGTCCAGGCGCTAGCAGCATCGCCTGGCGAGGAATGACTGCTAGTCAGACAAACGTACGGCGCATCTAGTATCAGTGAGCGTGCTGTCCATGTGTAGAGGGGTCGCGATCTATTTGAGTTTGATCGGGGACAGACAGTATGGCCCGGAGGCTCGAGACGAGCATTTCGGAAACTGCACGATGTGTCGGGTGTTCAAGGAGTGCTGTGATGAGTGTCTTCAACACGTCGCAAAAAGACGGTGAAACCAATTCCAGACATTATGAGGTTCTGCGGCCACTCCTTGTTATAGATGTCGAACGTCGTACGTTGGGTAGACTGGTAAAACAGGACAGGCGACTAACTGTCGCGGAACTAACATCAAACTCTAATGCTGGGCAGAGTACAAGTGTGTCTTAACACACAGTGCATCGAACACTCCTAACGATGGGCTTCGGCGCCGATGACCAATGCATGTGCGAATGTTAACACCGCGACATGGGCACTGGACGTTGGCGCAGTGGCAGAGCGTTGCATGGTCTCATGAATCCCGACACCTTCTTCATCATGCCAATGGGCGGTCGCGAGTCCGTCGTCTTCCAGGGAAACAGCTACTTGACACCTCTGCTACGGGACGGAGTTAAGCTGGTGGCGGCCCCATTATGCTCTGGGGAACATTCACGTTGGCATCCATTGGTTCTGTGGAGCTCATTCAAGGCACCATGACAACCAAGGAGTATCGTACACTAGTTGCATACCACGTACGCCCCTTCACGACGATCATGTTTCCCGACAGAAGTGGCATTTTTTCAACATGTCACACGGCCAGGAGTGTGATGGAGTGGTTCGAAGAACACAGCGGCGAATTCCAATTGATGTGCTGGCCCCCTCAACTCGCCTGACCTGAATCCGATCGAAGAAATTTGGGATGTGATTGAACGTGGCGTCAGATCTCATCGCTCCCTCTCCGGAATTTACGGGAATTAGGTGACTTGGGTGTGCAGATGGGGTGCCAACGCCCTCTA
The DNA here is from genome assembly GCF_021461385.2 of Schistocerca piceifrons. NCBI lineage: Eukaryota > Metazoa > Arthropoda > Insecta > Orthoptera > Acrididae > Schistocerca > Schistocerca piceifrons. The sequence continues at coordinate 304,805,331 of NC_060149.1, forward strand.
GCGACCTACTAAGGCTACAACGCTTCCACCCCACGACGCGTCGCCGCTGTTATCCGTGCCCCACGTGGGCACACTGGCTATAAGGTAGGTGAGCATAATGTTCTGGCTGATCAGTGTATACAATGATGGTCTTGTTCGAGGTGCTATATCAGTATTTGCGTGAATTGTGATGCTGATACAGGGATTTAAACTCCGCCCCTTGATCACTACATTACCTGGCTTGATCATCAACAAACTCGTTTTCTATCCATCTACAGCAACTGCTCTCGAACAGCCAGAAGAAGTTAATGGCGTTATATCGTACTAATGAAGTAAATTTTTAATCCACGAAATTATCTTCATAGTGAGCAGGAGAGCGATAAATTTTTTCAACGAAGACGACGTATTTCGGCTTATGTTCTAATATTTATTAAGACCTCGCGTCAGTCAAATTTTTATTTATACTTATCCTCGTATATACAGAATGAGATGCATAGATAGATAGCTAAGTTGTTTGCACAAAATATAAAAAATGGTTCAAAGGGCTCTGAGCATTATGAGACTTCTGAGGTCATCAGTCCCCTAGAACTTAGAACTACTTAAACCTAACTAACCTTAGGACATCACACACATCCATGCCCGAGGCAAAATTCGAACCTGCGACCGTAGCGGTCGCGCGGTTCCAGACTGTAGTGCCTAGAACCGCTCGACCACCCCGGCCGGCGCATAAAATATAGTTAGCTCTCAATAATATTAAAGATAGGACGAATTAGCACATCCTTTTATGAATTTTTGGCTATGCACTCAACGCTGGGACCCTGGGGTCCGTATTCTCACATTCTGTTATTTCTTTATGTGAGGAGAATACTGAGTTTTTAAAGGTTTTCCTGGTTTCTGCATTAAATTTGTTTTTAGAACCATGTAACTAAGAAGAAGTCTTAATAAGTATTACCGCATAAGAGGGAAAATGTCGCCTGTATTCTGCGAAATCGCATCTGACTTAATTAACCTCAGAAATGTCTTGCAGCTCAAGAGCTTTCGGTAAGGCTCTTATCCCATAAATATGAAAAGTGCACGTTGAAAAAGAGTTGTAATATTAGATGTTGAATTATTCAGATTGCGATGGATTGTTTAACACTCACCCAAGGTACGCTTAAAGATGATTGAGGATTATTTTTAACTGCTTGCTTTTGTAAAATAAAAATTTTCTTTCTAAACGATAAGCTATTCCGCAATATAACGCCTTAGAACACTGAGTAGACATATTTAAAATACACGAATGCCTTGATCTGTTTAGGAGAAGAGCAATGATTCGATATGCGAAAGTAGCTGACCTTAGATATCCGAGAAAATAAATAATATGACGTTTCCAGTTCAAATATTCATTAACATGTCACACAAATATTTATAAAAGATTTCCCTATCCACTGACTCTTTCTTATGGATTATGTTTGTTGATTATATTGCTGTGTTAGTTGTGCGACTCTGAGTACGATGTGTTTTTCGAAAATAGGGGACGTTAACGTGCAACTTAATAATGAACGATACGTAATTAAAACTTTCGTCTGCTGCTGAGTTTGTAACAAAATTAATTATAACACATCTGTCACCAGCAAAAAGTAAAAACACTTCCTGAATAGCAAAGTACTTCTTCGGACTGGCACACGCATAGATGACAACGAAAAGGAATGCATTAAACCACTTACAACGAAGCGCGAAAGAAACTGGCATATACATGCGTATTCAAATATAAAGATATGTAAACAGACAGAATCCAGCACTGCAGTCAGCGACGCCTATATAAGACAACAAGTGTCCGGCGCAGTTGTTAGATCGGTTACTGCGGCTACAATGCAGGGTTATAAAGATTTAAGTGAGTTTGAACGTGGAGCTATAGTCGGTGCACGAGCGATGGGACATAGCATCTCCGAGGTAGCGATGAAGTGGGGATTTTCCCGTACGACCATTTCAGGACCGTACCGTGAATATCAGGAATCTGGTAAAACATCAAATCTCCGACATCGCTGCGACCGGAAAAAGACCCTGCAAGAACGGGGCCAACGATTACTGAAGAGAATCCTTCAGCGTGACAGAAGTGCAAATTGGTGCAGATTTCAATGCTGGGCCATCACCAAGTTTTACTTTTTGCTGGTGACAGATGTGTTATAATTAATTTTGCTACAAACTCAGCAGCAGACGAAAGTTTTAATTACGTATCGTTCATTATTAAGTTGCACGTTAACGTCCCCTATTTTCGAAAAACACATCGTACTCAGAGTCGCACAACTAACACAGCAATATAATCAACAAACATAATCCATAAGAAAGAGTCAGTGGATAGGGAAATCTTTTATAAATATTTGTGTGACATGTTAATGAATATTTGAACTGGAAACGTCATATTATTTATTTTCTCGGATATCTAAGGTCAGCTACTTTCGCATATCGAATCATTACTCTTCTCCTAAACAGATCAAGGCATTCGTGTATTTTAAATATGTCTACTCAGTGTTCTAAGGCGTTATATTGCGAAACATTATTGATATGGGCTTTCGGAGCCGAAGGCCCACTCGTGTACCCTTGATGACTGCACCACACAAGGTTCTACACCTCGCCTGGGCCCGTCAACACCGACATTGGACTGTTAATTACTGGAAACATGTTGCCTTGGTCGGAAGAAAAAAATGGGTCTGGGCACTATGGGACTTAACATCTGAGGTCGTCAGTCCCCTAGAACTTAGAACTACTTAAACCTAACTAACCTAAGGACATCACACACATCCATGCTCGAGGCAGGATTCGAACCTGCGACCGTAGCAGTCGCGAGGTTCTGGACTGAAGCGCCTAGAACCGCTTGGACGGAAGAGTCTCGTTTCAAATTGTATCGAGCGGATGGACGTGTACGGGTATGGAGACAACCTCATGAACCCATGGACCCTGCATGTCAGCAGGGGACTGTTCAAGCTGGTGGAGGCTCTGTAATAGTGTGAGGCGTGTGCAGTTGGAGTGATATGGGACCCCTGATACCTCTAGATACGACTCTGACAAATGAAACATACGTAAGCATTCTGTCTGATCACCTGTATCCATTCATGTCCATTGTGCATTCCGACGGACGTGGGCAACTCAAGAAGTACAAGGCGACTCCCCACACGTCCAGAATTGCTACAAAGTGGTTCCAGAAACACTCTTCTGAGTTTAAGCACTTCCGCTGGTCACCGCACTCTCCAGACATGAACAATATTGACCATAGCGGGCATGCCTTGCAACGTGCTGTTCAGAAGAGATCTCCACCTCCTCGTACTCTTACGGATTTCTGGACAGCCCTGCAGGGTTCATGGTGTCATTTCCCTCCATCATTTCTTCGGACATTAGTCGAGTCCATGCCACGTCGTGTTGTGACACTTCTGTGTGCTCGCGGGTGCCCTACACGATGTTAGGCAGGTGTACCAGTTTCTTTGGCTCTTCAGTGTATATCAGTGATGTATGCAATTTCGTTGTGAGTAGAGCTCTTCCCTCCTCCCTCGGGAATGGGTGTGTGTGTTGTTCTTAGCATAAGTTAGTTTAAGTACGAGTAGTGTGTAAGTCTAGGGACCGATGACTTAAACAGTTTGGTCCCTTAGGTATTCACTCACATATGAACATTTGAACATTTGAGAGCTCTTCGATGAATTTATAAGGATGCTATCTGGACCCTGTTCTGTAAGGTAGTTTCTTCACATGTCTTTAAATATGTCAGACCCAGAAGGTAGTGAAAGTTCTTCGCTATGGAAGCTTATATGAGGAAACTTCCACGACCGCTCAGATGAGCAGGCTGACGGAGAGAAAAAGCTTCGGAAAATATGCCACTAAACTGTACAACATCCTGAACAATAGTTCCAAAATATATTATACTGTATACCGACTGTATAAACGGAGAAATTCCGTAGGTCTCTTGTATTCCTAGAGTGTTTCCGTAAGATCCATTTCCTCAAAAAATTAGCAGTCTGCAACGGATGGCTACATCGTACCTCAAGGGATCTGCAGCAGATGAGGCGTAGCCTTACAGTGAAATTCCTCAATTGTTCGTTCTGAATGAAGGACATTATTCTAAATGTCTTTTAAGCGTAAGGAGAAAAATATTGCGATCGCTCTCTGGTTTGTCTTCATATTTACGAACTGAAGGCTGCTGTCACAGGTAGTTTTCTACGTTGAGTCTTTATGCGAGGAGTGCGACAGAGAAATCGAAGATGCGATGAGTATCGGCACGGCAGCAGAAGTCATTGTGGAGACCGCACATTCATCAGGAGGCGTTACACGCGCTCAGCCGCTGCTAAATCTGAAGCGGCGCGGCTGAGCGGAGCCTTGGGCAGAATGGGCAATCTGCCAGCGCCAACGCCCGCTAATTCTACCCGAAAACCCATCACACATCAAATGACGTGTGCATCGCTTCCCAAATTGCAGTGTCCGCAGTCACTGCCCGTCACTAAACTCCTCTATCACGTGTTCAAGCACCGTACCATCGTTCCTGCGAATTTCTGTGAACTCTTGATTTCTTGCTGTGTGTTGCAGTCGGAGAAATCAAACTTCGGTCACTATATGACCCAAAGTTGTCGACCTCAACAATATATACATCAGCTGCAGAAGCTATAAACGTGAAGCTATTGTTAATGGTATACGGAATGAGTTTTTCTATGAGGAAATAGATTTTAGGGAAAATGCATTTTCGAGATATTTAGAGTCTCCCGTTTAAAATGTGTATAAAATATATAGATGAGGTGCTCAGAAGCATTTTAAATCTATTTTTTTATATTGCGGCACACGATGTTCCGTACCGTATTTATGAGGCGTGAAACATCCCTGATATAGCCTGCAATGCCAGAGACGTAACTGAGCACAAGGGACTAGCCTTTCTGTTGGCTACACCGTAAAACAGGTGAAAATCGTTTTTGCGTCCTTTGGATTGTTTCCTTTTTGAGTCAATCTTTGTGCTTGTTGTGAAAGTTACGTTTGGTGACGGCTCTGAGTCTTCTCCCCTTCAACATGTCAGGACCTAGTCTGAAGGTACTTAAAAAGCATATACATTCCAGAAAGTAAAGGGTAGTATGAATTCGTATGATTCATCCTTTATAATGATATTTGACGTCCCAGTCGCTTCTAACCCTGTGCTGGTGAGAAACGTTGGGTGATACTGCTGTCACTACACCTGAAAGTGCTTCAAAAAGAAAACTAGATTGAACTGGATAACAATACAAGAAACTAAGTGCTGGGTCTACAAAATATGAGATAATTAATGAGTCTTTATTGTGAGTTGTTTTGAAGAACAATTTGTGCTCCAAAAAATGTGGAAAACGTGGTGTTTCAGCGAAAAGAAACAAACACGTAGGACTTGCTCGTCAAATAGAGTAGATGTGCAATTATTGCAATTACTATGTTGTTGTTGTTTTTATGGTGGTGGTGGTGGTCTTCAGTTCGAAGACTGGTTGCAACTCTCCATACTACTTTATCCTGTGCAAGCCTCTTCATCTCCGAACAACTACTGCAACTTATATCGTTCCGAATCTTCTTACTGTATTTATTTCTTTGTCTCCTTCTACGATTTTTACCCGCAACATATCCCTCCATTACTAAACTGATGATTCCTTGATGTCTCAGAGTGTGTCCTATCAACCACTCCCTTCTTCAGGTCAGGTTGTGCGACAAATTTCTTTTCTCCACAATTATGCTGAGTACCTCCTCATTGGTTTTGTGACCTACTTGTCTAACCTTTTTCTATAGCGCCATACTTCAAAAGCTTCTATTATCTTCTTGTTGAAACGGTTTATCATACATGTTTCACTTCCATACATAGCTACACTCCATACAAATACTTCAGAAAAGACTTACTAACACTTAGAGCTGAACTCGATGTCAACAAATTTCTCTTCTTCAGAAACGCTTTTCTTGCCATTGACAGTCTCCATTTTATATCCTGTCTGCTTCAGCTATCATTAGTTATTTTGCTGCCCAAATAGCAAAACTCCTCTAATACTTCAAGTATCTCATTTCCTAATGTAATTTCCTCAGCATCACCTGATGTAATTCGACTGGAATCCAGCATGCTTGTTTTGCTTTTGATGAAGTTCATCGTATGTTCTCCCTTCAAGACACTGTCCATTCTGTTCAGCTGGTCTTCCAAGTCCTTTGTTTTCTTTGACAGAATCACAATGTAATCGGCAAACCTCAAAGTTTTTATTTCTTCTCCCTGAACTTTAATTCCTACTCCAAATTTTCCTCTGGTTTCCTTTACTGTTTGCTCAGTGTACAGATTGGGTAAAATCGGGAATAGGCTACAATCCTGTCTTACTCCCTTCTTCACTACTGCTTCCCTTTCATGCCTCTCGAATACGATAACTGCCTTCTGGTTTCTGTACAAGTTGTAAATAGCCTTATGGTCCCAGTGTTTTACCTCTGTTACCTACAGAATTTCAAAGAGAGTAGTCCATTCAACACGTTTCAAGAGTATTCTCCAGGTCTACAAATGTGTGAATGTAGATTTGCCTTTCCTTAACGCATCTTATAAGATATGTCGTATGGTTAGTATTGCCTCGCGTGTTCCTACATTTCTCCGGAATCCAAACTGATCTTCCCCGTGGTCGACTTCTACCAGTTTTTCCATTCTTCTGTAAGGAATTCGTGTTAGTATTGTGCAACCATGACTTCTTAAACTGATGGTTCTGCGATTTCCACAGCTGTCAGCAACTGATTTCTTTATAATACTAATTATTACATTCTTTTTGAAGTCTGAGGATATTTCACCTATCTCGTACATCTTGCACATCAGATGGAAGAGTTTTGCCACGACTGGCTCTAACAATTCTATCAGTAGTTCTGACGAATTGTCGTCTACCCCTGGGGTCCCATTGCGATCCACGTCCTTTAGTGTTCTATCAAATTCTTCTTGCAGTATCATACCTATTATTTTTTCAGTTCCTCACGTGATACTGAGATACAGGTAAACTATATGGTATAAACATTATATTGGTTTATGGAACATGGTCTATGGGTAAGGGTAGGGCTACAGGTGCCATGTTACGTGGAGTGATGAACCTCCCTGCTGTATCCTCAAAATTTGACAAACACATCATTGCAATAGGATCTGCTGCTGAAGGTGTAGCACAGGAAAATATAAAAGATGCTGTTGAGGAACCTGTTGTTGAAAATAATAATAACATTGACTTGACAATAGCTTTTGACGGGAACTGGCAGAAGAGAAACTCCACATCTCTGAATAATGTTACAGCAACATATGGGGACCGGCAAGGTAGTTGGTGTAGCAGTACTTTCCAAGCATTACAGATGCAAGCATAAAATGAAAAATAAACGTGAAGAACAGTACATAGCAACTTATTATGACTGAAGTGGCGTTATGGAAGTTGCTGGAGTAAGAAATATTTACCAGTGCTCAGGAAAATGGTACTGCGTTAGATAAAAAAATTATTTAGGCGATGGTGACTCAAAGGTACTCAAAGAAATTGAGGAATTGAGGTCCTACGGGAACAATGCGAACATTTGCAAACTAGAGTGTGATGGCCACGTTCAGAAAAAGATGGACTGAAGACTTCGAAGGCTCCAGACAATAAATTGAGGTACGGAAGATGCTTTAGATGGAGAAAACAGACTGACAGATGCTGCTATAGATCATATTCACAAGTGCTATGGTCTAGCAATTACACAGAATACAGCGGATGCAGAATCAATGAGAAGAGCAGTTTAGGCTCTGTTTCTTGGCACTGCTTCAAGCAATGAGAATCCTCAACATAGCTATTTCCAAAAGGAGAAGGTAGTTGTTTCAAGTATAATAGAGGCAAGGTAACTAAACAACAAAACAATCACTCTCATTTCCCACCTGCCATAAAGGAGAAATTAAACCAATATTTTGGGACCTCGGAGAGAGAATTGTACTAAGTAAATGTCTACACGGCTGGACTCGAGACCTGTATGAGTGTGTGTACCAAGTGATATGGAACAGACTACGTAAACCTATTTTCTGGGTATAAGCACTCTTCACTTTGGCGTTTATGATGCTGTTTCGTCATTTAATCAGGGCAAAATAACAAAGTGCGAAGCTTTGCAGAACATGGGGCTGTGTATAGGATTTCTAACTGCAGTAGCGATGCTTTGTTTAGGCAAGAAATGGCTCAGGTCTTCAGATAATGCAGTAAAAATATATTAAAAAATGAGTAGACAGCATAGAAGATTCATCAAGAGGAAGCTGTTGGACAATTCTGATAATACTAGCTATGGAGTAGGCATGCATTGTAATAAAAATTTTGAAGCTAACTTCCCATAATTTTGGTTTTTGTATACATTTCCTCAGACTCTATTTACAGTAGATGGATGAAAATTTCAGTTGTTGCTTAAGACCTTCTAAGACGTATGAATTAAACGATTTGTGAAATTATTTTGTATTAAGGGATTTGTGTTTTAAAACACTTGTTAAAATGTATAACTTTTCAAACATTTAGCAAAATAAAATCTGTGGTGATCAGTCCCCTAGAACTTAGAACTACTTAAACCTAACTAATCTAAGGACATCACACACAGCCATGCCCGAGGCAGGATCCGAACCTGCGACCGTAGCAGTCGCGCGGTTCCGGACTGAGCGCGTGAACCGCTAGACCACCGCGGCCGGCGCATGTCGTATACCCTTAAAGGATTACATCTGGTCATGAAGCTTTAATCGAATAATCAGTGACGATCATCTTACCCTCACGGTATCCACTTCCGTATACGAGGCTACAGGGTGTTTCAAAAATGATCGGTATATTTGAAACGGCAATAAAAACTAAACGAGCAGCGATAGAAATACACCGTTTGTTGCAATATGCTTGGGACAACAGTACATTTTCAGGCAGACAAACTTTCGAAATTACAGTAGTTACAATTTTCAACAACAGATGACGCTGCGGTCTGGGAAACTCAATAGTACGATATTTTCCACATATCCACCATGCGTAGCAATAATATGGCGTAGTCTCTGAATGAAATTACCCGAAACCTTTGACAACGTGTCTGGCGGAATGGCTTCACATGCAGATGAGATGTACTGCTTCAGCTGTTCAATTGTTTCTGGATTCTGGCGGTACACCCGGTCTTTCAAGTGTCCCCACAGAAAGAAGTCACAGGGGTTCATGTCTGGCGAATAGGGAGGCCAATCTACGCCGCCTCCTGTATGTTTCGGATAGCCCAAAGCAATCACACGATCATCGAAATATTCATTCAGGAAATTAAAGACGTCGGCCGTGCGATGTGGCCGGGCACCATCTTGCATAAACCACGAGGTGTTCGCAGTGTCGTCTAAGGCAGTTTGTACCGCCACAAATTCACGAAGAATGTCCAGATAGCGTGATGCATTAATCGTTTCGGATCTGAAAAATGGGCCAATGATTCCTTTGGAAGAAATGGCGGCCCAGACCAGTACTTTTTGAGGATGCAGGGACGATGGGACTGCAACATGGGGCTTTTCGGTTCCCCATATGCGCCAGTTCTGTTTATTGACGAAGCCGTCCAGGTAAAAATAAGCTTCGTCAGTAAACCAAATGCTGCCCACATGCATATCGCCGTCATCAATCCTGTGCACTATATCGTTAGCGAATGTCTCTCGTGCAGCAATGGTAGCGGCGCTGAGGGATTGCCACGTTTGAATTTTGTATGGATAGAGGTATAAACTCTGGCGCATACGTGGACGTTGGCGTCATTTGGACCGCAGCTGCAACACGGCGAACGGAAACCCGAGGCCGCTGTTGGATCACCTGCTGCACTAGCTGCGCGTTGCCCTCTGTGGTTGCCGTACGTGGCCGCCCTACCTTTCCAGCACGTTCATCCGTCACGTTCCCAGTCCGTTGCAATTTTTCAAACAGATCCTTTATTGTATCGCTTTTCGGTCCTTTGGTTACATTAAACCTCCATTGAAAACTTCGTCTTGTTGCAACAACACTGTGTTCTAGGCGGTGGAATTCCAACACCAGAAAAATCCTCTGTTCTAAGGAATAAACCATGTTGTCTGCAGCACACTTGCACATTGTGAACAGCACACGCTTACAGCAGAAAGACGACGTACAGAATGGCGCACCCACAGACTGCGTTGTCTTCTATATCTTTCACATCACTTGCACCGCCATCTGTTGTTGAAAATTGTAACTACTGTAATTTCGAAAGTTTGTCCGCCTGAAAATGTACTGTTTTCCCAAGCATATTGCAACAAACGGTGTATTTCTACCGCTGCTCGTTTAGTTGTTATTGCCGTTTCAAATATACCGGTCATTTTTGAAACACCCTGTATTAACGCACGTTATGCGGCCGAGTGTGCGGATGTTGTGAACCTGTATCATATCATTTCCGGGCCGCGCCCATTGGCTGTGAACGCCAGCGCTGGCTTTCCGGTTTCCGATGACAGAGGCTATTCTCCAGCCTCGAGATAATAGTCCGCTCTTCCCTGTATTGGCTAAGTGGGTGCTGGTCAGAAACAACCAGGCTCTTTTCAAAGGCGAATGAATTTCACAGGATAGCCGGCATTTCCTAACACCCTTTGGAAAAATTTGTAAGGTTGTTAGGAAGCAGCAGATTACAGCAGATACTGTAACTGTTAGACGGAAATGGTCAGTTACGGGGCCTGCATTCTGCACTGGAGGCTGACTGAGCGAAAAGTCTGCACGTTAAAATAATTTAGTGAAGCGGTTTAGTAGCTCTCGAAATCGAGTCTCCCGACAACGCTCGTGAGGTGAGGAGGGAAGTCTTGGGAGATGTGGGCCTGTGGGGCCGGCTGAGGTTTCAAGTGTTGCGTGTATCATGTCGGGAGTGAATGATTCTCAGTAATCAGTACAGTTCTTACTCTTGACAGAACACTAAGCTCATAGAACACTTGCTGATAACTGCCGCTAAGAAGAAGACAACAAATGACTTCTTACAGAATGTTTATGGCACGACAATGTGTTCATCAGCTCCAACACTAAGAAATTCTGCTCTTGGACTAGAGTACCCTGCGGCAGAATATTGCTCTGAAATCTGGATCAACAGGCCATACACCAAATCGTCGATACACAGCTCAGCCAGACTATGAGCATCATCACAGGGACAATTTGAAACGCTCCAACTTTCTGTCTATTCTCAATCATATAGCTACCCAATTTTTGCGGTGAGATTACAAAAATAGCTGGCGTTCGTTATCTCCCTGTACACGAGTACAATCCTGCACTGAATACAAGCGAACTTCGCACCCGCCATCCACCAATACGAAGCGCAAAATTTTTGGTTGGCACGCAGTAAGAAAAACAGATCGGTGGACATAAATATCGCAGAACAATGGTACCTCATAACAGTTTAAGATGCCCTGCGCCTCTTCAAGGTCACCAAGTTTTGAAGAGCACCACAAGACCTAGTCTCCACTCAACAGAACAACGACAAATAGTGGAAGGTGTGGTGACTCAGTCAACTAATTGGGATTAACAACATCACCCAGTTGTGAGTGGTGTGCAGATCGACAACCTGTTGAGCATAACATACGAGCGTTTCCAAAACGATTACTTCCGGCAGATCTGAAGGAATTCCTGATGGTACGAAAGATATCATTTCAACCAGCAGGTGGATATAGCTGTATCTTGACCTACTCTGTATTGGTAATGCTGTAAATTTAATCATCTTATCATTAATAAGTTTTCCTGTACGTTAAATGTAAGTACACTACTGACCAATAAAATTGCTACACCTAGAAGAAATGCAGATGATAAACGGGTATTCATTGGACAAATATATTATACTAGAACTGACATGTGATTACATTTTCACGCAATTTGGGTGCATAGATCCTGAGAAACAGAACAACCACCTCTGGCCGTGATAACGGCCTTGATACACCTGGGCATTGAGTCAAACTGAGCTTGGATTGAGTGTACAGGTGCAGCTGCCCATGCAGCTTCAACACGATACCACAGTTCATCAAGAGTAGTTATTGGCGTATTGTGACGAGCCAGTTGCTTGGCAAACTCGAATGCGACCATCATGATGCTGTAAACAGAACCTGGATTCATCCGAAAAAATGACGTTTTGCCATTCGTGCACCCAGGTTCGTTGTTGAGTACCGCAGCCATGGTTTCTGAGATGATAGTCCATGCTGCTGCAAACGTCGTCGAACTCTTCATGCAGATGGTTGTTGTCTTGCAAAAGTCTCTATCTGTTGACTCAGGGACCGAGACGTGGCTGCACGATCCGTTACAGCCATTCGGATAAGATACCTGTCATCTCGACTGCTAGAGATAAGAGGCCGTTGGGATCCAGCACGGCGTCCCGTGAACCCACCGATTCCATATTCTGCTAACAGTCATTGCATCTCGACCAACGAGAGCAGCAATGTCGCGATACGACAAACCGCAATCGCGATAGGCTACAATCCCACCTTTATGAAAGTCGGAAACGTGATGGTACGCATACGAGGTATCACAACAACGTTTCACCATGCAACGCCGGTCAACTGCTATTTGTGTATGAGAAATCGGTTGGAAACTTTCCTCATGTCAGCACGTTGTAGGTGTCGCCACCGGCGCCAACCTTTTGTGAATGCTCTGAAAAGCTAATCATTCGCATATCACAGCATCTTCCTGTCGGTTAAATTTCGCGTCTGTAGCACGTCATCTTCGTGGTGTAGCAATTTTAATGGCCAGTAGTGTACTTGTATTGTCAAAGAAAAAGTTTTCTTCCGTGATATGATAATAGCCGCTCGCCAAATAAATAAATTCGTTTTTTTGTGAAAAAGGGAGTGATTTAATGAGTGATTATTTGAAAGTTGGACGGAGGTCTCATATTAGAGTGTGAAGACATCAGATAGGTGGCAGAATTCGTGGGATGATGTACACGGTTCAGTTACATGGAGTGACCACCGCCCATGCTCTAGTCAAGGTAGGAGACGAGGTACTGGCAGAAGTAAAGCTGTGAGGACGGGGCGTGAGTCGTGCTTGGGTAGCTCAGTTGGTAGAGCACTTGCCCGCGAAAGGCAAAGGTCCCGAGTTCGAGTCTCGGTCCGGCACACAGTTTTAATCTGCCAGGAAGTTTCAGCTGTGGATGTATGTATGGGGTAATAGACATGCAACTGTTGAGCTACTGGCCGCCCAGATGAACCAAGGAGCTACCAACAATGTCTCCTCAACGAGTGTTTAACGAACGTTGCTGCGTATGAGCCCCTGTCGCACCCGCCTGGTTCGTGCAGCCACGATGACTACTGTTCATCGTCGATGAAGGCTAGAATTTGCACGCCAGCACCGCAACTGAACGTCCACTGATAGGCGACAGCTGGCTTCTTCAGATGAATCTCGTTTCACGCTCTATCGGAGAGACGGCCTTTTGTGTCTGCGGAAAGCAAACAAGGAGGGTGTGTTACGGCCTGGGGAATGTTTCCGCGGAATTCCCTGGCTGATTTCGTCCTTGTGGAAAGCACAGTGGATCAACAAAAGTAGGCATCTATCATTGGGGACCATGTATCCTCCTAAAGTAGTTTTCTTTTCCTCAGCACAATGGAATCTATCAACAGCACAATACGCTGCGTCACACAGCTCGCAGTGTACGTGCGTGCCGGCTGGAGTGGCCGAGCGGTTCTAGGCGCTACAGTCTGGAACCGCGTGACCGCTACGGTCGCAGGTTACAATCTTGCCTCGGGCATGGATGTGTGTGATGTCCTTAGGTTAGTTAGGTTTAAATAGTTCTAAGTTGTAGGGGACTGATGACCTCAGAAGTTTAGTCCCATAGTGCTCAGAGCCATTTGAACCATTTTTTATTGTTTTTTTATGTGCGTGGTTTGCAGAGCACCAGGATGCGTTAATCGTACACCGCTGGCCGCCAAACTCCCCGGATTTAAACCAAATCTACAATCTGTGGGACCACTTGGATCGGGCTGTTCGTACCACCACATATCCTCAGCCGAGAAACCTGGTGCAGCCGGCCACAGCGCTGGAGTCGGCAGGGCTCCACATCCCTGTCGGTACCTTCCAGAACCTCACGGACTCTCTTCTTGCATTTCTCGCAGTGGACCGCGATGAAAAAGGTGGTTATTCAGGCTCTTGACAGATGGTCACATTATTGTGACTGGACGCTGTAGAAGTCAACGAGCTGCCTTTGTTCCAGTGAAAACCTTTAGTGTTTTTGTGTGATTGCTTCTCCCTTTTAACTCTACACTGTTGTCCAGTTTGCTGTATTGAGGAGTAGAATAAATCAGTTGAAGACTGTGTGGTGGTTGTTTGTGGTGTTCGTTTTTCAATCCAGCGGTGGGTCTTAATGTCTTTCAATAGTACATGAATTGTTACAGGGTATTAATTAGTGTTATAGAAGACATGACTATTTTAACTTTGTATTGTGAGTCAAAGCGAGACTGGCGACCTTTGTTTAGCATGATATCATAGATGTTGCAGTGCACAGATCCGCTGAAAAACGGAAGTCTACGGAGAAACACCTCGTGTGATTTGTCGCGCTCACCGAATGGCGCTAAGAGTTCGTTGGCTCTGACTGCGGCTACGGAAGCTCCTCAGAGAGGACCATTAGCAACGTTTCAAAGCTTCTTGACTGATTATAGCTGTGTACCAGAACGGGAATCGAACCTAGACCCTTAACTTTGACAGGCAATGCTCTTCACTAATTGATCCATCCAGGTACGACTACGACCCCGGCCGGCACACAAAAATGGTTCAAACGGCTCTGAGGTCATAGTCCCCTAGAACTTAGAACTACTTAAACCTAACTAACCTAAGGACATCACACACATCCGTGCCCGAGACAGGATTCGAACCTGCGACCGTAGCGATCGCGCGGTTCCAGACTGAAGCGCCTAGAACCGCTCGGCCGCACAGAGCCGGCGGCCGGCACACAGTTTAAACCTCTCAGGACCTCTCGGACAAGTATTAGCTTGCAAAGGATGCGGTATAAGGATATCCTACACGATTCAGCGTCTCGTTAACGCGTGAAGTCGCTCATTAGGCAGCAAGGGGCTGTAAACACCCAAGTTTGCGTACTGATTCTGGCCTGTGTAGATTTCATCACACCATTCCAAACGAGACATTGTGGACACCATTGGTGCCTTTATTCACTTTCGTGCCATACATTTTATCAATTGATCTTTCTAACGTCTGTTGTTGGTGGTTGCTATGAAAGACTATTAGGACTATGAAAGGAGTTCATGACGCTTGAAAACGATGAAGTGCCTCAGATGAATAATACAGTTTGTAACTGCGTAAGTAATGGCCAACCAGCATTCTGGAAATTTCCTAATTGTGACACAGTTTGAAAAGTGTTAAGTCATTCCCATCCTGACACTTTTCGTTTCTCTGATGTGGAAATCACATCTGACACCGATTAAAGTCGTGTGAATGTCAATCAACTCATTACTTCTGATTCAAGTGACGAGGACTGCGGCAGTGATTGTACAGGTCAAGCCATCGTTAATCATCTCTTTTCTGTCTAATAACTGGGAACCGATGCATGAATATAGTATTATCGCTTACACGCTAAGGCCGGGAACAGACAGCGTTAACAGAACGCGTGGGATAGTGATTGGTACTCCCTGCACCGCTCCTCCCGAGCGACCCTTGTGGAAACTTCCCTTTGGCAGATACAGCAGTCTGCTTCCGAGAAATCTGGTAAGCGAACAACAACAACATGGGCTCAGCGAGTACGTTAAAAGGACTGCAATAATGGGCGTTTTACACGTGTCCTTTCGGGCAATACGCTTTCTGGGAAAGGCATTGTGCGTTGGCTAGAGAGTACGCAGAAGGCTAGTGGCATGAGAAAAAACTTTTTCATCCCACATTTGTGAAAGCTACGACTAGGGTGTTCTGAAAAAGACAGCTATGAAATGGAGGTCACTGAACGCCATCCAGAATTTCTTCGAGAGAACACCGCGGATTAGTAGTTAAAGACACGAGGCTACGAGGCTCTGACGTAGGCATCTAATTATAGGATCGGTGCGAGCTGGACAAAGAAATTCTACTAGTGGACTTCACTCTGGTAGGAAACTTCATCTCGATTGCTGCAGACGGCTTTCTGCAGACATCTCTAGTATAAGACCCTGTTGTAGACAAACGAAGTTCACTTGTGGAGAAAACTGGGGTCCCCTAGAACTTAGAACTACTTAAACCTAACTAACCTAAGGACATCACACACATCCATGCCCGTGGCAGGATTCGAACCTGCGACCGTAGCGGTCGCGCGGTTCCAGACTGAAGCGCCTAGAACCGCTCGACCACACCGGCCGGCCAAATATATCAGAAATATCGGTACGGCTGAAATGCTTAGTGAAATAACGTCTTTCAAATTCCTGTAGAAATATCTGATGAAGAGCACCGACACAGCTTCCCATTTGGATATCTTGAAGCTTTTTTTCCCAAGTATGAGTAACGAGCTGCTTACTGAAACATCGAAATGGCGTTGACAATATTGATGACAGTTCTAGTGACTGCAGTATCTTATCAACGCAGTTTCAGCAAATTAAAGAAAAGAAGAGTTACTTAATGTCGAGTCTAGGTGAAGGAGACTGTCAAACTCAGCTAACTTGGCAATAAGATACGACACAGCTGCTGAATGTGACTTCAATGCTGTAATCAATCAGCTTGGATCGCTCAAAGTAAGAAAACGAAAAGTAAAACTAAAATAAAAACACAATTTTTGGAAAGGAATGTGTTCTCAACACTTTATTATAGCTTTTTTTGTTTTAATTCCAATTAATGAGCTATAAACTATTAATAATTTATGAACAGAAAACGAAATCCGTTCTTTGTTATACATTGTACTAAAATAATCAATTTACAGTAGTTTCCATAAACAATAAGATATAGATTTTATTTTACTTATAATTTTCTTAGAAAGTTCATACAATTTTCAACTTGTTTACTACAACGGTACATTTAATTTGCTGTGAGCAATATTTTTACCTATATAAGTAACATAAGTAATATTATTCAGTAATGCTTCGTTTTATTGCACCTACATTTTAAAGTAACGGAAACGTCCGGAAAAACATTTTCCTGGGGGTGGGGGGGGGGCGGGGGGGGGTGGGTGGGAGGGAGCGAGGGTGCAGCTTCGGCAGTTCTGCCAGGACCGCAGGGTCACCTCGCAACAGGTCTACGCGTTCACAACATATAATGGTCGGAATACGTAGCTGCATTGGCCGGTTAGGGCGGAACAGCGTTAAATGTCTGCTACCGTTTCAATAAAATTCATGCTGGCTTTCCGTAAATACGCGGGCAGACACAGTTGCATGTAAACTCATTTACTGTTTCCGGCATGGCCATAGAATCACTGCTTTCATTTCGCGGCTATGTTGTGCAGGATTCGTACGACAGGAATTCGATTTACATAAAAGTTTCCCTGTTAAATTACCTTTGCCAACCGTACCATTGCATATTATAACATAGTTTATGGTTTTACTTTGATGTTTTATTGTGGCTCATTCGTCATGGACTTAGTGTTATTGGAAGGAAGTTCAAAACGACAAGCAGACGGAGTTGGCCAGGTATGAGACTCGTTCATACTGTAGCTCGTTCATAGTCTCTGGACTTCTTTTCTATTCCTTCCACATGCTGCTGAGCCAGTTGAAGTCGTTTAGGGCTCGGTACGTGCCCTAAGTACACAAATCGTTCCATTAGGAATTTGCACATTTGTAGGTTGCATTTCAGTCCATTTTGTTGCAGTGTCTGGACTAGCAGACTAAGTTCACCAGATATAGCTCTCTTGTAGTTCCACTTAATAATATATCTTACAGATAATTGTATGTGTTAGGAAGTTTTGAATCAGGTACTCCAAAAAACATCGAAAAATTATTCGTACGCTAGCAATTCCAAAAGATAACCTGCTGTACCTATAGAATCCAAATGGAGTGTTAATAACCGTGTTTTGACGGGACTGTCTGTATAGCAGCGACACTAAGCAAGCTTCGAATTGATCAGTTTTAGAGAAGTATTGTCCACTTGATAGTCTTGGCATGAGCTGTCCTGGCCTTGAAGTAGGATAGACGTCCATCCCTGATTGTGGGTTTCAAGTTGATTTAAAGTCACCATAATCATGTAGGGAGTCATTCGGTTTATTAACACTACCAGTGGTGTGGCCCATTGACTGGATATTACGAGTGTGAGAATGGCTCTTTGCACCATACCATCTAATTCGGACTTGAGGTCATCTCATAGTGTTACTGGCAATGGTGTTGCTCTAAAGTAGCTAGTTAGTACAGACGATTTTGACTGAATGTGAGCTACATAGTCCACCTGGTAAAAACAGGTCCACAATTTCGGCGCATAGTGAATCGAGATTATAGAATGGTACAACGGCTGACACGATGTTTATGACATCTACTACTTTAAAACCATAAGATAAAAAAGCGTCATTCTCAAAAAAGTTTTGTGCCTGTCGTGATGGCGCTACTAGGAAAGAATCGGACAGTTGGTCTCTTTGTACAACATTGTTACAATGCATTTATCATACAAAAGTATACAGGACTTTCAGAATTAATTTTAACTCTGCAGCGGAATGTGTGCTGATTTGAAACTTCCTGGAAGATTAAAACTGTATGTCGTACCGGGACTCGAAACTGGGACCCATGCAGTGCTTCCTGTAGGACAGTAACCTTTCTGATGTCACGCTGAAGAGCAGGAAGACCAATCAGAGTACAGAGTTCCTCATTTATAACAGATACTGGTGAATTGGTATCAGCAAGAAATTTTATTAGTTGTTGTTGATCGTTAGTGGGAGAGAGTAGTTTTTCGGGTGCTCTGTGAAAGGGTTCAACTGTGGTTGTAATGTGTTCATGCTGCTACTGCGTCGTCGGTGCAACGCGGAGTCGCTTTTGCAAACTTCGCCACATGTCCTTGTTTACCGCGCTGCGCACAGCGAGTTTCCCTGTATAGGCACTGTGAGGGCGTATGTTTAGCAAAACAGTCTGGGCACGCTGTATACCGCTTTCTGCTGTTGTTATAGTGAGGTTAGGTGGTACAGTGGCTACGTGAAAACTGTGAGTAAATATGTGCCACTGCTGATTTGTTGTTTGGCCTTCGTCCCGGAATGGATGTCGGGCTTGAATACCGAGTCGTATGACAAAGATGAACAGTAGGTGTTCCGCTTATTGCAGCGTGAATGGTAACGTCGTTTATGGAATGAAACTCACTTTCATCAAAATTTTGCTATCCTACATTCGATATTTTTTTGCAGTTTTACATAAGATTAACTGCATTCCTCAAAATAGTGCAGAGCTGCATCTGGTATTTCAAAAGCTTTTGGTGTTGTTAACATGACTTCGAGAGTAGGTTATGTTAATTTCAGTGCCAGTGCACAAACGTCTTTGTCGGGTGCATAAATAATTATTACACCACGCACTAGCGATTCAGTTTAGGATTCAAATCAAATGGCTCTGAGCACTATGGGACGTAACATCTGAGGTCATCAGTCGCCTAGAACTTAGAACTACTTAAACCTAACTAATCTAAGGACATCACACATATCCATGCCCGAGGCGGGATTCGAACCTGCAACCGTAGCGGTCGCGCGGTTCCAGACTGAAGCGCCTAGAACCGCTCAGTTTTAGGATTGCTTACAGTTTCGTTTTTCACACAACAATCGGCACTGACAGGAGAGCACTTTGAGATCGACTGGCCTTGGAGCATATGACTGCTCTTACGACAGCGAAAAACTGTGAGCCTAGCTGCTACAACATCTATTCGCTGCTCGCAAAACTTATAGAGCAGACTATGAATTTCCGACAAATACGAACATTCAAGTTTATCAACATGGCGTCATTTTTGAAGAAGACACAGTATTTGGGGGGTTTTTAGGTAACAGAAATGCACTCTGTTTAGCGAAGTCGGTTATGCTACGCGCTTGGAAGTGGAGTTACAGACGTCTGTAGTATGAGACCCAGTCTTTGTCTTTCAGGTGAAGTGGCGTGAACGGTTGAGGGGATGCTGTTTTGGCGTGATGAGCTGCTTTAGTGTAAGTCATTGCTGCTGCTGTTGCTTCATATTTTGTTTTTGTAGTTGCATTTGATGTTGTAGTTGTTGCTTTAGTTGTTCCTTTTGTCGTGCCTGTTGCCTTTGAATCTGCAGCTATAACTGCCAAAATTTCATGCTTTCCGGATCCATCATCACTGAATTCATTCTGTTGTTCTCACACAGACGCTAAGTTCGAATCGTCGTCTCCAACATTACATCCTCTATGGTGCTCCTCAGTCTTTTTTATGCAGATAATACGGATACACAGTAATCACTCGATATTTCACAATTCCAGCCCTGGTCGAGTCGTCTTAAATTGTAGAACACACCAAGAGAATAATTCGGATAGTCTAGTATCCGGCAAAGCAGTAGAACATCAATACAAGACGTAGTTCAGCTGAAATTCAGTAAACAGCCAGGTCACGAAAGTAAATTGTAAGCGTGGTAGAGACTTCAGCACAGCACGAATCGAAATGTGCTGCAATGGCCCGGCAGTCGGCTTCATCTCCGGCTCCACACGTGCAGCGAGTTCCATGTGACGGCCGGCTGGCGCCTATTACCAGACGCCGGAGGTGTTGGTAGCGAACATGGCAGGGTATTGACCTAGCAGTCAGGTAACAAGGACACAGCACATTTGTAACTGAAGTCAACCATAGAAGTTTTGTATATTAGAATAGATATTGTGATATTAAGATAGTTATTATTATATTAGGAGAGATAATGTGAATAGAGACGTAACGATGCTGAATTGTACATGAATGGAGTAAATGGTACGAAAATTTTCTAAAACTGTAGACATGGATCAATAGCAGTAATTTCAGATGATGATGATTATGATAATTTATGTGGTAAAAATCATGATGGGAATATCGAGAACAGTGGACTTATACAACGCTCGTGTGAAACAAATTTTGGCGTATCTAAATAATAAGTGATAGCCTTCAGATTAAAGAAGGTTTCTGCGTATTTCAATACCCAGGACGTGCCAGTAGCACAATGGGAAGTGTTGTGCAAACGAGCAAGGATCGGCTGACGTCACGCCAGTATTGATTGAGCGCACGGGCGTGCCGCGGTGCTGCACGGCCCACGGCCGGCGGACGAGCTACAACTGGGGCGAAATTCCCTCGCAACTGCAGTCTCCGCGCCATTTCGTAGTCCGTGACGGTGCCGTGCGTACAGCGCTATCCACGCGTGAAAAATACGTAGCAGTGACGAAGATTGCGTCCAGAACAGTATTTTGGGGAAATCATCGTCTTCACGAGTTAAATGTTCCATATTTGTAACGGCCCCGTATAAATAGCCAGTTCACACAAAGGTATCTGAATAATTTGCGGAAAACTGATGCTGGACTTGAACATAGAGAATCTGAATTGTTTATCACGGAGTGACTCGATTCAATCATTATAAATTGTTGGTAATGATCTGAAGCCACTCAGGACTACACTCCTTCGGGAGTAGCCCACGAGTATGCGTCAAAACTGTAGAAGCTGATTCTTTCGTTTCTTATTTGCCTTCACTTATGTTAATCACCTGCATTTTTTCGTTGTCTTTACTCATTTAGTTGCAATTAACTCAATTATTTTGTTCCTATCAACTTTCCAACGAAGTTATTGTAGGAAAACGCTTCCATTGTGGAATTCTACATTAAGAATCCTCCATTACATGCCCAGTGTTAAGCACATTCTATAGAATAAGTGTAAATACAGCCTTTATGCCTATGTCTGTCCTGTCGTCTGATACTAGCTTATTTTTTTCGAAATTTACATTCTCTTTCATAAACAGTTCAAATGGTTTTGAGCACCATGGGACTCAACTTCTAAGGTCATCAGTCCCCTAGAACTTAGAACTACTTAAACCTAACTAACCTAAGGACATCACACACACCCATGCCCGAGGCAGGATTCGAACCTGCGACCGTAGCGGTCACGCGGTTCCAGACTGTAGCGCCTAGAACCGCACGGCCACTCCGGCCGGCTTTTCTTTCATACCATGCTTTTCTAGACTGCAGGGAACTCGCTACGTTGTAGCATCCACATTAATTCCCTCGCAGATAGATTTTAAGACTGAAATGCTATTCAAGAATATGTCCACGAGAGTTTATTTTCCAATTTCTTCCTATTTTTACTGAACGATTTTAGGCTTTTGTTGCTTAGTTCATTCTCAACTCATAATATCACATTGAATGGTTAATAGTAAAAATTATGAATAGAAGGATTTGCTTAGAGTACCATAGTACTGATAACATTGAAGTATATTTAGAGATTGTTTTCTTTGTTCAAGTGGACTGAGCTAAATTAATGAAGGAGATCCAAAGAAGAAGATAAGTTTCGTAAGCTCGATAGCGTCACGGAGATGGTGATCCAGCTCTAGTGCCAAATGCTGCCAGAGAGACGTCGTGCATTATGGAGGAGTTCCCTGTTAAAATTCAAGAGCCAAGCAATATAGTACTTCCTCCAAGATATACTTCGCGAAATGGCCACGTCGGTCAGAGAAGTATGGGCCCGTACGGACGCTAACCGGCATTCCCGTTTCTGCTGCAGCATTCGCGAAAAGAACTTCGAAGGGAGAAATGATAGCGATATCCTCTGCCCTGCGCCGTGAGGTGGTTTGCGGAATACAGTTTTCCTTTTTTTATTGTGCCTTTGTCCCGCTGCTGTGCTAGGTCGGCACGGTTAATAACGATTTTGGCACTATTAATTTAAGGGATAACCAGATGTCCTTCCTATCACGACCTCCATTACGTTCCCGGGATAGAATGTGAGCACCCCAACTCTCTGAGCTTAGTGTTATTCATGTGAAAGTGGGTGAAAGTTTTCTAACTGTCTGAGAAACGTGTAACTGAGGTGGGACTCGGATACCTGCCCGGTATTCATCTCGTCGAATCTGTGAAACCGCCTGGAAACAATATCCAGTTGGCCGGCACACTGACCTTCGTCGTTAAATCGACGGCGGATTTAATCGGGGCTGGCGCATTTCCCCAACGCGGAAGCGGCTATTTCACGCGCACGGCTATCCAGGCGGACAGGTTTGCGGTGTGTAGTTGAAGCTGTAAATTTAAAGGCTGCTAATGTATACACATTTATCTTATTATATTTGCTTTCCTTACGTTGTACAGTGGATAATAAATACTTATTTTTAAATAAAAAAGGAGAAAGTAAAAGCATAAACTGAAACTATAGAGAATAATTTGAAAAATATAGCCATTCTGGCTGAATCGTTGTGGACATGAGATCTCCTAGGAAGCAAACTCCCTCAGCAACTTGCTGTTCTGGACAAGCCTCGCTGCGCTGTCGACGCTAACTTATTACGTACCGACAGACACGTATAAACACTACATCTGCGCGAATGTACGTGTGCTTGACTCGGCAGAGGAGACGCCGCTGAAAGTTTTTCAGAACTGTAAAAGTACGTAGTTTAGTCGATCCACTTGTATCTGTAGGTTGCAAGATTTCAGTATTCGTTATAATTTGTCCAGGTATCTCCACTCAGTCGTAGTGTTTTCTTAAACTAAAGATTATGTTTTTACAACTTTGTTGCGGAAGTTTGACTTTAGCATTGTTTTAATAACAGCTTATTGCTTTGTGGCATCCGATTAAAGTCTCTGGTCAGTTTCAAAACTTTTTTTTCTTGCAACCTAATTTTGCAATAGTCTCATCAATATACGATCACTCCTTCGTACCCCACATCTTCTCCCGTCAGAATTTATCCCGTTTTACGCCATAAACATTTCAATTACTTTTTGTTGGTAAAAAATCGTCAGAGGACAGCAGTTTGATGTGATATCGGAATGTAATTTTCGTTAATGAGTTCCAGTAAAAGTGCGGTACAGCTGTCGCTTTTTCCATAGTCACAGACAGAAGGTTGTTTGGTTGCATTCGCATTTAGTTGCGAGCCAAGTAGGAACGGCGACAGATGTTTACAACCAGTGAGATGTTGCAGAGGTACACTGACTACGTTTAAAAGCAAATATGTTGCGCCTTGGCGTTTGCCATAATATCTGCCTTTTACCGAAGAGTCAAAGATTTACTACTGTTCTTCAGGAGGACAGATCAGCAGAAAATTAATCGTAGAACAAATAAATGGCGTGAGAAGTGTTATGACAATGATACTAATGAGCTAAATATCTGAAACAATGGATATCGGTATTCTGTGCGTGCGAGATTATACGCAAAAATGATAAAATTTCTCATATCTCACAATCGGTACAAGTGATAATGGTGGGTGAACTCTGCGTGGCAACTATTACAGGTAGAAGATAAAATAGTAGCAAAGCTAAAACACAACAACTATGAAAGTGTTACACAGTCAGAATGGAAATCCAGTCTAAAGTCGCATCTTGAAAAACTTTTAATCACCTCCAAAATCAGTGAGATAACAGTGCATATATTTACTACGGATTTAAAATCGGAAACAAATGCAAGAGGCTTGGGTTTGGGGACTACTATCTACGGAAACCATCTGAAAATAATAAACAATGCCTGTAATGCAGGCACCTTCCATTACAAGATTAACGGGGTAAGACGGATTTAACGCTTGTGAACTGATGTGTGGCTAGTAAAATCAAATCAAACGTAGTAACAGTTGATGTCACAAAGAGCGATTATGATCTAACTCTGCAAAGTATCAGAACGGCGAAGGCAACAAAGCATAGTCACAGAAAATTGGGAACAATTATGAAGCAATTTGTAGTAGCAAAAGTATCTTGCAGTAGCGAATTATATACATTGAAAAGAAGGACCTAACATGCCAGCGTATTTTATTAGAGGGCTTTAGAAGATGTTTTTATTTGTATGGCGAGAGTTTCCTACAGATAATATGGATCTTTACGTAGAAATTATTTCCGAGGAGAGCTTCATATTACTAAATGTAAACAGGTATAGGCTTTTTACCGCAATATTAATGAGGCAGAATTAGAAATAGCCACGGTATGCAAGTATATAGAGAAAAATCGTTGCGTCATTAACGAATGTTAGGAGATAAAATTCAGTATGTATGGAGTTAAATAAGTATTTGTCTTCCCTTTTGGTAAATCTCTTAGATAAACAGGGACGCGCTAATACGACTCTAGCTAAAGTATCTTTAATACATATACCAAACTGAAACTTTTCTTCGCTGCATACTTCTGCTGTTGTCTGTTTGTATATTTGCAGACTTTTATGGTTTAGTATGTTTCTTGGTGGCGTAACTTCTTTTTCCTTCTGACTGGCCCAGTATCTTCCCAACTCACATAAGTTCACCAAGCAACTCTACGCCTCACGTGAGTTTTGTCTCACACCGTTTCAGGAAAAATGTCAAAATCAAAGCCAGAGCATATATGACTTACAGACTGATAATATAGGCTATCTTAGGCAGACTCTAGTCTTTTGTCTGAGAGATATGTTACATCTTCCATATTCATATACTACAGAAGAAAATTTGTTTATGACGTTAATTCTAATATTTTCCACCCTAAGGACTGGAGGTAGCAATTGCGAAGATAATCGTTATAAGTACTTTAGCACACAGCCACTAATGTTAGGAGCATAATCCTCAGCAACGCGTTTCGGAAGTCAAGCTCCCTTCATCTGGTTGTCTGAGTTAATCCTACGTAAACATGCACTTAAAAAGCTCAAAAATTAGAAGCTAATAAAGTTATTTGGACATTAATTCCTCGTCTTACTTTAAAAACTGGGCCATTCTGTCCTTAAGACGGACAATATTAGATTGCTTGTGCCAAGCGAGCTTAAAAGGTTTGTTTATAAACATAAAACCTTAATCGGAAATTATTTAAAACTGTCGGCAATATTAGGTTAAACAAAAAACTTTACTAAATAGCATCTTATCCTGAATTATGTAAAGCTGATGGGCGATAAGATAGATAAGCGTAGCAGTGAATCTGGTGTTACTTGACACAACAGTTCGATATAACTACACGAGCGTCTATATCAGGCAGCAATCAGTTTCATGTTCAAAACAGATCAATCATAACAGAATTACGATATCTTAAACTGTTCGGGAGGTATTTGAGGGCCGAGCGGTCTAACGCGCTGCAGTCATGGACTGTGCGGCTGGTCCCGGCGGAGGTTCGAGTCCTCCCTCGGGCATAGGTGTGTGTGTTTGTCCTTAGGATAATTTAGGTTAAGTAGTGTGTAAGCTTAGGGACTGATGACCTTAGCAGTTAAGTCTCATAAGATTTCACACACATCTGAACATTTTTGATATTTGAGGTGAACAACTTAGCTGAATTATTCTTTATAAACGTATCGACAATATGTACTGTGTTGTCTTCTAAATCATAAAAGTCCTATCATCATTTTGCACGGTTATTCAAAGTTTGCCTTTAATTTCATTGTGACATGCTTCATAAGAAGTACCTTGTAACAGAAATTCACTTTTTTATGTGATGCTATAATTACATTTATAACAATTTCAGGGCGCGTACATTGCCACCAGAGATTGTACATTCGCAGTGCAGCAGTCGAAACGTAACCCAAATATCTTCATCTTAGACGCTGCAGTCTCAACACGCTCGCCATCGATCTTTGTCACTGTCTGCGGTGGTGCTTCAGCCAACCTCTGTGCAGATACTGGCAGACAGGTTCGCCGAAGCATCTCCTTGGGCAGTGACAAAGATCGATAGCTGCAACATTCTCACTTCGTCCTAAGATGTACTACATACCTTGCTGAATATGATGATTATCCCACCTCACAAGAAAAAGTTACGGTTTAAGTTTCTACACCTAGCCTTGCAGTTTGTCAGAATAATAGCACGTTACTAACATTCCGCCCCACCCCCCTTGCTTTGCTTCTCTGTGGTACTTTCTTGCTCCTGATTGCGATAACTTTGTCTTAGATGTCGATAGAGTGATAATGCTGTAGCTGTACATTTAGTGATACTGTACTGGTTTAGTACACGAGTGGTGTCGTTAAAATCTCTGTTCGGCCATCATCATCTAATTTTCAGTGGTTTGCTAAAATCACTTCATTTCAGATGAATGTCGCGATGGTTTTTGTGGTGTGCGTACTGTAAGACCTTCGGTACACACACCATCAGATTATTTGACTTGTCGCTCTAACGAAGTAGGCGAGTGTCAGCAATATGTCTCGTGGTCTTATCGTGGCGCGTTTATCTTCTGCCGTTAGGTCAGACGATAGAAATGCCACTTGCACGCTTAGAGTAGCAGATTGACGGTGACCAACTTTAAACAGAACTTGATTAATTTTCACACACATTTATTAAAATAGTAACAAGCATAAACTTTATTTAACTTGATTCTGGATGCTGTTTACAATTGACAATCTGAAGTTCCTTTGGTCTTGGTACGTTAATCTTATTCTCACATATCTCTGATACTTGACAAAGTGTCTATACATTTATCTCCATGGCTATGTACAGGAATATGATAATCTTCTTAGGTGCAGACTGAAACTTGACTATAGACTGGTAGAGACTAATGCAGAATGGTACAGACTGGCGCAGACTGGTACAGACTGACTAATCGGAGGTCTGTACACTCGTTATAATACCTCGCGCGTTCAGGTATCACTGCGCGAGTGTGATTCGCAAGGAGAAAAGGTTCTACGTTAGCAGCAATCTCATTGGCTGCGTTACTTATTAATACGCGGATCGGCGGAAGCAGAATTTGGTCCGTCTCTAAGGCAGCGCCATCTCGTAGTGCGGAGATGGACGTGCGCTGCGCTTGCGCTGTTATGCTTAGTGGGGCGCGCTCTAGTGGGAAAGTTGTGTACGCACTGACTACGCGGATCTATGTACACAACGGTTTAAGTATACAGAAAACTATGAGCACAGTCATTCTCCTATGAAATTCTTGTGTTACTGATGTGTCCATCTGTAACATCGTCAACGTCGACGAAACATTGAATTCAAATCGCCTTCCTTTATACATTGCTTGAAAGAAGTAACAGATCATCCGTACAAGCTAATAATTAAGTACACTCTTCAGCCAGATCATTATGACCACCTTTCTAATAATACCCAGTACATCCACTTTTGCAACGGATAACAGCGGCGACGCCTTGTGACCTGGAAGCAATGAGGTTTTGGTAGGTCACTGGAGGGAGTTGGCACCACATCTGCACTCGCAAGTCACCTAATTCCCATAAGTTCCGAGGAGGGGGATATGAGCTTTGATGTCACGTTCAACCACATCCCAGTTGTGTTCGATCGGGTTCAGATCGTGGGACTTGGGGGGCCAACACAACAATTGGAATTCGCCACTGTCTTCCTGGAACCACTCCATCACATTCACGGCCTTATGACATGGGCCGTTATCTTGTTTAAAAAGACCACTGCTGTCGAGAAACATGTCATGAAGGGGTTACATGGTCTGCAACCAGTTTACGATATTTCTTGGCCATCATTTTGCCTTGCATGAACTCCACTGGACCCATGGATGCCCACGAGAATGATCTTGTGAGCAAGATGGAGCCGCCGCTAGCTTGTCTCCGTCCAGCGCTACGGGTGTCAAGGAGCTGTTCGCCTGGACGACGACGGAATCCTGCCCTTCCATCGACATGATGAAGGTACCAGGATTCATCAGACCATGCAACGCTCTGCCACTCAGTCCAGTGCCGATGATCACGTGCCCTTTTCAGTTGTAGATGCTGAGGTTGAAGTGTTAATATTGGCACATGCATCGGTCAACTGGTAGAGCGGTTCTGGGCGCTACAGTCTGGAATGGCGCGACCACTACAGTCGCAGGTTCGAATCCTGCCTCGGGCATGGATGTGTGTGATGTCCTTAGGTTAGTTAGGTTTAAGTAGTTCTAAGTTCTAGGGGACTGATAACCTCAGAAGTTAACTCCCATAGTGCTCAGAGCCGTTTGAACCATGGGTCATCCGCTTGCGGAGACCCATCGTTAGGAGTGTTCGGTGCACTATGTGTTCATACACACTTGCATTCTGCCCAGCGTTAAAGTCTGACCAAACCCACGACGTCGAACACCCGCCAAGTTGTGCAGTGTCCGAAACGCTCGTGTGGAGCGTCCGGGCCATCACAATCTCCCCTCGGTCAAACTCAGATCGCACGCCTTCCCCATTCTACAAACGGGCAGCACGCCCCCAGATACTACATGCGGCCTGCGTGTGTCTGACTAGCAGTCATTCCTTGCCAGGTGGAGCTGCTATCGTCTGGACAGGTTTGTATCGATAATAGGTCGGTATTCAAATGTTCTAGCTGATCAGTGTATGCGCTTCACAAACTAAAATTTTACAATCTCTTGAAAATTACAATAACGTAATAAATACCACCTTGTATTCCCTGCAGACAAATAACAGCTGAAGTATTCTGTAAGTGTATGTAGCTTTTCATGCGAATAAATGTGACACACGTTTTACTTACTAGTTATTCCAACCTAGAAACACTAAAAAGAGCTGAATAGAATCAATTAGAGCGATATTCAAAAAATGGTTCAAATGGCTCTGAGCACTATGGGACTTAACATCTATGGTCATCAGTCCCCTAAAAATTAAAACTACTTAAACCTAACTAACCTAAGGACATCACACAACACCCAGTCATCACGAGGCAGAGAAAATCCCTGACCCCGCCGGGAATCGAACCCGGGAACCCAGGCGTAGGAAGCGAGAACGCTACCGCACGACCACGAGCTGCGGACAGAGCGATATTCAGTAGAATGAGAAAATTACTTTGTGATGACTTTAAATATAAAACTGTAGTCAACTTTTGGTGAAATGTTACATACGGTTTTCTCTGCTTCATTAATTCTTAATTTAAACTTTAAGTGAGGCAACTGTACAGAGACTCTATGATCTGTAACTACGGTTTCACAGAAGAATGCTGACAATCCCACGTATAGCGAGGAAAACGATGTACGAAAATCTATAAACGTATCTTACCACCACCAAATGCAGGGAGATTGCGTGTCTGTGAATACTTTGCGGATCGAATAATACAGAATTTTACACATTATTTTCGAGTTGACGTTGGAGATTGAAGAAGAAAAAAATTGTTCAAATGGCTCTGAGCACTATGGGACTTAACATCTATGGTCATCAGTCCCGTAGAACTTAGAACTACTTAAACCTAACTAACCTAAGGACATCACACAACACCCAGTCATCACGAGGTAGAGAAAATCCCTGACCCCGTCGGGAAACAAACCCGGAAACCCGGACGCGGGAAGCGAGAACGCTACCGCACGACCACGAGCTGCGGACGATTGAAGAAGATTAAGCATATAAAATATCTTGCTTTGCAAATATATTAGACTTGACTAGCACCAAAAACGTAGAACGCCTCTGTCTGCTTAATATCACTAATCATCAATTATAGTAATCGCTAATGGCGGTGACTGGGCACGGTTCAGCCAAGAAGGCATCAAATGGAAGGAAAAAACTCTAATTCACATGGGCTCAGTTTCACATAATACAATCTGTGTGTTATCAAATATGGCAGATCATTTGAGGGGAGACTTCCTAACAGATTTAAACTGTGTGCTTGACCGAGAGTCGTACCTGCAAGCTCTGCCTTTGTGGGTAAGTGCTCTACCGACAGAGCTGTACTGTCATGACTAATGACCCGCCCTCACAATTCTATTTTCCCTAACACCTTCTTCCTCACTTATAAACTTTCCAGATGTTCCCCTGCTTACCTTGCTTACTGTTGTGGAATGGCGCGTCAAGTTCCGAGCTGGTCGTGACTCGACGCAAGACGTCCCCGTATCTCAAATGTCGTAACGCAGAAGTGGGAGACGTTAGAGTATCCGCACTACAGCCCTGATCTCTTCCCATGTGATTACCACAATAAAGGCCTTCAAGGGTCGACGGTTCTTGTCGGACGAAGATGTACAGTAGGCAGTTACGGATTTCTTCACGCAGTAGGATTGGATTGGATTGGATTGTTTGGGGGAAGAGACCAAACAGCGAGGTCATCGGTCTCATCGGATTAGGGAAGGACGGGGAAGGAAGTCGGCCGAGCCCTTTCAAAGGAATCATCCCGGCATTTGCCTGGAGTGATACAGGGGAATCACGGAAAACGTAAATCAGGATGACCGGACGCGGGAACGCAATAGGACACTATGTTTTACAAAACGGGTATCTTCAACCTGGTGCGTTTGTGGGATGATTGCCTCAATGCTCACGGCGATTTTGCCTGATTGACATACCGATTTCGGATTGCGCGGCCTTCGAACGGAAACTTTTTGATCATTCCTTCTTTAAAACTATACTAGATATTAGCAAATGGTTTTTAGAATGTGATAACTGATAACTTTTTTTACTTTCCACGTGACGCAATTTTGATGCAAAATTGAACTTGAAAACCTGATAAAATGTGGACGCTACAAGTCCAACGAAACTTTCGAACGCGGTATGGGAGGCAACTACCGTCCCGACCAACAAGTCGGGCTTGGCATACGTCATTTGTGCAACTAAGTAATGTTCTCCATGAAAAGGGGGCGGATTACCCATCTGTTTCAGACTCTAACGTGGGCAAAGTATGACAGGCGTTTGCAAGGAGTCGGACAAAATCGATGCGTACGGCTGCCAGAGAGTTGGAAATGAGACGATCAACAGTGCACGATATCTTGAATAACAAATTACGGCTGTATTCCTACAAGGTGTGGCTACTTCAGACAATAAAGCCTACGGAAAAGCCTCATTTCGAGCAGTTTGCAATGGATATGCTAGCCAAGACTGACGCAAACAGTGACTTTCTGAAAAAGATTTGTTTCTCCGATGAGGCAACGTTTCACGTATCCGAAAAAGTAAGTCGTCATATCGTTCACAGCATCCTCATGTTACATGTGCAATGGAAGGAGACAGTCCCAAACCAAAGAGACAGTCAAATAGCCAGTGTCTGGTGTGGACTGATGCACCATTGCATCACTGGTCCACTATTTTTAATCGAGTCTTTTATCGACGGTGGTGTTTACGTGGACATGTTAGAACAGTTTGCTGTGCCGTAATTGGAATACGTGCAACCTGATGTCATATTCCAGCAGTAAGAGGCACCGCTCCACTGATCCCTAAATGTCCGTCTGTTTCTATATGAAAAGTTTCCGGATAGGTTGATTGGACGAGATGGTTCGATTCGGTGGCCGCCACGATCCCCTGACCTCACACCACTACACTTCTTCTTGTGGAGTTTTGTAAATGATCTGGTGTACCGAACCAAGGTCAGGGATCCACAGGGCTTGAAGGACGCATTCGCAATGCAGTTCAACATGTCACCCTCAAGATCTTGTATCGTACGTGAAGAGAAATGCGATTCCGACTAGATATTATCGGTACCCCTAAGGGTGCACACATTGATGTGTATGAATAAGCACAAATGTTCGAGTTATCTAATCACTTGTTAAAACCATTTGTTAGTATCCAGCATAGTTTTAAAGGTATTAAAGTCTTAAATTGTAAAGGTAATTTATGGACGTCCTATATACCGGGTGATCAAAAAGTCAGTGCCGGCCGGTGTGGCCGTGCGGTTCTAGGCGCTTCAGTCTGGAACCGCGTGACCGCTACGGTAGCAGGTTCGAATCCTGCCTCGGGTATGGATGTGTGTGATTTCCTTAGGTTAGTTAGGTTTAAGTCATTCTAAGTTCTAAGGGACTGATGACCACAGATGTTAAGTCCCATAGTGGTCAGAGCCATTTGAACCATTTGAACCAAAAAGTCAGTATACATTTGAAAACTTAATAAACCACGGAATAATGTAGATAGAGAGGTAAAAATTGACACAAATGCTTGGAATGGCATGGGGTTTTATTAGAACAAAAAAAAGTATTGCTAGAGGCGTGAAAGATCTCTTGCGCGCGTCGTTTGGTGATGATCGTGTGCTCAGCCGCCACTTTCGTCACGCTTGGCCTCACAGGTCCCCAGACCTCAGTCCGTGCGATTATTGGCTTTGGGGTTACCTGACGTCGCAAGTGTATCGTGATCGACCGACATCCCTAGGGATGCTGAAAGACAACATCCGACGCCAATGCCTCACCATAACTCCAGACATGCTTTACAGTGCTGTTCACAACATTATTCCTCGACTACAGCTATTGCTGAGGAATGATGGTGGACATATTCAGCATTTACTGTAAAGAACATCATCTCTGCTTTGTCTTACTTTGTTACGCTAATTATTGTTATTCTGATCAGATGAAGCACCATCCGTCGGACATTTTTTGAACTTATGTATTTTTTTTCTTTGTTCTAATAAAACCCCATGCCATTCCAAGCATGCGTGTCAATTTGTACCTCTCTATCTACATTATTCCGTGATTTATTCTGTTTTCAAATTTATACTGACTTTTTGATCACCCGGTATATACGAGCATATCAGTCAGTTGAAGACTTGCCCGCAAATGGCAAAGGTCTCTGATTCAAGTCCCATTTCTGTACGCAGTTTTAATTTGCCAGAAAGTTGCAAATCAACACACACTCCTGTGTAGAGTAAAAAATCATTCTGAGAAATTACATTAATTATTTACTGTACCGATTACTATACCCCTAGAATTAACTAACAACAGGTCTACAGCGATACCGGGGAACAAACACACTGCACTGAGAACGACGCATTTGTTGGTCGGTAACGATCGGAAAGGGATAGGAAGCAGAGCTTGCAGCCAAGTCTAAAATTAATTCACGTGACCGTTAAAAATAGTTATAAACAGGAGCGCAGTGTAATGAAATTTTCATGCTCGTAATAACATATTAGGTCGTAAAAGGATGAGGTGTACGCTACACTGCGAGTGATTTAAATAAGCGAATGGCACCGGACTTGAGAGCGTGCGTTGCAGTGGCGCCCCTGAAGCCAAAAGGGCGTAGCGACGCGTGTGAGCGTCCAAAAATATGAGCGTCGCCTCGCCGTGCCGCGTGGCTCGGCGCCCCGCTTGTCAATATGTGAAGTGCCGTTTGCTCACGGCAGAGTACACACGGTCGTTAGCAAGCATGAAAATGCAATCACCCCGGTGTAAACGCTTCCCTCAAACTTCGCTGCAACCGCAACATAGCTTTCGTCGTTCCTGCGGGATTATCTGGTGCCAGGCGAGGAGACAGGAGACAATATTTGCTTCTCCCTTGTCAGTGGTATGTAATCACATTGCCAGTAAAGATCAAAAGGCAGTGGCTGCGGAACAAGTGATGCGGCACCCAACGTGATTACACGTCGCTGCGGTCTTGGAAATAGGACGCTCGATTATCAGCAGCAACAGATAGTCAGTGCTGTGATGAAGTTCAAAGAACAGTTATGCATGCAGGACAAAGTCTCTAATCTCGATTCTTTATTGACATCTGTCAAATTACATGCAATTCCTCTAATCCAAAAATAACGTAATAGCCATTTTAGTATCCACCGAAAACAGACCAACGGACAATTTTCGTTTTACCAGAAACATTTCGCTTCTGAAACGATTCGTATATTCTGTCACATTTATCGAAGATAAAAAAGAAATTGCATTAGCTCCCCATGAACAATGAACAGAAGCCTTCCGAAGTAAGAGTGATTTCAGGTGTGCCGCAGGGGAGTGTCGTAGGACCGTTGCTATTCACAATATACATAAATGACCTTGTGTATAACATCGGAAGTTCACTGAGGCTTTTTGCGGATGATGCTGTGGTATATCGAGAGGTTGTAACAATGGAAAATTGTACTGAAATGCAGGAGCATCTGCAACGAATTGACGCATGGTGCAGGGGATGGCTATTGAATCTCAATGCAGACAAGTGTAATGTGCTGCGAATACATAGAAAGAAAGATCCTTTATCATTTAGCTACAGTATAGCAGGTCAGCAACTGGAAGCAGTTAAATCCATAAATTATCTGGGAGTATGCATTAGGAGTGATTTAAAATGGAATGATCATATACAGTTGATCGTCGGTAAAGCAGATGCCAGACTGAGATTCGTTGGAAGAATCCTAAGGAAATTCAATCCGAAAACAAAGGAAGTAGGTTACAGTACACTTGTTCGCCCACTGCTTGAATATTGCTCACCAGTGTGAGATCCGAACCAGGTAGGGTTGATAGAAGAGATAGAGAAGATCCAACGGAGAGCAGTGCGCTTCGTTACGGAATCATTTAGTAGTCGCATAAGCGTTACGGAGACGATAGATAAACTCCAGTGGAAGACTTTGCAGGAGAGACGCTCAGTAGCTCGGTACGGGCTTTTACTGAAGTTTCGAGAACATACCTTCACCGAGGAGTCAAGCAGTATATTGCTCCCTCCTACGTATATCTCACGAAGAGACCATGACGATAAAATCAGAGAGATCAGAGCCCACACAGAGGCATACCGACAATCTTTCTTTCCACGAACAATACGAGACTGGAATAGAAGGGAGAACCGATAGAGGTACTCAAAATACCCTCCGCCACACACAGTCAGGTGGCTTGCGGAGTATGGATGTAGATGTAGATATTACAGTTTACTAGAGAACTGATTGTTGTAAAGGACTGTACGTATCAGTATCTACTTCCCAGCACAACTGAAGGTACTTCACTGTCTCTTTTACACGTAGTACCAATCTTGTTTCTCTCCTTCTCTTTACCGTATATTCCCAAACGCTAATAGGATTTATGCAACTCTTACTTAAGTCTTTACATTTTTTTTTTCATTATTGTGGGATCTGCAGCATATATTTTATCATAATAGGGCACTGTGCAGAGAACTGGAAAAGAGTATGCAGCTTGATATTTTATTTTAGTACGAGACCTATTAGGAAAGTAAGATCCGATCGGTCGCAAAATGGAAAACACTGTGAAAATCAAAACTGTTTTATTTGCAAAAGTTAGCTACACCTTACAGCTACTTTTCTGCATAGCCGCCGCTCAGATTCAGACATTTGTCGTACCATTGTACCAACTTTCCAACACCCCCGTCATAGAAACAAGCCGCCTGTGCTACCTGCCAAAAATCAAATGGTTCAAATGGCTCTGAGCACTATGGGACTTAACTTCTAAGGTCATCAGTCCCCTAGAACTTAGAACTACTTAAACCTAACTAACCTAAGGACATCACACAAATCCATGCCCGAGGCAGGATTCGAACCTGCGACCGTGGCCATCGCACGGTTCCAGACTGTAGCGCCTAGAACCGCTCGGCCACCTCAGCCGGCGCTACCTGCCAATTCTCTACGCTGATCTACAGATCGTTGTCTGTGCCAGAACGTCGTCTTCATAGCTAGCTGTTCATGTGAGTGGAGATGAAATTCAGGGAAAGTCAATTATGGGCTCTATTGTAGGTGATCAGACACTTCCCACAGAAAACGCTGCAGGGCATCTTCCTTGTCCCTTCAGAGTGCGGCCGAGAGTGGTCTTGCAGAAGGAAACGTTTGACAGTTATGTAATGTGGGCTGCATGATATCAGGCGAAATCTTAGACCAGTTCCTCCTACTTGGCTGGAGACGCTATTGTTGTAAGCATCTTTACGTGTTCATTGTGCGCACAGAACTGAAAAGAGCGACATGACGCGATCGACGGTCATACTAGAGACATTGCCCAACACACCTGTGCAGAGCGTCATCGGATTTTCTCTGTGGTTTCCATTTCGCACCCCGTCGGACCTTACTTTCCGAATAGCCATCGCATATAAGCTTATTTCGGTTTTATTGCCTTCATCAGTACATATCCAACGTTACAGATGAACAGGAATCAACTTTGAGGAAACCATTAATGCCGTCTGTACTTGATGGTTGTGATATTATTTTTAGCAACGTTTGAAAGTTTTTCGATAATTTTCTGTTGCACGCATATTATAAGACGTTTTTTACTATCTGATAGATGTCGAAATTCAGGTTTGACAGCTATTTGTTTACTCAATCTTTGAGTAACAACTAGCCGTCAGCCTTGATTTTCTGCAACTGTTAGATAGTAAAAAAACAAATTGTAATATAAGTGCAGCATCAAATTATCGAACAACTTTAAAACGTTGCTGAAAATGATATTGCAGCCAACAACTACAGACTGCAGTAATGGTTTACTTAAGGTTGACATATGCCCGTCTACAGCTTCAGGACATGTACTGATGGAGGCAATAAAGCCGAAATAAGTTTATATACTAAAATAAAATATCAAGCCGCATACCGTTTTTCAATTCTCTTTGCAATTTCATGGTATTTTTCTAAAATTGTTGGGTTGTACAAGTGGAATTAATGAACCGTAAGTTATCTTCTATGTTTCGTCAACAATGAATTCCCTGCGTTCTACTCGGAGAGAATCCTTTCCATTAGACGTTCATCATTGACTTTCTGATACGGCCTCTGCATCAATATCGAAACTTAGTCGAAAATGAAATTCTCCAGTGTCTGTGTCTGGTTGCTTTCAATTTCTTTTGAAATGAGTCATAAACTAGAGCTTCCAAAAATCTTTTTGTGCTTTAGCAACCCACAGATCTACAGGTAGCTAAGTAAATGACAATACATACTCAACTGATACGAGTCTAAGTGACTCCCTCATTTACAAGAGTTTTCAGTATTTCAATTAACAGACTACTAGCAAATCTAGGCGAAAATACGATGCTACACACTGTAAGCATCTGTTTGCAAGCCTGACTCTTTCAAAAATATCTTCATGTTTAGCACAGCGTTGGTGCAAAGTTACTATGAGAAACTGACATAATCAGATCTGAACGAATATTTATAAGATGATATAAGTTATGTTACTGAGCTAGCGCTTGCCGGCCGTGTGCGAAGTGTAAGGAGTGTCGAAACCGGCGCGTGTCACGCCAGAGCTTAGTAATCAGTGCCTGGCTTTCCCTGTGCAGTTACATTTTTAAAGAGCTCTACAAAGGTGCGCCAGTGGCATTGAGGGTGTTGCTGTACTGAGGGTACTTACAGGAACCCTTTGCCTTTTTAATCACGCAATTGTCAATGTTGCACATCCCCCCGTGATCACATCAAAGGAGGGCGCGAAACAGGGAGACTGAGAAAGCATAAACTGTCTTCGCTGCTTCGGATCACGTTCACATTTCGTGGGATAGTTCTGAAGGGGTCCCACGTGCCTCCACCCCGTGTACTGCACCAAATATGGCGGTCGCGGTGCATTCCAAAGGGTGGAAACACGTTCAGTGGGGTTTTGGCCCACGATGTCCTTAGAGAAGAATTGAAGCGTCTGGAGGGTGCAGTAGTGTCAAATGTTGTAACGAACGCCCTTTCTGTTGCTCAGCGTGCTGCGAATTGTCGTTTCCCCCGCGAAGTGTGAGGGAATCAACGCCCGACGGAAGGGGTGGTTTTATTGATGCCATTCATGCCACCCTGCCGCTGGGGCCTTTTCCTGTCATACCTGAGCGGCGGTGTGTCTGAGACGGACCGGCCGCTGTGGACGAGCGGTTCTAGGAGCTTCAGTCCGGAACCGCGCTGCTGTTACGGTCGCAGGCTCGAATCCTGCCTTGAGCATGAATGTGTGTGATGTCCTTACGTTAGTTAGGTTTAAGTAGTTTTAGTTCTAGGGAACTGATGACCTCAAATGTTAAGTCCCATTGTGCTTAAAGCCACTTTTTGTCTGAGACGGTTACGTCGGCCACTCATACGGAGACACTGTGTTTTCAACGCTAGGCACAGCGGTTCCAGTCTCAATCGCAGAGGCGTTAAAAGAAGATGTGAAATTTGAGTTAGAGGGGTGTGACGACTTTTTACTAGTGTGGCATGTCCACGGCAGCTTTGGGCAGAACTGTGGTGACATTTGTTGCTGGTGTGACATCATTAACGCAACTTACATCTTACATAAACTTCCTTTTTCTGACATGTGGCGACAACTTGCTGTTCGAGCGTCGTCGAGACCGAGGGTGGCGCAAGACGCCACGCTTTTGTACAGTTACGGAGAAAGGTTGTGAGCACCTTCGATACAAAATTGAAATCTCCTACGTCGCAATGGAAGAGGATTACATGTTTTCTAAAATGTGACTCCTTTATCTGTGTTTTGCAGTGTGCTTCGTCTTTTTACTGTATTATAGTGCCTGTGTTGTTAAGATAAGCACTGTAATGTTCCTTCGGACATGCATGCATACCCGAAGGAACAGCACTGCTGCGGCTACAGCCGTTATCAAATACGTAAAATGTATTCACAGTAGCGAATAAGAACAAAAATCAGCTGCATTAAGGGAATGACGACAGTGAAAATTTGTGCCAGACCGGGACTCGAACCGGGATTTGCCGCTTTGGCAAGCGGACGTCTCAACTGCTTTGGTTGTCCGTGCACGACTGACAGCCAGACCTAAGCTTCCATATATCGTCGTTCCTGCGTCACAACCTGTATGCGTACACACATTACGTAGTTCCCATATAGGGGAGCAAGTTTGAATTGAATGTCACTGTCTGGTATCGGCGGATAAATACGATATTGCAGTGCTTGTGTTGTTAAGAAGAACGATGCATTTTTCCTTCCGACATGCACGCATGTCAACTACGCAAGATGGCACGTAATATTGTGCTGGCATTCACCAAACCCATAACTAAATTACAATTATATTAATACCTTCAGCTGCTGACGAGGGTTGATATATATCAACGGGGACAGGCGAAAATGTGTGTCCCGACCGGGACTCGAAATCGGGATGTCCTGCTTACATGGCAGACACTCTATCCATCTGAGCCACCGAGGGCACAGAGGATAGTGTGACTGCAGGGACTATCTCGCACACGCCTCCCGCGAGACCCACATTCTCACCTTGTATGTCCACACACTACATTCGTAGTGTCCCACCCCACCACACTCATTACAAGTGGAAGACATTCTTACCAAGTCTCGTAAGAGTTTGAGGAATATGTGTGCATCCGCACAGAAGAAGAAGGTCAAGGTCGGTATTGCCAGAACTATATACTTATATGGATATGGTGCCTGTTCTTTCGGACATGTCAGTATAAACCCGTAACTGTCCATCGGATTGCCAGAGGGTATAGCGTGATGCATCACTCCAAATCACCCGTTTCCAGCCAACCACTCTCCAGTGGCGTCGCTCTTTACATTAATTGAAGAGTCTTTTAGCACTGATTAGAGATCTCTGTGGCTCGTAAGGAGCTGCTCGACCAATGTACCTAAATCTTTTCAACTCAATATGCTAGCCGGGCTGCTGGTAGCACTTCCGCTGTACTGGACGGACCCCTTCCTTCAGTATATGGGGGTCTGTCTTGTCTTGGTTTAGCTGTGATTAATCTTTCGTTCTTCCACTTCACTTTCACATTCTCAACAATCGACGAGGTCACAGCCGGCGGTCGTCCATGCATGACTAGCAACCCTCAGCAGCACTGGCGCTTCCGGGACGGCGTTCCGGGTGACAGTGTCCTGGGACCAGCCTTCGAGAAGCCACTGCGTCTTGACTGACTTCCGCGTCGTTGAGGCGCGCTGCCGATTACGTCAGATCCCGGCCATTGCCCTGATCCGTGGATTCAGCGCTGAGAACCAGCATTAAACGCTATCGCAGCTGAGTACGCCATGTTCAGCACGGCAGGGTCACGCACGGCGCCTACCGTGCATCAGCCGGGAGTCGTCGCTTGGTAGTAAAGGCTGTTACCAGAATGAGATTTTCACTCTGCATCGAAGTGTGAGCTGATATGAAACTTCCTGGCAGATCAAAACTGTGTGCCGGACCGAGACTCGAACTCGGGACCTTTGCCTTTCGTGGGCAAGTGCGCAACCAACTGAGTTTCTTAGTGAAGGCTGTTGTGTGCAATAATGGCACAGTTTCGAATAGTGCAGTTCGAGACATAAGTTCATGGCTTGTAGAAAATAAAATAAAGCTAAATCACAGCAAGACTCAGTTTTTACAGTTTCTAACATACAATTCAACAAAACCTGACATTTTAGTCTTACAGAGTGGCCATATGTTAAGTGAGACTGAATCAACTGTCGTGGAAAGCCCATGTTCAGGATCTTGTTCAAAGACTTAATGCTGCCGTTTTTGCTATTAGGACAGAATCTGTAGTAAGCCGTTGTTCGACACGAAAAGTAATCTACGTTGCTTATTTTCATTTGGTTATGACGTATGACGTTGTATTTTGGGTTAACTCTTCCCATTCTCAAAGAGTATTTTCGCTCAGAAACGAGTGGTTCGGGCAGTAAGTGGTGTAAGTTGGCGAACCTCTTGTCGACCCCTGTTCATTAGTCTGGGTATTCTGACACTGGCCTCGCAATTTATACATTCTTTAATTTCGTTTCTTGTTAACAGTATCAACTTCTACGGTTGCAGGTTCGAATCCTGCCTCGGGCATGGATGTGTGTGATGTTCTTAGGTTAGTTAGGTTTAAGTAATTCTAGGTCTAGGGGACTGATGACCTCAGATGTTTAGTCCCATAGTGCTTAGAGTCATTTGAAGTATCAGCTTGTTCCCAAGAGCCGGCCGGGGTGGCCGAGCGGTTCTAGGCGCTACAGTCTGGAACCGCACGACCGCTACGGTCGCAGATTCGAATCCTGCCTCGGGCATGAATGTGTGTGATGTTCTTAGGTTAGTTAGGTTTAAGTAGTTCCAAGTTCTAGGGGACTGATGACCTCACAAGTTAAGTCCCATAGTGCTCAGAGCCAACTGAACCTTATTTTTTTTTTTTTTTTTTTTTTTTTGTTCCCAAGAATTAGCAGCTTTCGCTCAGTTAATACTAGGCAGAAATCCAATCTGCATTACGATCGCACCTCCTTGACCCTGTGCAGAAAGGCAGTATTCTGTTGCATTCATTTTCAATACGCTTCCACAAGAATGCAAAAATCTGAGCAGAATCCACATGATTTCATATCTAAACTGAAGAGTTTCCTCATAGGTCACGCCCATTATTCTGTTAAGGAGTTCCTTGAAAAATTAAGCTAATTCCTAAGTTACATTGTTGACTGCGTTTAAATAAACTTGTCGCCTTTTTAGATTTCATTAGCATTTTATTGTATCTATTATTACTTTTCGGCTGTAATTTCGTGTACTGGCGCGTTCCATGAGATTTACTTCTCAATTTGGTCCTGCGGAGCTATACATGTAAAATAAAATAAATAAACTCTGTCACCACCGGGTGGCAAACGAGGGACCTCCGCCTGCCTGCCCTGGATGGGCAGCCTACACGGAGCTTCCGGCCAG
Source organism: Schistocerca piceifrons (assembly GCF_021461385.2). Lineage (NCBI taxonomy): Eukaryota > Metazoa > Arthropoda > Insecta > Orthoptera > Acrididae > Schistocerca > Schistocerca piceifrons. Next base: position 304,847,276 of record NC_060149.1, read on the forward strand.
GCCTTGCTCTTCAGCGTCGATCCAAACGTTGACTGCAGGCAACGCCATCGCCGTGCGGCTGGGACGACGCGATATTCCGCAGCACAGAAGACGTGTTGGCCGCCCGTGCCCGCGGCACAGCCGCATCCTGCCGTCTCAGCTAGCACGACATACCGGAGCGCCAGCACAGCCCCGTCTCCAAGGAAGGGCCGCGCCACTGGCCAGGACTACGCCTGCCGCTCAGCGCGGAATATTACGCGAAGACAGAAATGCAAGTGAATGAGTATACTAGCCGGATGGAATAATGAAAGACTTGTTCATGTCCGTGGAGGAATCTAGTTGAATGAATAAGGGTCTGCTTATATGTCCATCGCTGGACTGTCTGCCGTATCCACACACGCCACACCTGTCTCCCATACAGTCTAAGGACCTTAGCATGCACACAAGAAGTCTCGAATCCATCCTGACAAGCAAGAACAGCTCATGTTTACCTTTGATTTTCCAACAGATATCTTTGGTCTGCTTCATTTTTGCGCCGAAACAGGGACGATTCTGCATGCGACTGTTATATTTGGTGTCAGAATCGGGATTATTTTAAGAACGACGCATCAATGATGATCAAGAAGAAACAAACATTTCAGATGTCAGAGGACTACAAGCAAGAATTCAACAGTGACATCGAACATATACAGGGTGTTACAAAAAGGTAGGCCAAACTTTCAGGAAACATTCCTCACACACAAAGAAAGAAAATATGTTATGTGGACATGTGTCCGGAAACGCTTACTTTCCATGTTAGAGCTCATTTTATTACTTCTCTTCAAATCACATTAATCATGGAATGGAAACACACAGCAACAGAACGTACCAGCGTGACTTCAAACTCTTTGTTACAGGAAATGTTCAAAATGTCCTCCGTTAGCGAGGATACATGCATCCACCGTCCGTCGCATGGAATCCCTGATGCGCTGATGCAGCCCTGGAGAATGGCGTATTGTATCACAGCCGTCCACAATACGAGCACGAAGAGTCTCTATATTTGGTACCGGGGTTGCGTAGACAAGAGCTTTCAAATGCCCCCATAAATGAAAGTCAAGAGGGTTGAGGGCAGGAGAGCGTGGAGGCCATGGAATTGGTCCGCCTCTACCAATCCATCGGTCACCGAATCTGTTGTTGAGGAGCGTACAAACACTTCGACTGAAATGTGCAGGAGCTCCATCGTGCATGAACCACATGTTGTGTCGTACTTGTAAAGGTACATGTTCTAGCAGCACAGGTAGTATCCCGTATGAAATCATGATAACGTGCTCCATTGAGCGTAGGTGGAAGAACATGGGGCCCAATCAAGACGTCACCAACAATGCCTGCCCAAAAGTTCACAGAAAATCTGTGTTGATGACGTGATGGCACAAGTGCGTGCGGATTCTTGTCAGCCCACACATGTTGATTGTGAAAATTTACAATTTGATCACGTTGGAATGAAGCCTCATCCGTAAAGAGAACATTTGCACTGAAATGAGGATTGACACATTGTTGGATGAACCATTCGCGGAAGTGTACCCGTGGAGGCCAGTCAGCTGCTGATAGTGCCTGCACACGCTGTAAATGGTACGGAAACAACTGGTTCTCCCGTAGCACTCTCCATACAGTGACGTGGTCAACGTTACCTTGTACAGCAGCAACTTCTCTGACGCTGACATTATGGTTATCGTCAACTGCACGAATAATTGCCTCGTCCATTGCAGGTGTCCTCGTGGTTCTAGGTCTTCCCCAGTCGCGAGTCATAGGCTGGAATGTTCCGTGCTCCCTAAGACGCCGATCAATTGCTTCGAACGTCTTCCTGTCGGGACACTTTCGTTCTGCAAATCTGTCTCGATAAAAACGTACCGCGCCACGGCTATTACCCCGTGCTAATTCATACATCAAATGGGCATCTGCCAACTCCGCATTTGTAAACATTACACTGACTACAAAACCATGTTCGTGATGAACACTAACCTGTTGATGCTACGTACTGATGTGCTTGATGCTAGCACTGTAGATCAATGAGTCGCAGGTCAACACAAGCACCGAAGTCAACATTACCTTCCTTCAGTTGGGCCAACTGGCGGTGAATCGAGGAAGTACAGTACATACTGACGAAACTAAAATGAGCTCTAACATGGAAATTAAGCGTTTCCGGACACATGTCCACAAAACATCTTTTCTTTATTTGTGCGTGAGGAACGTTTCCTGAAAGTTTGGTCGTACCTTTTTGTAACACCCTGTACAAGTAGCAGCACAAACTTTTATATTTTCACTCGTGTGATTAACTAAATCCTTTGGTTGAAATTTCTTTACTTTTTTCTATTATGTCGGGGTTAGATACCACTGCAGTGTTCTGTAATGGATCGAGGGTCCAATCATTAACTCAAGTAATATGCACCCATTGCAATTTACCTGCGAAATCCGTCCCATTCACTGAGTCACATCCCATAGTATGCTGAGTTTGCCATCGGAAAGGACATTACGCAAGCCAGTGCCGGGAGTAGACTTGGCTTAGATGTGGGAAACCGTGGGTGCCGAGAGGGCTTACGAATAGACCGAAGTTTTGGTTTTGTGAAGTAGAATGAGAACTGTAAACAGTTAAAGTTTAAGTAACAGGTTAGAGAAGCCTTTAGATGAGACTCAGATTGTGTGGAATGTGTGCATAGTTGGAATCTAGCAAGCTTAATAATAAGGTGGAGGTAACCAGTGGTAGCTGGGCACTGGCCAAGTACGGCACGGTTTGAGAATCGGATTATTCACGTTTTCTGTCTTTACGTTATACGTGATTGAACCAAAGCAGCAGTATTCTGAATCATCACTCGGATGCGAGACAAATCACTAGACCTGGCGTCGTCAATTAAACTGCTCCAGGTTTGTCAAGACACAGTACACGTAATATCAAGAAATTTGCCCAAGATGCCTGTAAAAAATTCGTTATTACGGGAGAACGTGACAGAAAAGTTGCATAATTTTTTCAGATGTGTATTATGGACAGGAAAGTACCCCGGTAGTAGTTTCTCAGAGTGAGAAGTAAAATGTATCCTGGGCACAGAATGGTAGCTGGAAAACGACTCTGATACATAAATTATGTCCGTTGTCTCGGAGAGCTCAGAGAAGCGGGGTCACTGGACAAGATGTTTTCTAACGGAGTGAGAGTTATCTGTTTGTGGAGATACTGAGATTTGTGTGTGTGTGAAATCTTATGGGACTTAACAGCTAAGGTCATCAGTCCCTAAGCTTACACACTACTTAACCTAAATTATCCTAAGGATGAACACACACACCCATACCCGAGGGAGGACTCGAACCTCCGCCGGGATACTGAGATTTACTATGAAGTATTGCAGAGAGAACTTTGAACTGTATGATCCAGTACTAAGTACGTTTATTGATGCGCTGCGAGGATAAAGATCGAGAATTGTGTTCGTTACAGATTTCTGCGCGGTTAATACGATTACGAAGCCGCCAACGGAAATGCTACCAGTGACCGCTTTACTTTATAGAAAGTTTTCGTTACTGATGCAGATCATGATCATAAGAGAACAAGATAATAAAGAGCTAGATTAACATAAAGGAATGTCTGGTTTCTTTCTGGTGACATCGGCGGAACAAGTGTAATATCCTTTTGTAAATGCAGAATGTGTCTTAACGTGATGTATGAGAATTTTTACGAGTTTTTTTTTCTTCTTAGTTACTAGATATATACGATGTATATGACATGACAAAGTGCGAGATGAGAATTTTAGCCTGTAAAAGTTAAGCAGAAAGGCAAACAGGTTTGCGCACACAAGACAGCTTTCCTGAACCGTTCTCCTTTCCCATGATGTGAGATGATGTAGCTGCTAATAGGACTGTAAGTGACCGGAAGTAGAAAACGTTGAAACGAGAATATATGGACTCAGCGGTTGAGCAAAGTGTAGCGAAGTGCTAGTGATGTCGAAAAAATAATGTAATACCGTGAGTGAAAGTGGAAATATGAATTTTAATAATTGTAAGTAAACCAGTGAAATTCGAGGGCAAATTTTCTTCGCAGAAAGAACAAAAGGGGGCAAAACTACGGGAGAACTTGAAGCAGAAGTCAGAACCCAGAAATGCAATGAGGCTACAGCTACACACCAGGTGTTCGTCTCTGCAATGTGTGATCATCTCCAGTGTTGCCAGGCGACGAGCGCCGAAATCAGACCACAAGCCACCGATATAGGACGCAGTCAGCCGTCGCCCGTGCTCGATCAGCACCTCTCAGCAGCAGAAAGACATACGTGACATCGTTCCGGGTGTCGGTGTCCTGTGATCATCCCTCGAGAAGCCACTGCGGCTTGACTGACTTCCGCATCGTTGACGCTCGAACCCGATTACACCAGAAACTGGCCATTGCCCTGTTCCAGATGGATCGCAAAGGCCCAGAAATGCACTCCTTCCGTGAATTCAGCCGTATCGCTGTGAAGACGCGACCTTCCGTAGTAGTTCTGTGTTGGCGGCCGGCCGTGGCCGCGGCGCGGCCGCACGCTGCCGTCTCAGCTCGCATCGCACACCGCAGCGCTGTTTCTGCCGGGCAGCGCATGCGCGTCACTGGCCGTGACGACACCTGTGCGACACGGTAGCTGCGTGGTCAGCGCGGCGGACTGCTAACCGAAGGAGCACGGGATCGATTCCCTGCCGGGTGGGGGATTTTCTCCACTCGGGGACTGGACGTCGTGTTGTCCTCGCGGTCGTATCGTCATAACTGACATTCGAATTTGAGATGGCTGTATGGACACATCCTGAAAGCCAGTAAGAGAAAAAAATTTAAGAAAATAAAGACTACGTCTGCCACTCAGCGCAGAATACGAATACATGAAGTTGGAAATGCGCTTCAATGACTGTACTAGCCGGATGGAATAATTTAAAGACTTGTTCATATTCATGGCGAATTCAACTTGAATGACTGATTAAAGGACTTGGTATACGTTGTAATGGTTCTTTATTTACTTGACCATTAAGGTCCTCCAACCCCAGTTCTCGACACCAGTAATATCGTACTACTTTTCTGCGAAGTAACAGACATATTTTTGTGACAATATTCACATTTGATTTTATTAATGTATAGGTACTCCGATTATCGATATATTACAGTGATATGGTTATTATGTGTATTCATTTGCGTTAGACTGTCATAATCATTGACTTACTTGTAACCGTTTTGGCGCGAATGCGCACAGAGCAGACTTTGTTTCACTTTGCAGAATCAACAAGATGAGCCATAATAGCTTCGACGAAATCTACGTGGGAATCCATTCAAGATAAGTGCCAAAATTAATGACTTTTTTACAATGACTTCATTATTTCCATTCTGACGATACCATCCACAGTGAATAACTTTGTTGAAACTTCCTGGCAGATTAAAACTGTGGGCCCGACCGTGACTCGAACTCGGGACCTTTGCCTTTCGCGGGCAAGTGCTCTACCATCCGAGCTATCGAAGCACGACTCACGCCCGGTACTCACAGCCTTACTTCTGCCAGTATCTTGTCTCCTACCTTCCAAACTTTACAGAAGCTCTCCTTTCTTTCAGGAGTGCTAGTTCTGCAGGTTCGCAGGAGAGCTCCTGTAAAGTTTGGGAGGTAGGAGACGAGATACTGGCAGAAGTAAGGCTGTGAGTACCGGGCGTGAGTCGTGCTTCGGTAGCTCGGATGGTAGAGCACTTGCCCGCGAAAGGCAAAGGTCCCGAGTTCGAGTCACGGTCGGGCCCACAGTTTTAATCTGCGAGGAAGTTTCACATCAGCGCACACTCCGCTGCGGAGTGAAAATCTCATTCTGAAATAACTTGTTGTTGCCCGATAAAGGGAACATATGCTGCGTGAGCAACATTATTAACCTGATTTCTAACCTACTTTGCAAGTGGTAGTATTGTTAGAACGTCCACCGTTAGTCTGTCAGCTGTTTCCCCACACCCACACCTGTCTCCTAAACCATCTGCAGACCTTACCATGTCCACAGGGAGTTCAAAAATGTCCAAACGTGTGTGAAATCTTATGGGACTTAACTGCTAAGGTCATCAGTACCTAAGCTTACACACTACTTATCCTAAATTATCCTAAGGACAAACACACACACCCATGCCCGAGGGAGGACTCGAACCTCCGCCGGGAGCAGCCGCACAGTCCATGACTGCAGCGCCTCAGACCGCTCGGCTAATCCCGCGCGGCTGTCCACAGGAAGACTCGAACCCATCGTCACAAGCAAGAATTGCTCATGTTTACCTTGGGTTTTCCCACACCTATCCTCGGTCTCCACCACTTGTATTAGCATGACAGTGCACCCTGTCGTAAAGCAGCAGCTGTGAGATAGTAGTCTGCAGACAATAACATTCCTAACGCCGGATAACATGGCCATAATCTCGACCTGAACCAATTTTTACACCTTTGGAATGTGTTAGGACGTCAACCTCGCTCCAACCCCAGCGCCGAACACGATTTCCTTCCGTGGCTTCGGCTCTTGATGAAGAAGGGGCTGCCATTCCATCACAGACATTCAGACACCTCATTAAAAGTATCGCCAGCAGAATTTCAAGCCGTCATAACGGCGAAGGAAGGACACAGATCAGATGATGTATAATATGCAATGATGAGCAAATGCACTATGACCACCTGCTTAACAACGTGTTGGTCCACCTTTGGATCAGCAGAGTTTTCCATGACATGGACACGAAGTGTATGTCACCAGGTGCCTACGCAGAGATCTCTCAGTTCTCGTAAATTACGAGCCCATACTTTGTGGGCACTGAGCTGGCGCCTGGTAGCGCCTCAGATGTGTTTCATCTGATTCAGATCAGGCAAATTTCGTGGCCAAGACATCAACATGAGTTCACTATCATGCTCCTCAAACCACTGTTGCATGATTCTGGTGTTGTGCATGGGTAGTTATTCTGCTGGAAGCTGCCATCGCCATACGGAATGAAATCAAGCATGAAGGATGCATGTGATCCGCAATAACGTCCACAGAGACCACAGTTATTGTGGTGCTGTTTCGAGCAGCCGCTCGCTTGGATGATGGCGTATCCAGCCACAATCATCGACATGATGTAAGAGGAAGCGTATTTCATCGGACCAGGTGACACGTTTCCACCGATCCATGGTCCATTCTCTATGGTCCTGTGCCCACTGCAATTTTAATTGACAGTGTCGTTGAGTCAACATGGGAACACGTGGAATCGTCTGATGTGGAACGCCGTATTCAACAAATTTGCTCTCATAAGCACTTGTGACCGCACCAGTATTGTCCCTTATTAACTGCCATAGATCGCAGCATATATTCCTGCACTCTCCTACAATGCGGAGAAGTTTGTGACATCTTTGCTCTGTGATGAGATGTCGACGTCGAACACCTTGTCGCCACTAGTGGTTTCACAGCCGTTCAACCACTTTCTGAAGATCCTCACGGCAGTAGCATGCGAAGGACCAATCTAATTCGCTGTCTCAGAAATGCTGGTTCCCAGATAATAACAATGTGCCCTCTGTCAAAGTCGCTTAAATGATTGCAGTTCTCTATTATCTTATATTCCCTCGAATGATGTCCCATTCGCCTCTAATCTACTTATATACACACATCAAAAGAAGTTTTGCATCACCACGGTTCCCGGAACTCCTGAAGATAGACGTTGACTGTGGACATTGTATCACAGACACAGTCCCTTTGACTGTTCAGAGATCTCAGTAAACCCGCCCACTGATATAAACAACCATGCATGAGTAGCGCCTATTGGATAGAGGGGGTCCGATAGCCAATCAGTTCTAGTCATTTCACCAGGAAGAACGTACATGCCTAGTGTTGTCTGTAGTTCTATCGTATCTGGACGGTCAATACCGTTGTTCAACCGCGTCCGCAGTGTTACTTTCTGCCAGGAAGGGCTCTCAACAAGGGAAGGATCCAGGCGTCTCGGAGCGAATCAAAGCGATGTTGTTCGGACATGGAGGAGATACAGAGAGATACAGAAACTGTCGATGACATGCCTCGCTCAGGCCGCCCAAGAACTACTACTGCAGTGGATGGCCGCTACCTCGGAGGAAGCCGGACAGCAACGCCACCATGTTGAATAATACTTTTCATACAGCCACAGGACGCCGTATTACGACTCACACTGTGTGCATTAGGCTGCGTAATACGCAACTTCACTCCGGACGTCCATGGCGAGGTCCATGCAACCACGACACCGTGCAACGCCGTACAGATGGGCCCAACAACATGCCGAATGGACCGCTCGGAACTGGCATAACGTTCTCTACACCGATGAGTGTCGCATATGCCTTCAACCAGACAATCGTCGGAGACGTGTTTGGAGGCCACGCTGAATGTCTTAGACACATTGTCCAGCGAGTGCAGCAAGGTGGAGGTTCGCTGCTGTTTTGGGGTGGCATTATGTGAGGCCGACGTACGCCGCTGGTGGTCATGGAAGGCGCCGTAACGGCTGTACGATACGTGAATGCCATTCTCCGACCGATAGTGCAACCATTTCGGCAGCATATTGGCGAGGCATTCGTTTGCATGGACGACAATTCGCGCCACCATCGGGCACATCTTGTGAATGACTTCCTTCAGGATAACGACATCAATCGAGTAGAGTGGTCAGCATGTTCTCCAGGCATGAACCCAATCGAACATGCCTAGGATAGATTGAAAAGGGCTGTTTATGGACGACGTGACCCACAAACCACTGTGAGGGATCTATGCCAAATCGCCTTGAGGAGTGGGACAATCTGGACCAACAGTGCCTTGATGAACTTTTGAATACTATGCCATGACGAATACAGGCATGCATCAATGCAATAAGACTTGCTACTGGGTATTAGAGGTACCGGTGTGTACAGCAATCTGGACCACCACCTCTGAAGGTGTCGCTGTATGGTGGTACAACATGCAATGTGTCGTTTCCATGAGCAATAAAAAGAGCGGAAATGTTATTTATGGCCGGCCGGAGTGGCCGAGCGGTTCTAGGCGCTACAGTCTGGAGCTGCGTGACCTCTACGGTCGCAGGTTCGAATCCTGCCTCGGGCATGAATGTGTGTGATGTCCTTAGGTTAGTTAGGTTTAAGTAGTTACAAGTTCTAGGGGACTGATGACCTCCAATGTTAAGTCTCATAGTGCTCATAGCCATTTGAACCATTTTTTGATGTGTGTACATTCCTTATGACGCCACAAGCACGCAACACCACGATGCAGTATATAATCTCGCAGTGAGCAGTGGCCACAATGGTTGGGCTCATCAGTGTATATTCTTTCGAAGATCACTGACATCAGTTACTACAGTATACGTCAATGACGAGAGGTTGGACACGGGCGCTGAAGGAGAAGGTCTGAAATCCATTCTTGCTCATACTGATTTAGATTTTCTGTGCTTATACTTAATCCGATGGTCTAGGGGCGCCGGCACGGTAGCTTAGCGTGTTCGGTCAGTGCGTTAGCTGCTTTCTGTAATAAAGAAACTGAGTGAACGAATCAACGATGAACCTGACCAGGTGTCATGGGACGTCCGCCCCGAACAAAGGCAACGAAATATAACAAACAAAATGAGATCAAAATTAAAAAAGGGGATAGCGCTTTTGATAAGTAATCAAATCATCCTCGGATCCGGGTTCGAAACCCGCCACCACTTAAATTTTGATTAATAATCAGCGTTGGCGGCTGAGAACTTCCGGCATAAAAAGTCACCACCACTCTGTCCACGGCCTTGTCAAAGAGGGCAGAGGAGCGGACAGAGGTTCAGGGCACTCTCGTTTCATTGTGGTGTGAAACTGTCCCCAAAAGCGGAAGAATCAGCAACGATCAACGGTATGAGGATGCAGAAGGCAATGGAAACTACTGCATTAAAGACACATAACGTGTATCCATAGAATACATGGTCTAACTGAGAAAGTGTCATGATGATCTCTCCATTGAGAAAAAAATTTGGAATAGGCCCCCATTCGGATCTCCAGGAGGGGACTGCCAAGGGCGAGGTGACCATGAGAAGAAGATTGAATAACCAACGAAAGGATAACGTTCTACGAGTTGGGACGTGGATCTCAGAAGCTTTAACGCGGTAGGGAAGATAGAAAATCTGAGATGGGAAATGCTATGGGTCAATCTAGATATAGTAGGGGTCAGTGAAGTGATGAAGGAAGACAAGGATTTCTGGTCAGATGAGTATAACGTAAAATCAACAGCAGCAGAAAATGGTATAACGGGAGTAGCATTCTTTGTGAATAGAAAGGTAGGGTTCAAATGGTTCAAATGGCTCTGAGCACTATGGGACTTAAAATCTGTGGTCATCAGTCCCCTAGAACTTAGAACTACTGAAACCTAACTAACCTAAGGACATCACACACATCCATGCCCGAGACAGGATTCGAACCTGCGACCGTAGCAGTCACGCAGTTCCAGACCGAAGCGCCTAGAACCGCACGGTCACACCGTCCGGCTAAAGGTAGGGCAGAGAGTGTGCTACTGTGAAGAGTTCAGTGATAAGGTTGTTCTTATCAGAATCGACAGAAAACCAACACCGACAATGATAGTTTAGGTATACATGCCGAAGTCACAAGATGAAGATGAAGAGATAGAGAAAGTGTAAGAAGATATTGAAAGGGTAATACAGTACGAAAACGGAGATGAAAATGTAATAGTCATGGGGGACTGGAATACTTTTGTAGGGAATGAGTAGAAGAAATGGTTACAGGAGAATATGGGCTTGGGACAAGAAATGGGATAGGAGAAAACTAATTGCGTTCTGTAATAAATTTCGGCTGGTAGTAGCGAATGCTCTGTTGAGGAATCCCAAAAGGAGGAGATATACTTGGAAAAGACCGGGTAATACGGGAAGATTTTATTTAGATACATCATGGTCAGACAGAGATTCCGAAATCAGATACTGGATTCTAAGACGCACCCAGGAGTAGATATAGACTCAGATCACAATGTAGTAGTGATGAAGAGTAGACTGAAGTTTAAGAGATTAGTCAGGAAGAATCAATACGCAAAGAAGTGGGATACAGAAGTACTAAGGAATGGCGATATACGCTTGAAGTTCTCTAACGCTATAGAAACAGCTGTAAGGAATAGCTCAATAGGCATTACAGTTCAAGAGAGTTGGACATCTCTAAAAGGGCAATCACAGAAGTTGTAAAGAAAAACATAAGTACAAAGAACGTAACTGCGAAGAAACCATGGGTAACAGAAGAAATACTTCAGTTGATCGATGAAAGAAGGAAATACAAAAATGTTCAGGGAAATTCAGGAATACAGAAATAATAAGACACTGAGGAATGACATAAATAGGAAGTGCGCGGAAACTAAGACGAAATGGCTTCATGAAAAATGTGAAGAAATCGAAAAAGAAATGATTGTCGGAAGGACTGACACAGCATATAGGAAAATCAAAACGACCTTCGATGAAGTTACAAGCAAGGATGATAACATTAGGCGTACAACGGGAATTCCACTGTTAAATGCAGAAGTGACAGCGGATGGATGGAAAGAGTACATTGAAGGCCTCTATGAAGGGACAGATTTGTCTGATGTGATAGAAGAAGAAACAGGAGTCAATTTAGAAGAGATAGGGGATCCAGTATTACAATTAGAATTTAAAAGAGTTTTGGAGGACTTACGATCAAATAAGGTAGAAGGGATGCATAACATTCCATCAGACTTTCTCAAATCATTAGAGGAAGTGGCTACAAAACGACTATTTTTCGTTGGTTTGTAGACTGTATGAGTCTGGCGACGTACCATTGACTTTCGGAAAAATATCATCCACACAATTCCGAAGATTTCTAGAGCTCACAAGTGCGAGAATAATCGCGCAATCTGCTTAACAGCTATTGCATCCAAATTACTGACGAGAATAATATACAGAAGAATGTAAAAGGAAACTGAAGATGTGTTAGATGACGATCAGTTTGACTTTGGGAAAGGTAAATGCACCAGAGAGGCATTTCTGCCTTTGAAGTTGATAATGGAAGCTTAATTTTAAAAAAATCAAGAAACGTTCATAGAATTTGTCGACCTGGAAAAAGCATTCGACAATGTAAAATGGCCGCGCGGAATGGCAACGCTGTTAGAGGCGCCATGTCATGGATTGCGCGGCCCCTTCCCGCCGGAGGTTCGAGTCCTCCTCGGGTATGGGTGTGTGTGTTGTTCTTAGCATAAGTTAGTTTAAGTAGTGTGTAAGTCTAGGGATCGATGAGCTCAGCAGTTTGGTCCTTTAGGAATTCACACACATTTGAACATTGGAATGTAAAATGGTGCAAGATGTTCGAAAGTCTGAGAAAAATTAGGGTAAGCTATAGGGAGAGACGGGTAATGTGCAATATGTAGAAGAGTCAAGAGGCAATAATACGAGTCGACGACCGAGGATGAAGTGCTCGGATTAAAAAGGGTGGAAGATAGGGATGTAGTCTTTCGCCCCTACTGTTCAATCTGCACATCGAAGAAGCAATGATGGAAATAAAAGAAAGGTTCAAGAGTGGGATTAAAATTCAAGGTGAAAGATCTGCTGAATGGAATGAACAGTCTAACGAGTACACGATATGGGTTGAGAGTAAATCGAAGAAAGACGAAAGTATGAGAAGTAGCAGAAATGAGAATAGCGAGAAACTTTATATCGGGATCGATGATCACGAAATACACGAAGTTACGGAGTTCTGCTGTCTAGGCAGCAAAATAACACATGACGGAAGAAGCGAGGACATCAAATGCAGACTAGCGCTTGCACAAATGGCATCCCTGGCCATGAGAAGTCTACCAGTATCAAACATATGTCTTAATTTTAGGAAGAAATTTCTGAGAATGAACAGCATTTTACAGTAGTGAAACATGGGTTGTGGGAAAACCGGAGCAGGAGACAATAGAAGCATTTGAGATGTGTTGCTACAGACGAATGTTGAAAATTACGTGGATTGATCAGGTAAGGAATGAAGAGGTTCTGTGCAGAATCAGAGAGGAAAAGGATATGTAGAAAACATTGACAAGAAGAAGGGGCAGGATATTAGGACATCTTTTAAGACATAAGGGAATAACTTCCATGGTACTAGAGGGAGCTGTAGAGAGCAAAAACTGTAGAGGAAGACAGAGATTAGAAAACATCCAACAAATAATTGAGGACATAGGTTGCAAATGCTACTCTGAGATGAGGAGGTTGGCACAGCAGAGGAATCCGTGGCGGGCCGCATCAAGTCAGTCAGAAGAAATTAATCACTTTACGCTAATGTCGGGAGGGTTTTCCAAGGAGCACACGGCCGGTTTATTCCATTTGTTCTCACTTTCTTGCCAAACCGAGGCGGCACTCCGTCATCGTCTATGAGACGTTAAACTTCAACCTTTCTCCCTTCCCCACTGACCAATCCGGCTTTATACTTTATCGCTAATGACAGACGGTAAATATCCTCGGACTTCCTATCTTTCTTGAATATACTCCCAGTTATGAAAATAATATTAAAAACAGCACATTTAGTAGTAAAACTAACAGGAACACTTAAATGTATGATTGACAGGATATGATTGAGTAAAGCCGTTTCCATTTTATGCGAATATTTATTTCAATTCTGATTTTCCAGATTTTCGAGGTGTTACGAAAAGTAAGTTGACAGCTTTATTAATCATGATGGGCAGTGCATTATATTTAATAGTAGTAGGGAATGTATTCTGCATTTATGTTCTTAGTTTGTTTCGTTGTGCTTCATCCTTGTTTTAGGATCTAAAGAAGATGACTACGATTTTACTTAGGATTGGTATTTTGCTTGTCTTGTGCTGATGTTATCGACGTCAGATTTATTACAAGTAACAAGGCACTAACGTCAATTACATTATTTGCAACTATATGTTAATAGATCTCCGATATTATAGTGCAGCTAAATTCGTGGACGGAGAAGTTCAATGCTGTCAATCGAGAAATAAGGATTAATGATGAAACAATGGCGCAGCCTCGGATGTTTAAAAAATTCGAATTTGTGGAAACTTGAAAGAGCATTTCCACCAGGTGTTTAGTTTGACTGAATGACGCTCTCCTTCTTTGGAACAGCGAGATAGCATATCTCATAGCTAAGTTAATGTTAACTTCACAGTGCAACACATTTTCAATTAAGTCAGTCAACTTGTGCGTCGACGTGGGGGCGAATTGCCGGTACAGTGCAACCTCATTTTATGCATCTTCTCATTCTCTGGAACACTCAGAATGAACTTTTCAGGAGTTTCTGTAGACATATTTGTATAGTATGGTACTACTCATCATCTGTAACCAGTTTTCCGAAAAGTAAATTCTAAAAAAACATCACTGTGAATTAGCATTATGACAGGCATCACATGGCTCGAATAGAGCGTTTTAGCGAGCTTTCAAATTATTTTAATTTCGTTTCCGTTTTTATAGAATTATTCTGAAATTCAAGACGAATAAAAGCATGTTAGGAGGATAAAATGACATAATTGATCATTTAAGACAATTTCCAGAATACAGTCAAATACCCTATTCTATAACAATAAAATAAAAATTACTGCACTGAAATGGCGACAGTATCATCCCAAAAATTGAGGAGAAGGGTTGATGCTAATCTAAAATTGTGAATACAGGATTTTACTTATTTTCTGAACAACGCGAAGGTTAAATATATTGAATAAACAGGAGACAGAAAAAACTAATCAATGAGAGCGTCCCTCGCTGAAATAAGGTATGGAGGACGCGTCGATAATGACAGGATCGCTGGGGAGACGCAGATGGACTGTTGACAGTGATAGCAGCACGTTACGAGGCGAACGACCTAGCGCGGCGGCGGAGAATTCAGAGGGCCGCCAATTTTCAACTCGACATCTGAAAACTGCGTCCAGCATGCCACCATCGACCACCACCATCGGAAAAACGTCAGCTGCCACATTTGGAAACTCCGGCAAAAATCGCGAGAGAAGTTGGCTTATAGCATACAGGCAGTACAGGGAAGAGTCCGATTCATTAAGCTGTCATCAGTTTATTACAACATATCATCCAGTCATGGTTGAAAGGCCAATAACTTCATTAACTTGTTGGGACAGCAACAAACAGAAGCCAGTAACCGTATCACATACAGATTCGGAACTATTTTACCAATTAATGGGGAATATAATGTTCAGAATTATTGTCTTGAACTGTCGACTTTTTCCTAACTCTAAACATGCAATGGGGGGAGGGGGTAACAAGATAAGAACACAAGAACACGAATGACACAGCCTGACGTTACTGCATCGAGAGGTGCTGCATCAAGCAGACGAAAAGTAAGTGGACATTATCGTTACCTGTAACTGTAGCCATGTCCTTTCACTTGGTTGAATTCTGTTCTCATGTGCCTTTTGTGGTAGGAATCAGAATTAATGGTAGTTCAAATGCCAGTGGAAGCTATTAGTAGTTTTACTAAAATCCTCTGGGGCTTCCAGCTGCATCAGGTAGTTAAAAATCCGACGAGCTTCCTACCAAGCTCTGCCCGGACATCGTCAGGTGGTAAATGACTGCCGTGCGGCCGTGGCCTCGCCGTTATACAGCAGCGCTGCTGGCTGTACGTCACTGATGCTCGCTTCCTAGCCAAATCCATACATATTATAAAAACTGATGTATATTTCTGTGTGTGTCTGTATGTACTCTCAACAGCCATTGCATTTCGTACGGAAAACGTCCAACCCATTAAACCAACAGTCACTTCACAAAAGAAATCAACATGCATCACCAAACGACAAACAGCATACTGACGTCAAAACAGGAAAAATTTCAAATTCTGACTGCTTACAGCGCCGTATATTCACCTGTTGGCAAAAAATCGAACTACTATCTATTTTAGCATATTCCGCGTCGCGCGGGGTAGCCGCGCGAGTTAGGGCGCCTTGTCACGGTCCGTGCGGTTCCCCCTGTCGGAGGTTCGAGGCCTCCTTCGGCCATGGGTGCGTGTGTGTGTTGTCCTTAGCGTAAGTTAGATTAAGTAGTTGCTGACAACCCCCACGAAACGCTGGAAGGAAAAAAGTTTATCGCTCACTACATTTTCACTGTTCATGCAGAAAATTGCCGCATCGTGAAAGAAGTTTAAACTTTATTACTGCTTTGAAAGTAACTCTATTCGCAACACATTTGGCATACATTATCCACATGTGGAGCTTCATGTGCCTACAAAATTATATCACTGTACGACACATACCGAGATATGATGTCATAAACACGGAGCTGCGTGAAAACGAAACTACAGGGCGAACTTCGCTAGAGATTCAGGAGAAATACATGCAAAAACATGTGTGAAATATAAAAAATAAATGTGGAATATACATGGCCCAGTCACATTAATGTAACCACCGACTCTGTTCGACGTCAGCGTGCAGTAACCATCTACAGACGGCAGGTGGAAGCACTATCAGTGGAGTGCATATGAAGTGTCGTGGGACGCGGAAAACAGTGCAGTCGTTGCAGCAATGACAGAACGGAGCTATTTATCTGACGTCCAAAAGGTTATGGTAATTGACTTCCAGGCCAAGGGTGGAAGAATTTCCGAAACCGTTAAGTTTGTTAACTGTTCGCGTGCCCCCGTGTTTGAAGTATACCTTGCATGGCAGAATGGCCCATCCTAAACCGGCGAAGTGGCAACTGCTGTCCACCGCAAGCTATAGATAACAAGGATGAACGACGGATGCGGATATATATACGTGCGAACGGACTTGCAACTGTTGGGCAACTGACCAAGCAATGAATCACGGTGCTACCAACAGTGCCACTTCAACAACCGTTCAGCGAACTTTACTGTGTATGTGCCTCCACAGTAGGTGGCCGGTTCATGCATCTGTGCTGACTGCTATTCATCGACGACGAAGGCTGAAATTTGCACGCAACCGGACGCCCACTGAGTAGTGACAGGTGGCGTTTTCAGATGAATCGCGTATTTTGCTCCATCGGACAGATGTCCATTGGTGTGTGCATCGTCTGAATGCAAACATCTGAAAGCAAACACCCTGCAACACTTGTCTGAAGGAGAATACTTTCTTGGCATTCCCTGGGTAATCATGTCATTCCAGAAGGCACAACGGATCAACACAAGTATCCATCTATCCCTTGGGACCATGGCCACCCTTACATGCAGTTTGTTTTGCCTCGGCAAGATGGCATCTACCAGCAGGACAATGCAACGTGTCACACAGCTCGCAGCGAAAGTGGGTGGTTCGAAGAGCCCCAAGATGAGGTTGCCTACTCCCCTGGCCATCAAACTCCCCGGATTTAAACCTAGTCAAGAATCTGTGGGACTCTCGATCGGTCTATTCGCGCCATGGATCCACAACCGAGGAACCTAGCGCAGCTGGCCACGACACTGGAGTCGGTATGGTTCGATATCCCTATCGGTAACTTCCAGAATTTCGTTGACTCTCTTCCTGCACGTCTCGCAGCTCTCCGTGCGGCAAAAAGTGGGGACCACATTCATGTGATTGGACAGTGTATAGGAAATGTGCGCATGCAGGCAAAGTCGCAGGTAAAAAGTTACTCCTAACCCTTTGACTTATTTCAATCAAACTTGGTGGACTACACATATATATTCACTAAATGGAAAGAAATACTGTGGGGCTAAGAACCAACAACTACTTACAGGAGAGGAGGTGATGACGTGGAGAGAGAAGGGGGCAGGAAGAGATGGACAGACACAGAGGAGGAAGGAGAACATGGTCACAGATTTAGCGTAGGAGGAGGTTAGATGGAGAGGGAAGGAGGAAATGGACAGAGAAAGGGAAGAGGAGGAGATGGACAGGGAGAGGGGGAGAAGGAGATGGACAGACAGATGGGACGGAAAGACGATACAGTTGAACGTCCTGTCGACGACGAGGCCATTATAGACGGTTGAGAAAATGGGCAGTTGAAATGTACAGAGAAAGGGAAGAAGAGATAGAAGAGGGAGAGGCGGGGAGGAGATGGACAGAGACAGAGGGAAGGAGGAAATGAACAGAGGGCGAGGAGGAAAAGATGAACATAGAGGAGGGAGAAGCAGATGGACCGACAGATGTGAGTAGCGGATGGACAGAGAGTGCAGGGAGGAGGAGGCAGAGAGAGAGAGGGGGGGGGGGGCAGATAATGAGATAAACAGGGAGGAAAGCGGGGAAATGGACCGAGAGAGAGGGAAGGATATGGATTAATTGAATTGGAATAAATACATACCCAGGCAACGCCGAGTACACGACTATAGTTCAATTCTTTTATCTTGGCGGTTCACGCATGCCCGACCAGACGCGGGAGATTGCTGCATTGCCAGCTGCACGCGCCAAGAGAAGCAGCGCCATAGTACAGTTCGCAAACTTACGTTTAGGGGGGAGCGCGCAGTTTATGAAGTAAAGCCACCACGGCCGCATTAACCCTTTCGCTGCTACAGAGACGTGCTCCCCGCATTCCGCACTGTGCCCGATTTTGTCATCACTGCACTGCTCGCCTCTGCAGACACATGGTGTTTCGACTGCTTTGACACACTTTATCATTCGATTTCACAAAAACTATTTGGCCCAATAATTTGATTTTTTCACATCTTCTTGACTGATACCTTCCCCCCCATAAATGACTTAATTTTGTTTCGATGTTCAACGCAGTTATTGTGCAGCATTCGATGTAGTAAACCATTGCACGAAATTTGGAAGGAGTTTGCAGAGGTAAAAGTCCATAGTGTATACTTTCCCTATGGTCCATTTTAGTTGCCACTAGAAATTCCAAAAAATTACATTCAAATGAATAAAATTCATGAAGAAAGACACTTCGATATTGTTTTTAAATAAAGAAAATATTAAGCACCGAACAAAGTTTTAACTCAGAACCATTCACTTAGCACCCAAACACTTTAACCATTATGCTAACGCAGCTCATCATTCAATAGACTTTCCGAAGCACTTTAAAATAGCACGTAAAATACCGACAAACACTGTTGGTACGACTATGAACTACTCACGTTTCGTCGAAGTACAACAGGAAAGAAAAAATTACCACTGTTCTTCATTGCGAAAAAGCGGTTAGTGAGAATGATACAAACACCTTTCCTTGCTATCGCCTGAATTAGGAGGCTTATTGCTTGTTTGGTTTAATTAATTAATAGAATATGAAGCAACTGGTATAAAGAAAGCTTTTTCCAAACTTTCTATAAGAGAAAGTCTGCTATCAAGACATTGCTTTTGTTCAATTACTTTATTTATGACTGAACGTTTCTGACACTGAAGACACTCGTCCGTGCTCTGCACTGCAGTCGAGCTCTGGCAACGTCGTTCTCTGTTCATTGGCTGACTGTGTTTTGTGACGTCAGATGCGCAGAACGAACCTAAACTCGGCCGCCATGGTAAATGACGCGCACTTTAGTATGGTAATGTTTTTGCCCCACATCACTCACGTCCACTTCAACCTCGCAATGGCCGGATTCCTGGCTGTGCTGTACAGCAAATTGCAGTTTTTATTTAGGGGTTTTCAGATATTTTTGTTTGTACATCTTATTTTATAACGCTGTCGCAAAATCCGTTCGTCCTCACAATGATAGATATTTCGTCAAAGATAACCCGGTGTCGATTTTCTAAAGCGTGTTGTGCCACTTCCGATTTATCCATGTAGCGTAGGCGTAAGCACCTCACGTGGTCCGTCCACCGTTGCTCCACAGTGCGTACTGTTAGCCCGACCTAGTAGCAGCCACAGTGATATGGTGTCTTGTACACTCCAGGCGTTCTAAGCCCTAGATCGTCCTTCACAGGCCCCATGAACTGTCGTATTTTTGCCGGGGGCCTGAACACATGAAATGTAGTGTTTCTCCAGGAGCCGCTTGTTATTTCCCTACACTGTGTTACAGAATGGCAAAAGCACAAGTTTCTTGCTCTCTTCTTCGGTGGTATTTTTCCTGTGTATCTCACCAGAAATGACCTGTGGTAGCTGTGGGTGATTGCAGCCATTTTCTCGTAAGACTCTTCGAAGGTGGGTTAGTTTTAGCGGCAGATTTCCGGCAGCTGAGACAATTTTAGTACGATGTATGAGGGTGTTCAGAACGCCACGTTTTTATGCCGGATGCTGGTGGCTGATAGCCTACAGATACCGATCCATGTGTGTGGGTTTCCTATGGGTACTGTGCCTTAGGTGCCCGTTGGGTTTTCGGTGAACGAGGACTTGAAGGAAGGGCAATGCTCCATCTATCTCTACTTCCCTGGCAAAGCTGATTGGTCATAAATCGGAACCCGTGAGCCCGGGAGGTGAACAGACTCCCTTCACAGCACGGTGAGGTCTGAACGAGGAAAAGACAGAAAAAGACTGAAGACGTTATTTTGACACTGTTCTGTAAAGGTTCACATCTACCTTGCCTACAGAAAACTGCTAAAACCACAGCTACATCAAGGAGTCGGCATAATTTCCCGTCAAAAAGAGTTACAACTAAGCAAACCGTAGATACTTCGTATGTGGTGGTTGCTATAGCTGTTATAGATGCAATGGTCAGAGGTGTTAAATCTACCGTTTAGTGACGTCGCTGACAATGACTATTAGATATTCGGGATAATTCTGCAAAGAATAAAAAACCTATACCTAGATTTCAGAAGGGGGAAGTGCCCCCTCTTGCTTGCCTCCCCCCTCCACGACCCTCTCAAAGACGCCTTCCAAGCTCAGATCTTATTTTGATAAATATATCACAGATTTTGGTGCAAAATACAGCAGAAATATCGATTCAGATGGGCCAACTAAAGAAATAGTGACTTTTAAACCAATAGAAATAGATGATAAAGAGCACTGAGACAGATTCTCATTTGGATATTTTGAGGATTTTCAAAATCGAAATAATTTTAAGGATGTTTATGACAATTCCAGTGACTGCAGCATACTGACAACGCAATTTCAGCAAATTACATGTGATAAAAAAGTATGTAAGGCCGAGTATTGGTGAAGCAGAATATCAAATTCAATTATCTTGTCAACAGAATACTACACGGCTTCTAAATTTTACTTCAGTGACAGTATGCTTCGCTCAAAGGCAGTGGAAAGTAAAATTATATTAAAAATTCAATCTTTGGAAATGAATACTTTCTCAGCACTAAATTATAGTGCTTTTTCTTTTCGTTTGTATTAATGATTTATGCACATTGATATACTATGAGGAGGAAATAAAATCTGTTCTTTATTATAAATACATGAGAGTAAAATACAGTGGATGCCATAAATAAGAAGACATAGATTTCACTTTTCTTTCAGTTTTCTTAAAAATTTCATACAAATTGTAATTCATTTCCTACAATTATACATCACGTAAGTAATATTTTTCAAAAAACGCTTCATCTTTACTAAACCTACTTACAAATTACAGAATTTCCTAAACATGTGTAGAAAAAAATTGCAGAAAGGTAGTTTCTTCTGAAGGGAGGGGGCGCAGGCAGCATTGCTAGTTCTGCCAAGGGCGTGGGATCATCTCGCTAAAAGTTTAATCATGTAGGCCTTGAGTTTCCAAGCAAGTAATATTTCACTATCTGCTACCCTTCACGGCGTTACAGCGTAGTTCGACAAAATGTTTAAAATTTAATGGCCATAGTGAATAGTGTTCAAATATGAGCATCGATTGTGGAATCAGACTGTAAGAATATACATGAAAACCTACAGACTGACATACAAATGACAGAGGCACTATCAGTTAAATGATAAATTGGAAAAATGAAGAAATGCTGACAATACCAGGAACATGTAGAAGAACGAAGAGCAGAAATTGGACGACACAGATTCCTGAGAATATGCCGAGTAAAACTGAGAGGGACGGGGAAAACCCACCGTGGTACAACAACAAAGTTAGGAAACTACTGCGAAAGCAAAGAGAGCTTCACTCCAAGTTTAAACGCAGCCAAAACCTCTCAGACAAACAGAAGCTAAACGATGTCAAAGTTAGCGTAAGGAGGGCTATGCGTGAGGCGTTCAGTGAATTCGAAAGTAAAATTCTATGTACCGACTTGACAGAAAATCCTAGGAAGTTCTGGTCTTACGTTAAATCAGTAAGTGGTTCGAAACAGCATATCCAGACACTCCGGGATGATGATGGCATTGAAACAGAGGATGACACGCGTAAAGCTGAAATACTAAACACCTTTTTCCAAAGCTGTTTCACAGAGGATGACCGCACTGCAGTTCCTTCTCTAAATCCTCGCACAAACGAAAAAATGGCTGACATCGGAATAAGTGTCCAAGGAATAGAAAAGCAACCGGAATCACTCAACAGAGGAAAGTCCACTGGACCTGACGGGATACCAATTCGATTCTACACAGAGTACGCGAAAGAACTTGCCCCCCTTCTAACAGCCGTGTACGGCAAGTCTCTAGAGGAACGGAAGGTTCCAAATGATTGGAAAAGAGCACAGGTAGTCCCAGTCTTCAAGAAGGGTCGTCGAGCAGATGCGCAAAACTATAGACCTATATCTCTGACGTCGATCTGTTGTAGAATTTTAGAACATGTTTTTTGCTCGAGTATCATGTCGTTTTTGAAAACCCAGAATCTACTCTGTAGGAGTCAACATGGATTCCGGAAACAGCGATCGTGTGAGACCCAAATCGCTTTATTTGTTCATGAGACCCAGAAAACATTAGATACAGGCTCCCAGGTAGATGCTATTTTTCTTGACTTCCGGAAGGCGTTCGATACAGTTCCGCACTGTCGCCTGATAAACAAAGTAAGAGCCTACGGAATATCAGACCAGCTGTGTGGCTGGATTGAAGAGTTTTTAGCAAACAGAACACAGCATGTTGTTATCAATGGAGAGACGTCTACAAATGTTAAAGTAACCTCTGGCGTGCCACAGGGGAGTGTTATGGGACCATTGCTTTTCACAATATATATAAATGACCTAGTAGATAGTGTCGGAAGTTCCATACGGCTTTTCGCGGATGATGCTGTAGTATACAGAGAAGTTGCAGCATTAGAAAATTGTAGCGAAATGCAGGAAGATCTGCAGCGAATAGGCACTTGGTGCAGGGAGTGGCAACTGACCCTTAACATAGACAAATGTAATGTATTGCGAATACATAGAAAGCAGGATCCTTTATTGTATGATTATATGATAGCGGAATAAACACTGGCAGTAGTTACTTATGTAAAATGTCTGGCAGTATGCGTGCGGAACGATTTGAAGTGGAATGATCATATAAAATTAATTGTTGGTAAGGCGGGTACCAGGTTGAGATTCATTGGGAGAGTCCTTAGAAAATGTAGTCCATCAACAAAGGAAGTGGCTTACAAAACACTCGTTCGACCTATACTTGAGTATTGCTCATCAGTGTGGGATCCGTACCAGATCGGGTTGACGGAGGAGATAGAGAAGATCCAAAGAAGAGCGGCGCGTTTCGTCACAGGGCTATTTGGTAACCGTGATAGCGTTACGGAGATGTTTAACAAACTCAAGTGGCAGACTCTGCAAGAGAGGCGCTCTGCATCGCGGTGTAGCTTGCTGTCCAGGTTTCGAGAGGCTGCGTTTCTGGATGAGGTATCGAATATATTGCTTCCCCCTACTTATACCTCCCGAGGAGATCACGAATGTAAAATTAGAGAGATTAGAGCGCGCACGGAGGCTTTCAGACAGTCGTTCTTCCCGCGAACCATACGCGACTGGAACAGGAAAGGGAGGTAATGACAGTGGCACGTAAAGTGCCCTCAGCCACACACCGTTGGGTGGCTTGCGGAGTATAAATGTAGATGTAGATGTAGGTGTAGAATATTTTCACTCCATCGTCACAACTAGAAGAAAATTCGTGTTTTTCTTAACACAAGCGTTTCGCTTTATTGAGATACAGCATCATCAGTGGTCTGTAATTAAAGATATTTACAGTTTCATGTGTTTTTAAGATCGAAAAACAGTTCGTTAACTATTTGTTGATTTTTACTTATGGTAATTTCTGCTTGTTCTCTCGCCTACATCACAAAATGCCGTCTGTTGGCACATCTTTGATTTCTTTCTTCATTAAACACAGATATTTTTAGTTTAATTTTTCGATCTTAAAAATAAATCAAATTGTAAATATCTTTAATTACGGACCACTGATGATGCTTTACCTCAATAAAGTGAAATGCGCCTGGTGAGAAAAACACGCATTTTCTTTCAATTGTAACGGTGGAATGAAAATAATCGCAGGAATTGTAAAGCAATTACGAACAATATGACCACACAAATGAAGAATCTGACGAAACAGGCGTATCCTTCCCTTCACCGCCGTTGTTGCTGCCAGCGGTGCCAGATCTAAGAACAGTATTTGGAAGCCTGTATACCCTCAAATTACCTATTAATTTAATGCTGCTTTCTTCTTACTGTACTATATACGCAAAATAAAAAGAAATCCATTGTTTTCTATTCTCTTGGTCGTTTAATTCGAATGGCGATCAGTGTATGTGAAAGAAGTAACTCCTCGTGCCAGGACACCCACTGAATTATATTGTCATCACGCATTGACCACCACGCAACTGTAAATGTAAAAACACGTCTAACTTTGCAGAAACCTTCACTTAATGCGCTGTCCTGATCAATCAAATGTACAGAAATTCTATAGGTACTTTGTATAAACACAGAGTTACATCATACAGTAGATTGTTTTATAACGGAGAATTCTGTGATTTCTTCTGTCAGCGGAGTTGTGGTACGCACACAGTCCTGTCAGACAACGTTGCTGAAAGTTGATACTCACTCAAAGGTATATCTCAACTTTTCTTTTCACCACTCTGTCGCCGGTCCTGTGTAAATGCCGTCATAAGTGCCTAAAACAAACAAAGCAACCGCTAGTCATTGGTATTGAATTGAATCTCAAAACAGTATATCCACCATCATGCCTTCATATCACCTTTTGTAAGTCTCCCAGCTGCCCCCTCCCCCCTTTTCTCTCTCTCCCTCCAATTATATTGACTGGTGATTCAGTAGCACTTCAACAAATACTGTTAATTTCTTAGTATTATTGACATTCAATCATTTTGCCTCACCTCTACTTTTTCTTTGCCTTTATCCTGTATCTTCACGGGGTCGGCTTGTTAATGGTAGAGGGTGGTCTGCCTTCATTTCATCTTTTGTAAGTCTCCCAGCTGCCCCCCCCCCCCCCTTTCTCTCTCTCTCTCTCTCTCCCTCCAATTATCTTGACTGGTGATTCAGTAGTACTTCAACAAATACTGTTAATTTCTTAGTATTATTGACATTCAATCATTTTGCCTCACCTCTACTTTTTCTTGGCCTTTATCCTGTATCTTCACGGGGTCGGCTTGTTAATGGTAGAAGATGGTCTGACAACCTTCCTGTCGCCACCCCTTTTCCCTCTTTGGGCCGGAATTTTTATGCTCCAACTGTTTGCGTCTAGTGTTATCCCATGTTAAAGAGTGCAAACGTCTTCGAAATGTTGACTAATCGTGTAACAGAAACGAGACATGGGTACCAGCTCGGTGTTCATCTAGTGGGAGGTGGGAATTGCCTGAAAACCGCGTCCCAGCTCGCCGGCACACCGGCCTCGTCGTTCATCCACCGGAATAATTCGATTCGGGTCCGACGCGTCATCCCGAAACTCGAAAGCGGCGAGCTAACGCGCGCTGCTATCCTGGTGGGTCTCCTTTATTCGCTTTTCTATTTAAAGCTTATATACAGGAATTTGCCATACTAGTAACACACTAAACATGTCAATACTATGTAAATAAAAATATAATTCTTCTTTTGTTCAAAATCCTGTATCTCCAGAATTTCTTCACTTACTGCTTTGAAATTTCGACACAACGTTGCATTCGAATACGCACGTGTTTTTAACTAACTATTTCTCAAATGTATGTTATATATAAATAAATACGTAAAAGATAAATAGAAAACATAATTACCAAACTACTCCAATGAACATACGGATAGATAGAGGCTATATATTTTAAAACATATAATATGTATGTAATATATAAAGGGTAACATAGTCAACAAGAAACTCAAAAAGTACTCGACCGATTTATCTCAAATTTGTACGCGTTACTGTAAAATACGTTCGGACACATATAGCCTATAAATATCGTATATATATATATACATGTATATAGGATGGAAGACTCCAGAACAGCAAGGAAAATTTTCAATATTATAACAAAGAGTAAATGCAGCACAGAATGGTTGAAAGAAGTCCAGAGGGATCTGCACCAGATCAATATAAAAAATCTCAAAGACTGCACCGAGTGCAGGAAAGAACACTGCGCCAGCCTGGTAAAAAATGGACAGAAGAAGGAGCATTCTGAGAGGATGAAGAGTTTTTGGAAAGCAAAGAAGAAAAACGTCTGGAGATGAAATTATGAATTTAAGTTCAATCGCTCTGCTAAAGGGGAACAATCGTTACGCTATTAGCAAAGTTGTATTTATAGCTAATCGGTTTATGTTTAGAATACTACTGCCGAATCTAAATTTACAATAACAATAAACAAGGCTGAGAGTCAGAGAGGGGGGGCAAGAGGAGAAGGAGAGAAGGAGAGAGAGTGGGAGGAAATGAACGTAGAATGCGGAAAGGAGGAGACGCACAGAGAGAAGGAATAGGAGGAGACAGGGAGAGGGGGCAGAAGAAGAAGACATAAAAAGGGCGGATGAGGTGATGGACAGAGAGAGGGAGAGAGAGAGAGAGAGAGAGAGAGGGGGGGGGGGGTGGACAGAAAAGTTGGATAGAGAGGTGGGAGGAGAAGATAGACAGAGAGATGGGGGTGGGGAGAAGGTGATGGACGGAGAGATGGAAAAGAAGGAGCAGGCGGACAAAGACAAGAGGAGAAAAAGATTCAGTTCCCGTACATGCTATAAACGTGTGCTTTCTCTTTTCTTTCTTTTCCATTTAACCAGGCTAAGCCACTGCAATCCTCTCGGGGAATAGCTAGTAATCACATAATTTTCTTATTATCTTTCCTACGTAATGCAAGTAGAGGCTGAGAAATCACAAACATGAACCTATATAAATATTTGGCAAATTTGTTCGTATTCCTAATTTTCCCAAATAAAGACTACTGCAATTTGAAAAAATAACGTCAGTCTCAAAATTAATTCTTTATTTCTCGCCATATTTCTCAAAAAGTCATTTGTTTTCTACTTTTCTAATTTACAATTTCAGTTATCAGAGAGCTGACTACGAAATATAAACAATAGTTATCGTCGCTTCGTGTGGTTTGGTTGTTCGTGTATTTCTTTGTCGGCTCTTGGCGCTGCAGATGACCAGGCGGTGGCATGCGAGGGCGGTCGGGTCGCCTACCACCATCGAGTTCTGCGTGCCCCGGGTGTCGGTCACCCGGTGATCTCATGTAGCCGTCGTCTCGGCCTTGACCTCGAAGAGGCTGCCAGCAGCGTCTGAAATTACACACGTGACCTTTCGATCTTGCCTCGCGCTGTCGCCCCTCGGGAGCGGAGGCGCTTTAACCATGTAGCGCCGCGCTCGGCCGCAGCCACACTGCCCAGTTTTACGGAGGTTCGTAGCACAGTTGGCATTTAGAAAGTTTTAGAAAAAAATTATAATGGCGTTAATGGTTACGTGGACACGATTGTGAGCTACCGGAAATAACAAATCACTGACATAACACTGTGTGCATTTTCGAACGCTTGAAAAATAAAGTCATCGTAATTCTACTAAATTAAACCACATTTTACATATCATAAACTGATAAGAGAGCTTAATTTTTATGTTCTGTTCCACTTTGGTCTGTTGTACATTACTATGGACGTGCGATAAATATTGTTGACAGAAACATTTTCCTTTACATTATTAACAAAGCTCGACTAACAAGGGGAGGCCGCCAATTGTGAAATTCAGATTCGATTCATACTGCGCATAATGAAAGCTCAAGGCCAGAGGTGTAATGTGGCAAAGCACCAAGATGCACTTCTCAGCCGTTGTCGAGAAAATCGACAGTTAAAAGAAACCGTTGCGGTGAAATACTCTCTACGATTATTAATTTTTACAGCGTCGTGGCGCAGCGGTAAGCGCTCGGGTTCGTAATTCGAAGGTTGCCGGTTCTAATCTCGCGCCATGCAATTTTTTTATTATTAGTTTTTTGTAATTCAAATATATATATATATATATATACTATTAATGAATTGCTTATGCATGTTGGTGAAGGCGGATCGCTCTCCAATTGTACCGCCTCCATTTTTCCGTTTGTTTAACAGGGTGTACCAAAGCTCTCCCGTCCGCACTGATTTTCGACGATGTTATAAGTTGCGCTAGAGACCGCATCTACCTTCTTTCGAAGTTAGCAGGCAACTACGCTGTTATGCGGCGGCTCGTTTCGGCCCATTCAACATCTGTCCTTCAAGTGTAACGAGCGAGTAACGGAGTTTATATTTCATACCTGCCACAGCAAGTTTGTGTTCGTGGGGTCTCTATTCTAATTCGAACGTTTGACTTACGCTATACGTATTCGTTTCGGAATATCGTTTCTACGTCTTCCGTTAACTATACGTGGTTAACATTATGAAGATAATTAATAACATTTGTGAAATACAACTTTGTTTGCGCAAAACATAATGATGTTCAAAGTCGCCAGTTTTTCCACGACAAACGACTTTCAACAACCTATTATATGCATAATTGTTTCAACTGATTGCCGGGAATTATATATATATATATATATATATATATATATATATATATATATATTTGAATTACAAAAAACAAATACTAAAAAAAAAGGTAGCATGGCGCGAGAATCGATCCGGCGACCTTCGGATTACGAATCCGACCGCTTACCGCTGCACCACGACGGTGTAGAAAATTAGTAATCGTAGAGAATATTTCACCGCAACGGTTTCTTTTAACTGTCGATTTTCTCGACAACGGCTGAGAAGTGCATCTTGGTGCTTTGCCACATTATACCTCTGGCCATGAGCTTTTATTATGCGCAGTATGAATCGAATCTGAATTTCACAATTGGCGGCCTCCCCTTGTAAGAATTATTTGTTGACATACCCTTACAACAAATGACGTAGGACTCTAAGCGAAACAGATAACCAGAATATGGTTAAATTATGTTTAGTGATAATGTAGCTCACATAGTGTTAGGTTTCCCTATTGTTTTCAACGTTTTTCTCTAAAGTTTTCAGAGATGATTTCAGTGTTTAACTTATTCATATACGCTAGTATGCCCACTCTCTCAGATCGAACGTCGCAATGTTATATGATTACAGATTTCCAGCTTCCACCGAAACGCAATATTGGTTAATCTTTTCCAGCCGTTGTTCGGCGACCTGTTACTGTGTGGCATGGTTCTACAGAATTTATTTAGTCCAAGACCTCTTCCTTGATAAGCTTCTAATGCTTTCTAACGTGAGCAGTAGTAACAGTTAATCAATTTGGACAGCCACGGTGGGTAACCGTGCGGCCTGAGGCGTCTTGTCACGGTTTGCGCGGCTGCCCCCGTCGGAGGTTCGAGTCCTCCCTCGGACATAGGTTCTGTGTGTGTTGTCCTTAGCGTAAGTTAGATTAAGTAGTGCGTAAGCCCAGGGACCGATGACCTCAGCAGTTTTGTCCCATCGTCCTTACCACAAATTTCCAATTTTACAATTTCAACACAACCTGTACGTCCCGCCCCGACAGCCATGCGTATTGAACCGCCGCTTCCGCAAAGAGCTTGCAGTAGAAGAGTTCAACTCTCAGATGTATCAGAACGGCTTTTGCTTATAACTTTGGGCTCGGTCCTTTCCGGACCACCATGCCTTAGCTCACATTGATACATTTACCCTTATCCACCATCCTTGAAAGTGATTAACGTCATAACGGAACCACCCTGTATATGTTCATCATTGGTACGGGCCTCCACGGTCTAAACCAGCCTCTTTCGACTCCAATAAAACACGGCCTGCTTAGGGCCCCAAAAATCGATCATTACTTGCGCAGAAACAAACCGGTTGACACTTCGATTTCAATACGGCACGAAAGCAGAGGGGTTTCACAGAATATCAAATTGGTGATAACTTACTCAAACGAATTCCTCCACTCGTGCGAAGGAGCCTCAGTCCTCTCACATCATCGTTGTATTTTTTTTTTTTTTTTGCTAACACCTTTTTTGCGGATATAATTGTTAAATTTACAAGTGAGAGTGTTTTTAGAAATTATGAAATAACCACGGTACCCGTGCAAAACTTTCGCACTTTTATAGTTCTAAATAATGACAGTATGTGAAATAAGTGTGATCATTGGGTAAAAGTAGTTGTGGGAAATGAAGACAAAATATCTATAATGAAAGAACCGAACGACGTGAGATAATAATAATGAACTTATGATACGTTCTTGTATATACATTTTCATGTGTCCACAACTGTATTTTGCATTCGGAACGTTTGTCCCGGCTTTTACGAAAGGCAGAGATCAGGTACTGTCAGTAGGGCCAAATAACCTATAACTAACTTGACAAACATTTTCGATTACAGGAAGTACGTTAAGCCATAGTAGCAATAGATATATCATAAGTAAAGGAGACAATAACAAATACGTTTATCGTTTCGGAAAGTATATTCGTTTAGAAGTCAGCTTGCACGATGGGCAGAAATAATGACTACCGCAGTGATACCGGTTATTATATATGAGAAAATTTACAAATTATCCAGTTAATAAGAACCTTAAAACAAATAAAACGGTATCTGTAATAAGAGAACATGAAAAGTGAGTTACTTCCATATTTTATTTGAGTTTACCACTGGTCTTCGTAAGTCTAACAAAACATCTGAACAATTTATACATAGTATTCCTCTCTTAGCAGTTATCCTATTTAATTACTGAAGAAATGGATGGTACGCATTGTTCTGTCTTACAATGTATTTATTCACTATCGGTTTCAATCATGGACCATCTTCACAGCGGAAAAGTATTTATTGTGACACATTTACATGTCATACATGCTACTTACCCAGAAAAATATACCCCATTGCTGGCTTTAAAACGTCAGAAGATGATACTTAACGCTATAATGCAGGCCCAATCAAGCAGAAAACACTGAAAATATGAAAACATGTAAAAGCAGTAAGCAATAGTTCTGTTACAAGGTTTCATATTTTCATTGTTTTGTGCTTGCTTAAGCCGGTATTGTTGCGTTAAGTATCATTTTCTGACGTTTTCAAGTTGGCAATGGCGTATACTTTTCTGCATAAACAACATGTATGACATGTGAAGTTGTCACAACAGACATTTTTCCACTGTGAAAGCAGTAGTGATTAAACATGTTGTAAGACAGCACAGTGTGTGTCATGCATTTCTCCAAGTACATCCCCAAGTATATCAATGCCGTTGACAGTTTCGTGAAAAAATTTTTGATCTATTTAATGCCACTTTACTCTTTTATTTTTATTTGATAGTAGCTGTTACCCACGGCTCTCCTCGCGTATTAGTAGTTTTGTTATGATGAGTGACGGTAAGTAAGCTGTCTCCATACCTGATTTCATCAAAATCGGTTCAGCGGTTTAGTCGTGAAAACACTGCATTCGCACAGTAACGGAAACGCAATCACAGAGTCAGCGACCTCTGCGCAAGCGTGTCTATATCCTACTCACGTATACCATGTTTAAAAATATTAATAATACTCAAAAAGTTTATGCAGTTACCCAACTCAAAAAAGACGGGAACATTTTTTTAGAAATTGAAAAGGTTGAAAGCCTTTCAGAAACCAAAAAAAAAAGGAAAAGCTGTTTTAGAAATAAACAACTAAATACTGAACAACTACTCAATTTAAAAGGTCTTTTTTTTGTAAAATTTTAAGAAAAACAGCTTCTCTCGCATAACTTATTAACAGCTGCTTATAAAGAAAAACAGTAAATAATATTCATAATGAAAAGAATCACGGAAAAACACATTAAATTTCGAAACAGTTATTTAATTTTTGACTCTAGTATCAAAATTAAATTCAATTCGAAACTGAAAATTACAAAATAACTATTATCTACTACCAAATGGATGTATGTTACAGGGAAACTTGTTGGGCACTAAAATAAAATGTAGACTTTCTAAAATTGTTAATTTATTTATTTTGATATTGGGGATGTGATCGTTATTTGTTTGTTAGCATCTGCTAGTCTTCTGTGTGCGTGTTCGTACTGGGGCTTTTTGAGAGAAATCACTTTCTTTTCTCTACACGCAGTTACTGTTAGCGTACAGGAGAGAATGTGTGACTTTATATATTCTGAACTGATAACAGGTCACCATCCAAGCACTTTTAAACCGAGAGGTGACATTGTTATGGAATTTTATGTTACTTTTCTTTCGTTGGCGTTGAATGTTATAGCTCTTGTTTTGAATTAATATATTTTGTTTCCAACTTCTCCATCAACAAAATGGTTCAAATGGCTCTCAGCACCGGACTTAACATCTGAGGTCATCAGTCCCCTAGACTTAGAACTACTTAAACCTAACTAACCTAAGGACATCACACACGGCCATGCCCGAGGCAGGACTGGAACCTGCGACCGTAGCAGCAGCGCGGTTCATGACTAAAGCGCCTAGAACCGCTCGGCTCTCCATCAACTCAGTTAACAATATGTGTGTGTGTATGTGTGTGTGTGTGTGTGTGTGTGTGTGTGTCATTGTCTTGAGTGAGTGATGACCACATGGCATGCAAAACGCTGCATCACGTTACGCAAATAAGGCTCTGAAAAGAGAGCAAGACAGCGAGAGAGAGAAGTCACTTTTGCGGAAGTGACTGGTTACAATGCTGTTAAAATGTTGTCAAGAATAGAATTGTTTTAAGATGAACATGTCTGAAGTATTTTTTATTACGGAACGCCCGATCTTATTATTAGTAGTAATAAATATGTCTAAATGGACTGTTTCGACATGCTACTCCGTGAACATTAATGGGAAAAACTGTATATAAACTCCACTGTCATCACTTGATATTGCATTAAGAAGATATCACAGATTCGCCTCGAAATTTCGTGTGATATCTGAATAATAAATAATGTATAGCTATACACTACCTTTGTGTTCGTAATTATGAAGAAATTTTGTCCAGCATTCTTACATCCATCGTCACTAAGTTTATAAACGATCAACGGACGAAGAATGAGGATATTTTATAATACGCAGCCCAGTCACATTAATGTGACCACAGCGTATGTTGGACGTCAACGTGCAATAACCACTCACAGGTGGCAGCTGGCAGCACTAGCAGTGGAGGGTATATAAAGTATGTCCGGGATACACAGAAAACAGTGCTGTCGTTGTAATTCAGAAACGGAGCGATTTATCTGACGTCCAGGAGGGATTGATCATTCGCTTTCGGGACGAGATTGGAAGAATTTCCGAAACAGCTAAGTTTGCCAACTGTTTGCGTGCTGCAGTGGTTAGAGTATACCGTGCATTGTAAAAGAGTGCTATTCAAAACTGGCACAGAGGCAACTGTGATTCACCACTGGCCATAGATGACAGCGGTCAACGACGGCTGCGAAGATGTGTACGGGAGAATATACGTGCAACTGTTGAAAAGCTGACTGTCCAGATGAACCAAAAGGCTTTCAACAGTGTCTCCTCAACGACCGTTCAGCAAACGTTGTTGTATATGGGCCTCCACAGCAGGCGACTGGTTCATACACCCACGCCGACTCTTGTTCATAGGCGAAGAAGACTTTTTTTTCCTCCACACAATACCACAACTGGATGTCCGCTGAAAGGCGATAGGTGGCCTTCTCAGCTGAATCACGTTTCACGCTCCATCGGCTAGATGACCGTTGGTGTGTATGGCGACTGAAAGCTTAAGCCTAAAAGAAAATATCACGCAAGTTATCGGAAGGGGAATGTTTTCGTGCCATTCCCTGAGTAATCTCGTCATTCTGTAAGGGACAATGGATCAACACAAGTATGCATATATATCCTTGGTAATCAATTGCACCCTACATGCGGTTTGCTTTTCCCCGGCACGATGGCATATACTAGCAGACCAATGCAACGTGTCACACAGTTTGCAGTGTACGTGTATAGTTCAAAGAGCACTAGGATCAGTTAACCGTTCTCCCCTGACCTTCAAACTCTTTATATTTAAATCCAATCGACAATCTGTGGAAAATAATGAACAACCAGAAAGTACTTCTGGCCACACACGTACGGTTAACAGTTATCAAATGCAAAGTACAACTCATTATTTTCATTTAAGGATTTTCAGGTAGTACGCTGGTACATTTTAGAGAGTTTTGGTACGTTATTTTTGAACTCAGGTAGGATCTGTCGCAGTGTGGACAGTGAACAGTTTTAGCGAATGTTACCGGTGAGTGACTGATATAAAGCGTGTCGTGCGCTGGTTAGACGTTATTGAACATACAATTGCGCCACGCAACATTTTTCGAAATGCACCATGTACAGATATAGGTAAAGCGGTAAAAAATAACAATAAAAACAGAACCAAAATGTACCCAAACAGTACGAGGGACTATTGCAATATCGCCACCATAATAGCTTAGCCGTTACTGTTTTCTTGTATTTTTGTTGTCTGTTATAAGATGGTAAAGTATTGTTTGTTTAAGTTAGTATTTTAATACCGTAATAGGCCATTAAATAAGGTGAAATGAAGTGAAAACTGTTAGTAACAGATATTGACACTGTTACTCTGAGACATACAGCTCGCAACATTGTATGTAAATTTATTTGCTACGTTCATCTTCTGAAATGTCACTATTTACGGTACTATATATAGTAATAATAGATACAAGATGTAAATGAAATTGAAATTCTTCCGTCTACATGAGCATTTATACTCCACAAGCCACCTTACGATGTGATGCTTAGGGTATCTCTTGCACCGCTAACATTTTCCCCTTCTCCGTTTTATTCGCGAATGGTGCACGGAAAGAATGACGTTAAGCTGCCGTACGAGCCCTAACTTCCTTGACTTTTTCCGTCGTAGCCGTCTTGCGAGACTATGTGGGATGAAGTACTATGTTACCCAACTCTTCTTTGAGAGCACTCTCTCGGAATTTCAGCAGTAACCTTATCCGTGGTAAATAATGCCTGTCTTGTAGCGACTGCCATTAGAGTTGTGCATCTCCGTAAAGTTCTCGTGCATACTACACTAGTTCGATCCAGTGGAGAAACGTGCCGCTCTTCGTCGGATCTTCTCTATCTCTTCCATTAATCCTGCTTGATATGGAGCCCAGAATGACGAACAACATTCAAAAATCAGATAAAGAGTCTTGTAAGTCACTTCTTTCATGGATGAATTACATTTCCTTAAGATTCTTCCAATGAATCTCAGTTTGGTAGCCACTTTCGCTATGATCTTTTTATGTGATCGCCCCACTTAAGATCACTTAGGACGATTACTCCCAGGTATTTTAAGGTTCTTACTCTTTCCAGTGATTTTTCACCAACCGCGCAATCGCATAGTAACGAAACAACTGACCTATTCACCCGCCATATTTTACATTTACTTACGTTTGCGCTCAATTGCCAGTACCTGCACCAAACATCTGTCCTCTGCATGCCGTTTTGCATTTCCCGGCAGTCTTCTGACGTTGCATCCTTCCTACAGGCAACAGAATCTTTTGTAAAATGCCTCATGGCGCTTTCGGCGTTACCCACTAGATCATTTACACATATTAACTTATCCTTCCGCCGGTTTTTGGTAGAATAACATTATAATAAATGATAAGTACTATATTGATTATGTTCTACATTATTAATTTACTGCGTTAACCGGTATTCGGCTTACTGCGTTAACCAGTTTTCGGCTTCCAAGGCCATCGTCAGACTTAAACTGTTGCCGCCAAAGAAGTTACAACGTTTGTAAACAACATTGGAAGCGATGTTACACCATAGATTGATGCACTAACACACAGTAATGATATCTTTGGTGGTAGTGCAATTTAAAAAGTAAAAGATGAACAGTAAATAACTATAAATGGAGCAAACAGTTAAAACATTAACACTAAACTGGAAAACCGTGCTACATACTAGTTTACATTTATAAAAATACCCAAAAAATAAATTAAAATTAGAACTTGTTAAGGCTATTTCCACGTGTAATAACTCTTGCAGTAGCGTTGCGAAGTACTAATTTCATTTTATTTTATTGGGTTTGTATATAAATGTAAACAGGGTTTTCCAGTTTAGTGTTAATGTTCTTCCTCTTCGCTCCTTTAATATTTATTTATTGTTCACCTTTTAACCTTTTAAATTACGTTATCGTTATACTGTCAAAGATGTCATTTACTGCGTGTTTGTGCCTTACTCTGTAGGTGTAACATCTTTTCCAAAGTTGTTTGCATTCTAACTTCTTTGGCGACAACAGTCAGTTAAAGCCCGACGACGGCCTTGTAAGCCTAAAACCGGTTAACGCAATAAATTAATCCTGTAGAACAGAAGCAATATAATGTTTTTCATTTATTATCATTTATGCAATATGTAAACAGAAATGGCCATATAAAACTCCCATGTGGTACACCAGAAATTGTATCTATAGATTTCGTCCTGTTAATATAAGATACTGATATCTATCCCTTTGAAAGAACTGAAGTCAGTCTCAAACCAGTAATCAATCTGTATTAATTCTGGTCTTGAGTAAGATTATCGCTGAATCCCATTTCTTTAGTCCTAATCTGATTCTGATGATGGTTTTGACGTGACTGTAAACATAACAAGAAAATACCAACTACCTACCTGGCTGCCCAGCTTGTGTGTGTTAAAGTGAAACATTTATGCTTTCTTTGGGAAGACAGGCTCCTACCCCTCTCTCGCATTCAGGACTTAGGAATAGTCTCGTACAACAGTACTCATACACTGTAAAATGCTGTTGCGGAACTTATAAATATTTATTAGCTCATCGACTCACTGCTCTTTATTTGTAAAGCACTTTCTGTCTCGTTTTGTTGTAGTTTCACGTTTTTAGCAAAGTCAACAGACAAATAGCGCTAGCTCAGATTTTACAAGAAGTGGGTAAGGACTGCGACTGTACCTACAGGCATCGTGGCATTCACCACGGAAAAATTACGTGCCTTTAGGTCACTGCAGTAGCATGCAGCCAGCATAACGCAGCCTAAGGTTGGCCCTAGAAGGCAGATAATGCGACAATTTGTGGACTTTGCCTCCAAGTTACATGCCTATATGTGACGCAACCGAGAAGCTACGCACGTGAGGCTATATATAACGACCCCTCCTACTTCCGAGCTCAGATGACGTCACGTGCGGAGCTGTCAATAGGCTGCGGGGACGGGTGATCTTAACAGACCGCGTGACGAACTTCCTGGCGATGCCAGGAATTTGAGAGACAAGCCAACACGTCTGGACTATTTATCCACGAACAATTTCCGAAACATCAACTTTTTCCTCAGTCGTTCTCACTTTACTCGCTCCCTTATTCAAATTGTTCTTCTTTGTTTTAGTCTATGCCTTTTGCAGTCAACATAAAGAAATTATCGACCTAAGAATCAAACTCGTGACACCACTGCTCGGTCCCAACAGAATACGGAAACCTGATGAGGAACTGTAAACCGGCGAACTTAAGTCATCCAGAACAATTGGCTAGAGCTCTATAAATGCGGTAATGCTGATATCATGTGCAGGGTAATTCAGCTGCGACTAAGATAGGTTTTATGGAACCCGCAATGCCTTCAAATACCACGCGCAAAATTTTCATATTCTCTGGCTCACTACATGTTCCTCCTACATAAAACATGTACAGGATCTTTTTCTAGGAAATTTAATGTAATTAAATTTTTTCTGGCATAAGTTTTCGTTACCTTACGTTAGAGGCCATAGTTTTCCAATTGTTAAAAAAATTAAAAAAACCTACATAACTGCCTATCAAACGCGT
This sequence comes from Schistocerca piceifrons, assembly GCF_021461385.2. Taxonomy (NCBI): domain Eukaryota; kingdom Metazoa; phylum Arthropoda; class Insecta; order Orthoptera; family Acrididae; genus Schistocerca; species Schistocerca piceifrons. Next base: position 304,885,000 of record NC_060149.1, read on the forward strand.
TTTCTTGAATAACTCGAAAACCATGGACTCCAGCGAAAACGTATTCTAGTATAAAATTTAACTACATTAAATTTCCAACAAAAACGTCCTGTTCATTATTTCTGTAGGACTAATAGTTTGCGCATAACGAGCGTGAGATTATGAAACTCTCACGCGTAGTTTTGAAAAGCGCTGTGGGTCGCATAAAACCCATCGTTGTGGGCAGCTGAATCACACTCTATGTCTGAAGCCTGATACCAAAGAGAATAGCAGTTTTTAAAATAATCATTCTACCTACATCTACATCTACATCTACATTTATACTCCGCAAGCCACCTAACGGTGTGTAGCGGAGGGCACTTTACGTGCCACTGTCATTACCTCCCTTTCCTGTTCCAGTCGCGTATGGTTCGCGGGAAGAACAACTGCCAGAAAGCCTCCGTGAGCGCTCGAATCTCTCTAATTTTACATTCGTGATCTCCTCGGGAGTATAAGTAGCGGGAAGCAATATATTCGATACCTCATCCAGAAACGCAGCCTCTCGACACCTGGACAGCAAGCTACACCGCGATGCAGAGCGCCTCTCTTGCAGAGTCTGCCACTTGAGTTTGTTAAACATCTCCGTAACGCTGTCACGCTTCCCAAATAACCCTGTGACGAAACGCGCCGCTCTTCTTTGGATCTTTTCTATCTCCTCTGTCAACCCGACCTGGTACGGATCCCACACTAATGAGGAATACTCAAGTATAGGTCGAACGAGTGTTTTGTAAGCCACTTCCTTTGTTGATGGACTACATTTTCTAAGGACGCTCCCAGTGAATCTCAACCTGGCACCCGCCTTAACAACAATTAATTTTATATGATCATTCCACTTCAAATCGTTCCGTACGCATACTCCCAGATATTTTACAGAAGTAACTGCTACCAGTGTTTGTTCCGCTATCATATAATCATACAATAAAGGATCCTTCTTTCTATGTATTCGCAATACATTACATTTGTCTATGTTAAGGGTCAGTTGCCACTCCCTGCACCAAGTGTCTATCCGCTGCAGATCTTCCTGCATTTCGTTAGAATTTTCTAATGCTACAACTTCTCTGTATACTACAGCATCATCCGCGAAAAGCCGCATGGAACTTCCGACACTATCTACTAGGTCATTTATATATATTGTGAAAAGCAATGGTCCCATAACACTCCCCTGTGGCACACCAGAGGTTACTTTAACGTCTGTAGACGTCTGTCCATTCAGAACAACATGCTGTATTCTGTTTGCTAAAAACTCTTCAATCCAGCCACACAGCTGGTCTGATTTTCCGTAGGCTCTTACTTTGTTTATCAGGCGACAGTGCGGCACTGTATCGAACGCCGTCCGGAAGTCAAGGAAATTGGCATCTACCTGGGAGCCTGTATCTAATGTTTTCTGGGTCTCATGAACAAATAAAGCGAGTTGGATCTCACACGATCGCTGTTTCCGGAATCCATGTTGATTCCTACAGAGTAGATTCTGGGTTTCCAGAAATGACATGACACGCGAGCAAAAAACGTATAATTTTCGCAAAATAAAGAGAAGAGGTAACGCCAGTCTAGTTGGTGGCTACCTAGACACTTATTTTTGTTTAGCAATGTTTTGAAGGTAGGGTGTAACAGCATAGGAGATCATCTCCTTAGAATTTTGCTAAAGCGAAAAAACGGTGACGTCCACTGTCAAGTATAAAGGCATTGTAGCACAATGAAAAACATGTAATTTTGATCTATATCACACTGAACAAGCACATTTGAGACGGTAGTGATATAGAGCTCCTCTGTGGCAGGCAGCAGCGAATAGTTTTCATTAACACAATTTCCAATAGAAGGATACCGACCCAGTGGAGCCCGTTTACGAAATGCAGATGAGCGGCATGAAGTTAATTTCCCGTCGTGGTTCTGTGCTAGCCACAACAGCTTCACGCTATGCCATGGAAATGCATGCTGAAATTGACTGCCGTATGATGTTCGTACATGCACGCATATCGGAGCCTGAGGAGATGGGCCTTCTATTGCAAATACACATATGTCAATCAACGTGCAAACCATTTCTGTAAGTACAACGGGTATCTTCATTTTCGAGCGGTGTTAAATGTAGTAGATGTCGAAAAAAAACGGTTTACAGTTGCAAATCTTTCAAGAACATTCATTTGACGAGCGGAATTACTGAATTTTTGTACGATCGACCATTACAGTACGGGAGTCAACAAAGAGGGGAGAATTGCAATAAATGCCGCAAGTATTTTCGCAGCCGTAACACACTGCGGCTGGAGCACCGGACTGCAATTACAGAAGAGTTGGCCCGTTGGGTGACGTCCGCTAATGGTCTCCCGACCAGAGGAAACAATTAATCTGCCCACAGCGCCAATGCGACGAGCATGCCTCGTAATCTGACATGCTACTGTTAAATGAAATAAAACGAGGTAGGAAAATTTACAATTACAAGTACTACAGATGAGTTAAGAACATTCCTCATGTCAGGATGCAAGACCACACAAGAACTGCTGCTAAATGTTTTGTCCAGACCTGTGAATGTTGTGCGTTAGGGTAAAGCAGTCAGTAGGAGTATACGGTCACTATGTTGATATTTTAGATGAGTGATGACCTCCCTGAATCAGTATATCCAGCCTATGACTGAAAATTTCAGTTCAGTATGAAATCAGCATTAATGCACTGACTAAAACGAACATTTTACTTGACACGAATGTCATCACAAGTGTTAGAAATAAAGCCTGTAGCCAATACGGATTTCAGATCAATATTTGCATTGATTTCACGCAACCAAGCAACTTTAGAATATTATTTATATTCTTGGATGAATAGGGTGAGAGCTCTCCCTCTGCTTATGGTCTGTCATGTGCTCTGAGAAACAACTCTAAAATAGTCATGGACTGAAACGAGCCGTTTACAAGATAATTACGAGCCACCGCTGACTTCAGTAAAGAATATTGTTCTAGTTAACAGGAATGAATGTGAAACATAAACCTTTGGATTCATTCTGTATTTAATTGGGCTCAAATGTCACCCATGAGGAATGTGGTAGATGCTTGATGGGGGCATTGCCACATTTCTCTGATCATGTAAGAAGACGTCTGACGCGTCAGTATCATACAAGACAGACAGATCGGGCAGAGCCTCTAGGTTGGCCTGCGAGATCATTGACTCATTCCTCTGGATTTTCTACGTGCGGTCATATCAAAAGAAGTGTGTAGCATTCCCGTTGATGCGGTTGAACAACTGGAGAGAAAACTGTATAGTCTTTTCAAGCCTTACGACGTAACACTGGCGTGTTTGAAAGAATTGTGACTCACTGTAGACAGGAGTACGGTATTGCATCCAGAAGCGGGTACGATACGTGGAACAGATGCAGGTGTACAGTAAATTGTAACGTGAAATAATATTTCTGGGTGAAGCTTTGTCCTAATTAAATAGGCACATCTAATAGAACATGTTTGCACTAACTAGTCCAGTATTACATACCGAAGTCTCTCAGCTTGTAACCACACATTGGCAACTATCTTGCAAAAGTTTATTTTGTAACTCTATTTTTAGTGGAACTTTTCAGCTTCTGTCACTGTATATTTTAATCTACATCAATTTTGCTATTATTTGTGACTAGGGAACCCGGCAATGCTTCGCAATTTCAAAGTACGTATAGTAATTGAATATATGTCCTAATTTCCGTTTCCCCGTATCTAAGTACATCCTCCTCTCCCCTCTCCTTGTCCATCTCCTCCTCCTTCCGCCTCTCTCTGTCCATCATCTCCTCCTCCTCTCTCCCACCATCTCATTCTCCCCCCTCTCTTACTCTATCACATTCTGTGCCCCACTCCGTCTCCGACCATCTTCTTTTCCCCCATCTTTTTGACCGTTCACCTTGTGTAATCCCATTGCAAACAAAATCTTGATTGGGAATTGAAGCCGTTTAAAGGGAATAGGTAAATCAATTACGGTCATTCGTATAGGGGACATGAGAGAGGCCTCTCAAGGTACTGAATCTATGAGAATGGGAGCTTCAGTGACAGTATTCTGCGTAGTTTTAATCTGTATTACAAAATTTCCGTCGGCTCAGACTCCGTAGTAATATTTGAATCATAAGCTGATAAGCCGTAGATACAACTTTCCTATTTTCTGTTAAGGCCAGCTGCGGAGAGGAAAAAACAGAGCACATTGTTGTGTATTCAATTTTTGTTTAAAATAATATGTTAGGAGGAAGAACACAAATGACAGAAATAATTTCTCTTGGTTCAAATGCCCTGCTGTCTCAGATAATACTGACTGCGAGAAAGAAAATTTAGCGACATATTTTCACTGCACACAATTTATTTTCTGTTTTAAAAGAAAACCTGTACATTTTGTTTGAAAAATATACAGCCTATGTCAGACTGAAAGTTTATTAGAGTATCGTGAAAGAATTTGTAGTAAATTGGTCGTGTAAAAATCAGAAGTAAACCGGTCAAGAAGTTTTCGAGAATTTTGTTAACCACGTTAAACAACATCTTGCCTTATACAGGGTGAGTCACCTAACATTACCACTAGAAACACCTCCCAAAGCACAACAAACACTGAATAACCAATTCTGCAGATCGAAAGTGAGGAGAGGGGCTGGTGGAACTGGTTAATACAAGCCATTGAGAAATGCACGGAAGTATGATTTTCAACACATACTTATGTTGTTTTTTTTAATGGAAACTTTCATTATTTTTAGCACAGCTGAAAATAGAAAAAAATATACTTAACCAATATCGTTTCTTACATATTAAAATTTTAATTACATGCGGAGTAATTTGTAACGTAAATCTGACGCTTGAGTAACTCCTCAGCATTTCAATCGCGTGTATCGGAGAGAACAGAATTAATTAGGAATACCGAAGGAACAGCGATGTAACGTAAGTAGAGAAGAGACATGAACAGCTCTCTACGTCCACATGCCAACATTTTTATTAGTCTTTTACTCTGAAGAATAGTGTACAACACTGATTTGTTAGAAGAAAATGCACACTAACGTGAGAATATAGTTAAACTTACAAATTTTTTTTGTTTTCAATAACAGAATGTGAAAGAGTGTGTCCTAACATTTCAGGCTAATAAATGTTCAAAGTGGCGCCCATCATTTGCTGCACACATCTGCAATCAACCGCGTAATGAATGTCACACGACGCGGTACATCTGTTGTAATGTTGCCACAGGCTGTCTCAATACGATGTTTCATATCCTCTGGGGTTGTAGGCACACCACGGTACACGTTGTCCTTTAACGTACCCCACAGAAAGAAGTCTAAATGTATAAGAACATTCTGTCAAGGGTCAGCCTAGTGTTCATTGCAGAGAATGCAGGAGCACCATCACGTTGGTACCACATACGTCTACGCGTTTCCAGCGGGACATTTTCTAGCAATGTTGGCAGAACATTTTCTAAAAACCCGATGTATTTTGCAGCTGTTTGGATGCCTTCAATGAAGTGAGGACGAATGAGATGGTCGCCAGTTACTCCGCACCATACATTTACATTCCACAGCCGCTGTCGCTCTACCTGTCGAACCCAGCGAGGATTGGCCACGGACCAGTAATGCATGATTCGTAAATCCACTACACCGTGGTTTGTGGAACCTGCTTCATCGGTAAACAGGTAGAACTGCAACGCATTCTCTGTTAATGCCCATTTATAGAATGGTTCAAATGGCTCTGAGCACTATGGGACTTAACATCTATGGTCATCAGTCCCCTAGAACATAGAACTACTTAAACCTAACTAACCTAAGGACATCACACAACACCCAGTCATCACGAGGAAGAGAAAGTCCCTGACCCCGCGGGGAATCGAACGCGGGAACCCGGGCGCGGGAAGCTAGAACGCTACCACACGACCACGAGCTGCGGACCTCCTGCTTCTCCTGTGATGGGTTTGTTACGGACCCGTTTGCGTGTTATGACCATACCTGTTGCACACAATTTTTCATAGATGTTTTCAAATGTGCGACGCGTTGGATGATCTCTGTTCGGGTACCTTTCTCCATGCAACCTGCAGGCTGCAGCTGTATTTTGTCTACACTCGCCATAGATGAGTATCATCTCTGCCCTTTCAGAGTTGGAACAAACCATTTTCACAGTTCTTACAACACTGTACACACTGTTGTACTTTCGACCTTCTCACGTTCCTACTGTGCGTACTTCGGTTCTTACTTGTGTACAGTACACTATCACAGACGTCCGGTAACACAGCGTACTACGAGTAGTACAAGGAATAATTCAGCAAGCGCTACATGCAGACACTGAGACAGCCAAACTGGTAAACATCATAGTCTTCGTAAACATACGCCTACAGATCTTGTTTGTTACAACACGCGATTGAACGTCTGAGGTTTCAAGCGTCAATTTTACGTTACAAATTACTCTGGATACACTTAACATTTTACGATGTAACAAATGGCATTGATTAAGTATTTGTTTCTATTTTCAGTTGTGCTGAAAAAATAACAGGTTTCTATTAAAAAACATAAGTATGTTTTGAAAATCATACTTTTGTGCAGTTCTCAATAGTTTGTATTAACCATTTCCACCAGCCCCTCGCCTCACTTTCGGTCTGTGGAATTGGTTATTCAGTGTTTGTTGTGGTTTGGGAGGTGTTTCCAGTGGTAATGTTAGGTGACTCACTCTGTATAATAACATAGATATGTGCAAAATAACTGAATAAACTGCGCAGATAGAGTAACGTTTCTCACGTTTACCTCTCAAAATAAATATTTTTTTCTTCTTGTTGTGTCAGTTACGGAATAATAAGTGAAAGGAATATTTATTTAAATAGATAAATATAAAATGCGTTACTCTTTCTGCAGGGTTATGAACATAGTTCATTTAGTTGATGAAATTCTTGTCGGATCTTCACCCAAATCAAACTGTCACCTGTACACAATATTTCCGCGGTGCACCTGGCCGCCAACATCAAGCGGAAAAAGCTAAGACGCTCTCGCTGATAACTGATTCAAGCCGTGAGCGGTGGAACCTTTATATGCAGCAAAAATACAAAAGCGCATGCGCAAAGGTATTGCTCAAGGGTACAAACGTTGCTTCTGTTCCCTGGTGCAAGAACAGTTGTAGCGCCTCTAAAGGTGAATATTGTTGAAAAACGATATATCGTTAAAAATTAATACTTCTTCGTTCACGGGTTGGATCAGTTATCGGCGAGAGTGGCTTAGCTTTTCTCACCTAATGCTGGCGGCCAGGCAGACCGTGAAAATATTGCGTGCAGATGACAGTTTGATCCGGATGAAGAACCCGACAAGAACTTGATCCGTTAATACGCCGGGAAAGTCTACACTCTACAGAGTCACAGTTAATATAGTTGTTTTCCGAAGAGTTGCAATAATGAGTTATAATTTTTTAAATGGAACACAATTTTTTCTTTCATGTAGTTGATGTTTTTTAACCAAACACGCACAAATCAAGACGACGTACGGACGTGATATAAAGTTGCTGGTGTCACGGAGCGAAAATCCTCCTCAATGCTTAGGTATTTCAGAAAACGCACTCGTTTCAACACCACACTTAAACTGGCATTTTGCCACCAGAACATCCATCTGAACAGAGGCGATTACGTACCGCATGTTGCATTTACCCCTAAAACTTCCAAAATACCTAACTTTCTAACTATATATACAAAAAATGATATAAATTTGACTTAAACTGATTTGTACACTACTTATCGTAATTTGTACACTACTTATCTCTAATAATACAGGGTGCCCGACTCAGAGATGTGACCTATATTTTTCAAATTGTTTGTGTAATATTCGTTTGCCCGTCATTGTGATTTTAACGACGTATTATTTAATCAATATGTATTTTCACGATACAGTAGAGAGTCCACTGTAATTATACATGTTGAGATAGTTAATCTCTGTATGATAGCAGGACTCGAAAATATTTCGAAGAATTACAGTTTTTTCCGAAAATGCTATGGGACCCGCTCCAAAGCCTCAAAATGTCATCCTTCGTCTAACTTTACAACTCCACAGAGTCTCTGCTGCAAACGTTTTTAGACTAGTAACTCTGAGAGAAATGCTATGGCAGAGAATGAGTTAGCAACAAACAGCCTGTAGATTGTTTCAAGAACGAATCTTTCACACCGCCACCTATTGTGTGCTTTAATTAATTCTCCTAACAATTATAATCTCTCAGGAAGTTTAACTCAAACTTACTCTCCGCAAAATAACATTCATTACGACGCTCAAAACACTGCATCAGGATGGTAAGGTGAACTTGTGAATATCAGTCAAAGTAAACGATAAATATCTGGTTAGTCCTCCACTTGAACGCTTTATTTGAGCTCTTACAGTTGCTAGGTCAGTAGCATACGAAGCAGAATTTTTTTGAACTTTGAAAAAAAGTGGGCGATAAATACAGGTAAAGAGAAACTTTGCTTCAGAGCCTGAGGCATGCCAATAACATGTAGCCGGTGAGACCGTGCTCGTGTATGCCAAGCGTCCGGGTTGTAGCACTGGTCCAGCACAAAGTTTAATCTATCAAGAAGTTTTACTGTGTTCAACTGTGCAAGAGAAAATAAAGATGCTAAAACTCTTCCTGTTAACGGCACATAAGCACTGACTGTTGATTGGTTTCGCTTTTCTCTTCTAATAAGGCTTAGCCCTCACTGAATGTGCAGTTTGTTCTGCTATGTTGTTTTGCTAACCTCAGGAAAGCAAAATTTCGATGAGTCGCAGAAACGTTTCGCTGTATACCGTACAACACCCGTATTAAGATTTTGAGACTTGGGGAGAGTATTGTAACTTGGTGCAATTTTCAGACTTTGGCCCCCAGACAGCCATGTGATAGAAGCTTCCTATATCTTCTTATTCCATTTTTAAATGATGGCTCTTACATTTTATATTCGGCACTATTTTCCTGAAATTTCAAAAATTGCTCCGTGAAAATTAAAGCTTTTCCAAGTTTGGTAACATAGTCACGTACCTAGGAACAAATATTACACTGAAATTTAAAAGCGTTGCAGTTTAGAAAATCTTGTCATTACTATGTCTAATAGTCTATCTGTTTCATTATTACTCTACTATACGCCAATAATTATTAAGTGAAATCAAATTAAGCAGAAGTATTATCAAACCGAATCAAAACTTAAAACGCCTTTTAAAACAGAAGCTATTGAAAACTAACATGGATTTACATTTTCAAGGCAAGTAAAACTGTTAGGACATTAAAGAAACTCAGTTCATTCGGAAATATCACATGTTCTGTGATAAAAGATTTTCTGTTGCAAGGTACAAGATGGGCCACTACCGACAAAGTACAGCTTAACTGTCCACACGTTATGTAAATATTTCTAAAACTGTGTACCTGAAGAAATAACAATATATTCGAAATATCATTAATGTATTACATAGCAATTAAGTGCGTAGAACGCGAAATATTTACAAACGCGGCGCAAAACACAACCTCATGTTTAACAACAACAAAAACTGTAGAACATGGTGGAAACTGCTTTTGGCGGTCTCTAGTGCGATTTCCTTCATACTACGCTAAGACCAGACACTACGCGTTAGTACTAACTAAAAAACATCGTGTATTCCTAGGTACACTATGGATCAGATACAATACTCTTCCCTGCTCATATCAAAGACTCCCGTTACAACACATACAGTAAGAATCGCCTCCCACATAGTGTGCAGTTTTTCGCATCGTTTTTTTTATGTAGTGCTGAGCTCCAGCTGTTGTATTTTTGTTGCCTCAGTTGCCATGCTAAGTGACATGTTGTTACGGGAGCTTTGCCAAAACACCAACAGCTGACGCTCGTGTGACTGCCAAAGCTATCATCGGGCTTACTACAAGCATCCAAAAGGCTTTACCGTATCCGTGGTGCCATAAAACGTGTGCATAACGCGTACGACCAGATGGAGTCACGAATATCATTACATCTCTCTCATACCGTAATCTCAGAATGGAATGCTTCACTGTGACGCATTTCTTTGCCGCGATTTCAAGATCGATACGTCCCACAGCAAAACAAAATATTGTTGGCCCGAATCTCTGTTACTCTCTAAAGAAAAACAGCAAACTTTATTTTGGTAGAACGTGTACTGTTTTCTAGAGTATAAATTCGACTCATATTTTAAGAAGGTTGTTAGCTGAGTATCTTCAGGTGTAAGAGTATGCAATATTTTACAGGCTTTCATCATGTAAACATGTCAAACAATAATTCCTTCAGGCGTGCTTGTAATCTTACGTGAAATGACAGACATGATTTTTGATAACATCGGCTTTCTTGGAATCTGGCAGTCGTCTAAGGCAGATATTTGTGTGTAACGTTTTGTCTCCTACTGTGGGAGACAGTCCGCCTCGATAGCTGAGTGGTCAGCGCGGCGGTCTGTCACGCATAGGGACCTGGGTTCGATTCCCGGCTGGGAATTTCATTATCGCCACTGGAATCACTTCCCTAGACGCTCATGCGGTGGACCTCTCTGACGAGGCTTCCCCCCGTGACAAGACCTGCCGTAAGGCAGAACACAAAGTTTAAAAAAATGGGAAACATACTCAGTGCGACTGATACATAGGTAGTTGATTACGTTACGTAAACTGCATCTTGATATCCCCAGCTGCAGTAAATTCGTTTTCACTGTGTGTTGTGAATGAGTTCATGTGTAGCTGACACACAGATCAATGACAAATTTAATGTCCATACCCACACTCGAGAAAAGGTTCAAAATCGTGACCTTGATTTCAGGATGCATCAGAGTTACACAGAATCAAGGAGGGTCGTCCTCATCATGGCTTTATCAAATACTTCCTCGAACAGGGGCTTTTGTGCATGAGTTGGATGAAAACGGTCAGCTCATGAACCTCTTACATTTGGATTGTCGTGTCCCTTCAGCGTAAACAGTGTCTCTTACGGTCAAGTATGTAAATAAAATAAAATACAGCTGTGCAGTACACCACTGCAGCTTAACAAAGACTTAAGAATACTTTTCGGAATACAGTCGGAACCTGCGCTATGGTGTGTAACTTCTACTGTGGCAATATCTCGTGCGCCTTTTGTAGGAATAAGGGGCATTCGCCATTTGGTCTAGATACCGGTTTCACAGGTAGTTTGTACAGATTTCTCGATGCGCGCCCACAACTGACTTTTGGACAGGATAGCTTTCTTCATTCGTGTGATTACACTTCTTGCAGTGACACTACACTCTTTTCAAACCAACCAGCGGGCCTTTCGCTAACATAATAACTCAGATAGTCGGTTTTACACGACAGAGGAAGTTTCATAACCAGTATTAACTGCTATAGTTTTGATTAAATTCTTTGGTCGATAATATTTTCAATGCAAAAACTAACTGTAGAGTTACAACTTAGGCAGTATTGCTGATAATGACAATAACGAAAGCAAACCGTTTTTCTTATTACGGTACTTAGGAACAATTTCCTGTAGAATTCGTCGTGTTTTAGAAAAAAAGATATGGATACAAAGTCGCTTTCTCCACTAATAACTGTTTGCAGAAAGATCTAACTCACAACTTGAAATCCTCAGTTACTCCTTTGCGTAATTCAGGGGTCTATAAAAAAAGTTTTGTCGCTTGTACAGCTTGTTACACAGGGTAGACCGGACGAGCCATCTGTGTCAGATATAAAGAACATTTATTAGGACGAAATCTGGGTAATTTGCTTATTATAGACCACAAACCGAAAGGAGTCGATGGAGTTACTAACCTCCATAAAGAAAAGACAGATTATCAACTTGATATTCTTGAAGAACTAGAAATGTTTAAGCCTGATATGCGGAAGTCAGGCTTTGTGTAGCACAACGTTATTTGATATTATTAATACTACATACATTATTTGTTTCTACTAATAAATTCACCAATGGACTCTGGAAAGTTACTGAAAATGTGTGTCCCCGAATAATGAACACCTTTCTGTATCAAAGTAAATGACTTTAAATTTTTATGTAAGTTTATCTTATTTAACAATATTTACCCTAATTAATGATGGAATAAGCAGTAGTTAGTATTCGCAGATCCTTCACCAGGCCTCTGCAGGATGTTCTTGAGTTCACAACTAGAACAATTCGTAATATACGCTTTTTGATTCGGAAAACTTCCACTTGGATTTATGAGTTACCCCAAAAAAATGACCCTGTATGACACTGTAAATTGAAAGTAAATAAAGTATGCTAGCTTTTATAGTTTTATACTGGTTATAAATGACGATATCCGCATTACTAATCAAGGTTTGTTTAGGGGTTCGATTTCCGGCGGGGTCACGCATTTTTCCTGCCTCGAGATGACAGGGTGTTGTTGTGTTGTCTGCATCATCATCATTCATCCCCATTACGGTCGGTGGAAGGCAATGGCAAACCACCTCCACTAGGACCTTGCCTAGTACGGCGGTGCGGATCTCCCGCATCGTCCCCTACGCTCCTCGGAGTGTGGGACCTCATCATCATAGGAGGTTTAGCAGTTCTGTGGTATGCTTTTCTCGTGCGTACATATAGGTACTGGACAGCGCCATGGATGAAACGAAAGGAAGAAGAGTAGGGTTTCACATTACGTCTGGGCTTTAGAGACGAAGTACAAGGTGAGACTGGACAAGGATGAGGAAGGTTACCGGCCGTCAGGATCGATTCTACCATTAGGCAACACTAGGCGGCCACCTATAGCGGCAAAATTCTAGGGGCGGAAAAGGATGGAGAAATAATTTCAATCAAACAAGGAAAAAAACTGAGCAAATAAGGAGAAAAATTGTAAAAGAAGGAAAATAAAACACCGAACTGTTTTCAAAAGCATATGAAACAGTTACTATCGAAGTCTTTACTTACTCTAACGAGACTAAACGTGTTACTTCTATCTACCTCAAAACTAAAGCAGGCGATGCTGAGTACCAAACGGTAATCGCTTAGACCATTGCGTTACCGGGGCGACAATGTAAACAAGGCGTCATTTATTTATTTAATTGCAAGAAAATGGATGCCGTAAAAGATGAGATTTATTCCTCGTTCTAAGAAGATGTCAATTAAAACAGAAACGAAATAACATCACATTATCCAGATGACGTAGTTTGATGCTTAGGCATGTCTCCCATCGGTATTGCATAATTTCTAAATTAAGGAAAGCCGCGCGGGATTAGCCGAGCGGTCTGAGGCGCTGCAGTCATGGACTGTGCGGCTGGTCCCGGCGGAGGTTCGAGTCCTCCCTCGGGCATGGGTGTGTGTGTGTGTGTTTGTCCTTAGGATAATTTAGGTTAAGTAGTGTGTAAGCTTAGGGAGTGATGACCTTAGCAGTTAAGTACCATAAGATTTCACACACATTTGAACATTTGAAATTAAAGAAAAATTGATTCGCATCAGAAAATAATTCCACGCCTTTTTTAGTTAATTTCCTGGCAATTAAATAAAATAAGTAATTCATGCCAAATTTGGTTTCACTGGTATATTTAGTTGAATTCTAGTTAAAGTGTTCAGTACATTATTCCTATTTAAATTATTTTGGGAAATTTCATAAACTGAGAACAAAAACTAGGAACTGAAGGACATTTGTTGTCCTCAATCAGTTTTAACAGAACTGAGGACAAAGCGTAAAGACTGGAGACAGTCTCCAGAAAACGAGGACGTCTTGTCACATTAGTTTAATGATTAAAAGTATGATAGGAGATTTGCTTTGTTGTTCCGTTCGATGTTGTTGGTGGTGAGGGGGGCGGGATAGCGTGGAGACCGGTGGTAGTAAAAAAGAGGACGCTGTTTTTCAGTTCTCGCCTAACACTGCAAAACACCTAGCAATGGCCCCGCCAGCTGTTTCGATATCGGACCAACCACCCCGGCATTCACTACAGTCTGTATTGAGATACTACGGGAAACCTAAATCAGGATATGCGGACGTAGACTTGAAACCCGCTCCTCCCGAGTACGAGCCCGTTGTGCTAGCGAATGCGCGACACCGCTCGGTACGGCAGACATTAGGCAAGGCTGGAGAGGCGCATAGAGGGAGTCGGCTAGACAGCGCGGCGGCCGCGGCGGCGGCGGCGGCGGCGGCCGCGGATCAATGGCCGATGCTGCCGCCAACGCACTGCGCTCAGCATCTCGCTTTGCCACAACACAGCTCTATCTCTCATTAGCCTTGCGAACACACTACACAACAGAGCAACTGCGCGTCAGGCGTAAATGTCACATCGAGCCACCAACAACCTCGTAGCTGGGGTCGCTAATTTATATTGGTGCCGTAGCATTCGACATGAACAATGGTCCACATCTAAGTGCCGACTTTTATTCTTCGCAAGTCACATTGTGGTGTGTGGTGTAGGGTATTTCCGTTATCACTAGTTTTTCCATTTGCCTGTTCCGTTGAACCCGCTTCCGTAGCCGAGGTCGCTGTCGCACACCTGTGCGGTAACGCCCGACTCGGAGGTAAGCCGGTTCGACTCCTGGTGATGGAAACCTTTTTCCGCCAGTATTTGGCCAGCAAGGAGAAGAGACGTGGTGACATAATGTTTCTGATCACAAGTCTGCTCGCTAACATCCTGTATCCAGTTCCAAATCTCTCCACAGCGCTCGTGAAATGAGAAGTTGTGAAAGTTGTGATGGTGGTCCATCTGTCGGATGTGGAAGTTAAGCTCGGCGGCGCCCTGGCTGCTATTCGAGAGGAGCAGGCTATGTGCCAGCATTGAGTTTCGCTCTCTCCCTTCCCTACATCCACGACAAAACAAACACAGCGCTACACTGTACAAGCGATTATCGGTCATCCACAAGGTGCAGATATACACTTGACTCTTCATAACAAGCTGGAGGAAGGCAATGGCAAAACACGTCAACTAGACCTTGCCTAGAACTATGACACTACATTCCTGCCTCTGCGTTCGCAGCACGTGGTCGTGCGGTAGCGTTCTCGCTTCCCACGCCCGGGTTCCCGGGTTCGATTCCCGGCGGGGTCAGGGATTTTCTCTGCCTCGTGATGACTGGGTGTTATGTGATGTCCTTAGGTTAGTTAGGTTTAAGTAGTTCTAAGTTCTAGGGGACTGATGACCATAGATGTTAAGTCCCATAGTGCTCAGAGCCATTTGAACCTGCCTCTGCTCCCGTACGCTGAATCCCACACTATGAGTCTACTCCCTCTTGAGTATCCCGTTCGGGAACGCTACGTGGCAAGAACGACTGTCAACAAAATTGCGTATGAGATCTAACTTCCCTGATTTTCGTGTAGTGATCATTTCACAAGATACGGCTTACTTTGTACATATACATCTTGCGAACAATAGGTAATGGTGAGCAAGCATATTCTGCGCTTCTGTATTTTCGTAAGTTTTTCAACAGGAGTTTGCCAAGGGAGCGTAACAGGTTCTGTAAGGTTCTCAGTATACACAAGCTATTTACCAGGTACGATTAGCATTGCTATAAGATTGTTCGCAGATGATGCAGTTGTCTACAGGGAAGTATCGTCACTGGGCAATCATAAGCAAACTTAGACTGAGTTGGAAAAAAGTTCCATCTACCCTCATGAAGATTAGCTTCAAAAAAATGTAAGATAATACCTCTAATAAAGAGAAAGAGCCATACAGTATTTCATAACAAGACTAGTGGTAACGTCTAGATCTCGTCACATCCTACAAAAACTTAGGATAATACCGAGAATCGGTATCAGACGGGACGGTCACTTAAAATCAGCGTTAGGGAAGTCAAATGAAAGACTTAGATTCATTCGGTGGGTTCTGGGAAAGAGTTGTGTACTTCTAAAGAACTCGCGTACAAAACTCTGCAACCAATTCTAGATTTTTTTTAGTTTTTTCAGTTCTTAACAAGTAAACACAACAGAAAACATCGAACGAATTCATGTTCGTGCTACCAAGTTTCGTAACAAGTGTGTACAGCCCATACGGAAGTATGACAGAAACGCTTGGAGAACTTGAATGGAAAGCCTTGGAAGGAAGACGACGTGATGGGTAAATTTAGAGAATCTAATTTCAAATATTATTATGTGACCATTACACACTGAGGTGACAAAGTCATGAGAAAGCGATACATACATATACAGATGGCGGTAGTATCACGTACACGAGTTATAAAAAGGCAGCGCATTAGCGGAGCTGTCATTTGCACTCGGATGATTCATGTGGAAAGGTTTACGACCTGATTATGGCCCCACAACGGGAATTAGCAGACGCTGGACGCGGAATGGTAGTTGGAGCTAGACGCTTGGGCTATTCGTTAGGGAATTCAGTGTTCCGAGAACTGCCGTGTCAAGTGTGTGCCGAGAGCAGCAAATTTCAGGCATTGCCTCTCACCACGGACAACGCACTGGCCGACGCCTTCACTTAACGATCGAGAGAAGCTGCGTTTACGTAGATGTGTCAGTGCTCACAGACAAGCAACACTGCGTGAAACAAACGGAGAAATCATTGTGGGACGTACGATGAACGCATCCCATAGGACAGTGCGGCGAAATGTGGTGTTAATGGGCCATGGCAGCACATGAGCTACGCGAGTGCCTTTGCTTACAGCACGACATCGTCTGCAGTGCTTCCCCTGAGCTCGTGACCATACAGATTGGACCGCAGACGAAGGGAAATCCGTGGCCTGGTCAGATGAGTCTAGATTTTAGTTGGTAAGAGCTGATGGTAGGGGTCGAATGTGGCGCAGACTCCACGAAGCCATAGACCCAAGTCCGAACAAGGTACTCTGCAAGTTGGTAGTCGCTCCATAATCATACAGACTGTGCATACATGGAATGGACTGGGTCTTACAGTTCAACTGAAACGATATTGACTGGAAATTGTTATGTTCGGCTACTTGGAGAACATTGGCAGCCATTCATGGACATCATGTTCCCAAACAACGATATCATGTAACGGGGTCACAATTGTTTGCGATTAGTTTGAAGAACATTCC
This sequence comes from Schistocerca piceifrons, assembly GCF_021461385.2. Lineage (NCBI taxonomy): Eukaryota > Metazoa > Arthropoda > Insecta > Orthoptera > Acrididae > Schistocerca > Schistocerca piceifrons. The sequence goes on from NC_060149.1 coordinate 304,901,878, forward strand.
GGACAATTCGAAAGAATGATGTGGCCACTCAGATCGCCCGATATGAATACTATCGAACATTTATGGGACATAATCGAGAGGTCAGTCTTGCATAACATTCTGCAACAGTAACACTTTCGGAGTTACGGACGGCTATAGACGTAGCATTGCTCAATATTTCTACAGGAGACTTCAAACGACTTGTTGAGTCCATGCCACGTGGAACTGCTGCACTACGCCGGGCAAAAGGAGGCCCGACACGATATTAGGAGGTATCTCATGACTTTTGCCACCTCAGTGTAATGTCGCCGACGTATCTGTAATGTAGGGATAATGAGGAAAATATTAGGGAAATTTGGGCCCGTACAGATGCAAATAGACATTTTTTTCTCGCTCAGCATGCAAATGGAACAGGAATGAAACCTGATGATATTGGTACGATGTATCGTTTGCCATGCACCGTACAATGGCTTGAGGAGTATTTATGTGGAAGTAGGATGTGTAAGTAATAGTTGCTCGATTCTTCTTAGAACGTACGCTCTCGAAATTTCGACAGTAAACCTATCAATGTCGCACAACCGTTTCTTGTAGCCTCTGCCACTACAGTTAAATGAGCACCTCCGTAACACTTTAACGCAGATTAAATGATTCAGTGGCTAAACGCACCGCTCTTCCTTGGATGATAAGGGCCCAAAACTTGTGAAGAATTCTCGAGAATCGTTCGAACAAGTGCTTTGTAAACCACTTCTTTCGTGGACGGGTTACGTTTCCTTAAGAATCTCCCAGAGAGCGTAAGCGTGGCAGATGCTTTTCCTGTTTCTTGGTTTATGTGGTCAGCCCACTTTAGGCCAATCGGGATGGTTCCTCCTAGGTAATTTGTGATAGTTACTTTTTCCACCGATTTGCAATACACGCCGGCCTGAGTGACCGAGCGGTTCTAGGCACTACAGTCTGGAACCGCGCGACCGCTACGGTCGCAGGTTCGAATCCTGCCTGGGGCATGGATGTGTGTGATGCTCTTAGGTTAGTTAGGTTTAAATAGTTCTAAGTTCTAGGGGACTGATGACCTCAGAAGTTAAGTCCCATAGTGCTCAGAGCCATTTGAACCATTTTTGCAATACACTCGAGTTCAAAAATGGTTCAAATGGCTCTGAGCACTATGGGACTTAACATCTGAGGTCATCAGTCCCCTAGAACTTAGAACTACTTAAACCTAACTAACCTAAGGACATCACACACATCCATGCCCCAGGCAGGATTCGAACCTGCGACCGTAGCGGTCACGCGGTTCCAGACTGAAGCGCCTAGAACCGTAGGGCCACACCGGCCGGCCACTCGAGTTCCTCCCCATGTTATGATCTTAGACTCCTTTCCGCATGATAAATTTAAGTAACTTAGACAGCTAATGGTGATCTTTCCGCCAGGTCGCGATGCTTCTCTTGACGATTTGCTCCAATGGACTTTCTCCCACCTATGTTTCTTTCATTTCCGTAAAAGTCGTTAATACTCTATCAAATCACTCAAAAAAACCTGCTACACACGTCAATAAAAATAAATGTTTTATTGCTCCTAGTCTATTGCAAGTCCTGATATGACACCACAACGGTAGTTTTCATGTAAATTTAGTTGCGTATTAATGAAAGGTGCTTCTCATTTGCCTACCGAATTATGAGTGGGCCTACTTCAAGCTATTCTTGCCCGAGAAAATTCCAGTGTCGACACAGCAAGTTATATCTGAGATACTAATTTCCAACCAGGCGGCAGATAATGGTTCTGTGCAAAGTAAAGGGACCCCTCCTGGGTCTCTCATTGCGTTCAGCATCGGGTGCTGCAGCAAATATCGCAGACCTGACTTCCCAGCCCATTGAAGGGTGAACTGCCTACAAAATTCTGTCATTAGACGCCAGAATACTACTGACGTAGCTTTCTGTAATACAGCTATGTGCCATAGCGATGGACTGGATTTCCACATGTCGTGGCACAGCACTGTACTTCCATAGCCACCCACCTGGCGAGCTCCTGTCACAGCATAACTTGTCAGAGCGAATATAAATACTCGTTGCCCAGTTATTTGCAGCACTTGGACTCATAATTGAAGTGGTTCATGGATTTCCGACCACAGCTGACACCGAGAAAGTCGTCCTGACAGCCGTCGATCCAGGGTGAATGCAAGCAGCCTCAACCTCGTCAATCAGCGTCGTCAGCTACCTCTTGGTCTCCTAGCCTCCACTGGACCTCATCCTTCCGGGTCTCGAGCCGTGACACCCTCTGAGGCCTTCGTCCAGCATTCCAGATGACTCCAAGGATCCAGTGTTCAGCGCAGGGCGTCAGCAGTTGTTCGGCGCTGCCTGCAGCCTTCCTCGAGTCAGCGCGCCCGCCTCGCCGGTCGTTACTCTTCGGTGGAGGCAGCACCCCGGTGCTTAAGGTTCACAAGCGCTGTCATGGAGCCTAGCATGCCGCCAGAAGTTACGCCGCGGTCGTACGCCGCTGCCTGGATGAGCACACACGTCACCGAGATGACGACCATAACCTCTTGTACGGAAGTCATGCTGAATGATGAATGTTTATACTGAATCAGCTCTCCTGACTGCATACTCGTCGTGGTGCTCACGCAACTCACAGTTCCTGCACCTGCCATTATAAGTAGAAGCTGCATTCCTGGTTAATAGTGCTGTCCGCATTGCTGATACCATTGCAGGGGGAAAACTTCAATGGTCTTCACTGAACCAATGGCGATTGAAATTGTATTACGTTGGCAAAACTTTTCTCCTTTACGGCCAGCAGCATAATATATGTCAGATAATGATATAAGAAAGATGCACTAAAACTGCTGTTTCTAATAATTAATCTTTATTAACAGAAAGACACTTGTGGTACTTATCGGTATTATGAAGTATCTGCGAATACAATTTTCGTGAGACCGTTTGTACTGACGTCTAGGATGACGTGACATCCATATTACGTCGCTAGTGAACTGCCATAGGCCGGCCGGGGTGGCCGAGCGGTTCTAGGCGCTACAGTCTGAAACCGCGCGACGCTACGGCCGCAGGTTCAGATCCTGCCTCGGGCATGGATGTGTGTGATGTCCTTAGGTTAGTTAGGTCTAAATAGTTCTAAGTTCTAGGGGACTGCTGACCTGAGCAGTTAAGCCCCATAGTGCTCAGAGCCATTTGAACCATTTGAACTGCCATATAACCATGTTTTGATTAGATGGTAACTGACGTTAATATATCGAAAATTGTACGTTAATTATAATTTGACAGTAGTTTGAAGGTTCTACTTTTACTAAATTATAGTTTGAAAATATTATATGGATGAACAGTAACACTACATAATAAACCAAAATTTTGTCACGATTATCTATGATTGTTGCATATGTTACTTCCAGTTTTAGAACACGAGAAAAAATTAATCAAAAATAACATATGCAACTACCAAAGATAATCGTGACAAAATTTTGTTAGTAAAATAATGTCGTTGTTCATCTGTATGATCTTAACAAACATATAACGTCGTAAGATTAGAGCTGCCAAACTACTGTCTAACGGTAATTAACGTGTTATTTTCAATATATTTACATCAGTTACCATCTAATTAAACCACTGACAGCCATAAGACAGTTTACTAGCGACGTAATATAGACGTCACATCATCCTAGATGTGATTTCAATATAGTCAGCTTAGTATGAATGGCATTCACGTTTTTACACTGTCTCACAAAAATGTATTTACAAGTACTTGACAATGGAGATAAATACCGAAACAGTCTGACATTAATTATTATAAGCAGCTATTCTGGTGCATCTTTCTAATAATACATTGGCAGGCATAGATATGTTAACCACTTTTACGCTAGTTTCCTCCTTCAGCAACCATAAACAGATGAAGCGCAGAAACATAATTTGTAGATAACGTGAAGCGCAGATTAACGGCATACACAGTTTTATCTCTATCTCCCTCACACACCTCCACTCTACCAATAAGCGTGTGTCGAAGTGACGCTGAGTGACTGGAAGTGCATCAGCCTCCAATTAACCCTAAATGTACGATAAGAGTACACACATGATTAGTGCACTTTGCCTAAGTGGAAATAACGACAGGAAATAGGAGTGAAGATAGGGCCACTACATCACCACCTCCTACTTCTACAGGGAGAGCCACGCGGTTCGTGTGTTGTGACATCATGCACATTCGGCTAAGGAAAACCGAGTGAACGTCGTATTCTGAGCGCCATGAGGTCGCTCATTCACTGTCATAGTTTTCATATTCCCCCCCCCCCCCCCCCCGCATGTTCCACTCGCGAATCATGCGAGGGAGAAACGACTGTCTGAACGCCTCAGTACGAGCTCTAATTTCCCGTATCTTTGAATGGTGATCATTGTGCGATTTGAAAGTTGGTGGTAATAATATATGCTCTACATCCTCGGCGAAGATCGGATTTTGGAACTTAATGAGCAGCCCCTTCCGTTTAGCGCGTCGTCTATCTGCAAGTATGTGCCACCACAAACTTTCTTCTATGAGATTGGTAACGCTCTCGCGAAGGCTAAATGTACCAGTCACGAATCTTCCCGCACTTCTTTGGACCTTCTCAATCTCTTGAACCAGACCCAATTGCTAAGAGTCCCATACAGACGAACAATAAGACTGGACGAACTAAAGTATTGTAAGCAATTTCCTTTGTTGAAGGACTGCATCGATTCAGGATTCTACCAATAAACCGCTATCTAGAGTTCGCCTTACCCGTTACTTGTGTAATGTGATCGTTCCATTTGAGATCATTTCGAATAGTATGTTCAGTTCACTCTAATAGGTGAATTAATGTACCATAAAAAGACCATAGTCCTCAACATTATTAAAGCTCCAGAACTGCGAATAGACTTCATTAATTTAGAAACAATATAACACTAAATGTGAAAAACAATTATTTATTTCCACGTATTTGACTCCTATACAAGCACACACACTTCGTGAAGAAGCTCTTACAGACCACAGGGCAAAATGTCCTACAGCTGTAAAAAAAATGATGTAAATACTACCGACTTCATGGAGCAAGCAACTATTAATGTACGTCTCCTGGACAGTTCTGAATTAATAAGGATTATCTCCCCTCGCTCTCCTTCCATTATAACAAATAAAATTTTATTCTTAACTAAATATGTTAAAATTTGTAAGACGGGAGGAAAAGCCCACTCCAGACAAATGTTCTGGGTTCGTATTAATGAAACAAAACAACAATATGACACACAGTGGACCTATTTAAGTTTTATATACATCAGAATGTGCTAAGATTTCGTTTCTTGGAAGAAGCAGTAACGATATGGCCTTTGCTTCATGTAACTGTTTTGCAATTTATTGGTCCAGGCTTTTAGCAATACTTTCACCTTAATGACCATTAATAAAAGCGTAGTCCGTTAAGAGGAATCTTACTTTGAATATTTTTAATCATTAGATTTAGAACAAGTTCTCTTTGTCTGTTGCGTGACATAAATTCGTTTCATTAGATGTAGATTCTAATTTTTGTATTGAAAAATTATTGTAAACTACAGAACTAACAATATCAAGCTGAGGGAAAATACGAACACCCAAATTCAAATTTTTTATTGCACTGAAATTTCGCTAAGTCTACCTACACATTTTCTTGTCTAAGGTATGAGATTCGCTGCACACGTCACGTCGCTTCTTAATTGACACAGTGGGAGAGCAGTATCCAGCTAATATTTAAATATTAGAAAGTTCAGTTCCACAAGATTTAAATCTTCTTCCATGTACGTAGTATCAAATATGCAACCAGAATCTATTTTTTCTATTGCGCCATCATTACAGTTAAAGGTATGTCCTTCAGCCGTAGGCAGTTTACCAAAACTACTTAATCTCAGTACCAGTATTACAAGCTCTGCACCCTTTCTTTGACTTACACCTGAAAAGTCTGTTTCACAGATATGAGATACGGTAATGAAAGTGTGACATTGATGACCAAACACGAAATTTTTAGGCAAAAAATACTTGAAACACTCATTCATACGCACTTTGTCGTCGCAGTCAAACAATACGTTTTGTGTGTGTGTATGTGTGCTGTGATAGAGAAACCGAGTATCCTTTGATAGAATATTATATTTTTGGCCTAACTTCTTCCGTTTGTCAAGTCCCACAAGACATTTTTGTATAAAAATAAGATTTTAATCGTCTGTGCTTCAGGACAAATGACACTGAAACGATTATTTTCTCTAACTCATTTACGAACTGTTTTGAAATTTACTATATTCCACGATGTCAATATAATTTAATCCAATTCTAGAATCTACTCCCAATATAAAATATTGTTCTACAAAGAAAGGGGAGTGAAGATTTGGATTTACCTTCCAGTCTACATCTACGTCATTCGAGACGGATCACAATCTCGACTTGAGAAAGGATAGGAAAGGAAATCGGCTGTGTGCTTTTCCAAGGAACCACCCTGCATTTACACTAAACGATTAAAGGAAATTGTGAAAAACCCAAATTGGGTGACCCGATGCAGATCGTAACCACCTCCCTCTCGGAGAGGGCTCCAGGATATTACCACTACGCCATGTCGCTCGATAGCTGCTCCTCAATATGCACATCACAATAAACCCCGTAATTTCGACATGGAAGTTTGAAATTTGGTTCAGAAGTGCCTACAGCCTTGCTCTGTAATGGTGAAAAAGCGGGTTAGTTCTTGAGATCCACTATGAAATACCCTATTTATGGAGATAAATAGTTCCGATACACGTTTTCGTCGTAGTGGATTCATCCCCAATTTGATGCAAGCGAAAAGCGCAACATTGTGAAATGCGTAATTTAATGAGAGAGCAGTAAATAATCTTAGCATGCATTGGGCATGCAATAGGACTACAACAATGTTAAATCCTGAAATGGGTATTTGGTAGGAATCGGTAAATGAGGTAACTGTAAGTATAAATAGGTGCGTGAGGTAGGTAAAAGGTCGCACTGGCTTCGAGAATATGGCGTGACAAGGATTCGATCCACGGCCGTGACCCGGCCATAAAGCTGCGCCCTGGCTATTCTGGTGGCCCCTGTTGCCTGCCTCAAGTACACGTTACTTGCCAGCGCTACTGTTGCTCCTGCTCTAAAACCTACTTAGCGATCGCCTACTTCTTCCTCTGAAAATATCATTACTCCTATACAGAATAAAATCTACAATATTCTATAATTAGGGTAACTTAGAAGTTCCAGTTGGCGAGAAATTGTTTGCAAAGGTAAATTCTAAAATGTTACCCATATAGATGATGTACACAGGGATGCAATGGAGTCTGGATCGATGATAGTGATCGACGTAAAATCTGACATAGAGTATTATCTGCTATTTTAGGAGTCACTGTCGTCATAACCAGCTTATACTGACGAAACGCCGGCCGAAGTGGCCGTGCGGTTAAAGGCGCTGCAGTCTGGAACCGCGAGACCGCTACGGTAGCAGGTTCGAATCCTGCCTCGGGCATGGATGTTTGTGATGTCCTTAGGTTAGTTAGGTTTAACTAGTTCTAAGTTCTAGGGGACTAATGACCTCAGCAGTTGAGTCCCATAGTTCTCAGAGCCATTTGAACCATTTGAACTGACGAAACGACCTTGCGTATGTGTGTTTCTTGAGTACTAGACATTTTGTAAAAACAAATTTTCTTGATGTGTTTAGTATCTATAACAGTCAACGTAGTTGGATATACAATATTACAGGATGAAATTAATTTTAATTTTGTAAAATCAAAGTTAGTAGTTACAGTAACAGCGAAAAATTTCATTAGCAACTTAAGATGTCAAAAAAAGAAAAAAAACATTGTAACTAATTGATAGGGCTCAGAGGGTAAATATTTTTCAGTAGAGTTTACATTCTATTTTTATGTCTGGTGAAAGTATAAAACAGTTGCTGATTTAACTTATAACTTTATAAAGTTGCAACCTAGAGCCAAAAATGTCTTTATTGAATCATTTCGTCGAATTTGTGGAACCATGTGTCAAGAGAAATGTTACTGCGTGTAAACGCAGCCCAGGCCATTATGGAGCCACCACCAGCTAGCACATTGCGTTGTTGACTACCTGGGTCCATGGTTTCGTGGGATCTACGCCACACTCGATCGCTACCATCAGCTCTTACCAACTGAAATCGTAACTCTTCTGACCAGGCAACGATTTTCCAGTCGTCTGCAATCCAACCGATATGACCAGGAGCCCAGCAGAGGTGCTGCAGGTGATGTTGTGCTCTTAGCAAACGCATTCTCGTCGTTCGTGTGCTGCCATATCCCATTAACGCCAAATTTCGCCGCTCTGTCCTAACGGATTCATTCGTCGTACGTCGCACAATGATTTCTGTGGTTATTTCCGTTACCACTAACAACTGTACGTAAACGTCGCTGCTCTCGGTCGTTAAGTGAAGGCCGTCGGTCACTGAGTTGTTCGTATTCAATCTCTCAATTCCTCGGGCGGCCATAATCGTGTCGGACACATTTTCACATGAGTCACCGGAGTGCAAATGACAGCGACAGCAATGCACTGACTGCCCTTTGTGTACCCAACTCTACCACCATCTGTAGATGCATATATCGCTATCCTATGACTTTTTATCACCTCAGTATAAATCACTTCAGACATTAGTGGTCTCTTCAAATCTTCAAATCCGCCAGTACAGACAAATAAACGCATTCTTGTACACAGGAATGGCAATTAATTTTTTTTCAACTACTTTCCGCGATAGGATCGTCCATTCTTGGTGCGAGATGCCCTACAACAAATACTATTTTGCTTGCTGTTGGGGATTTACATACCTGGGCTCGTTACGTAAAACAGTTACCCAGCCGCAATAGATTCATTTAAGTCACTCACTTTATAGGATAGGACAGAAAATTGCCGACAGTGAAGACAAAAATATCGATTAGAAGAGCGGGCGTGGCCTGCTTGAGTAAATGCCATAGCTTTCGCCTGTAGTGAGTTTAAGGAAAATATGGGAAAATAAATCGGGGTGAGGGAGCCGTATCGCTTGGTTAGATTCTATTGCACAGGCGTATTGGAATTTGAATCAATAAAAAAACGAATAATCGGTCTACTTTCTTTCTTGTTATCAAACTAATTTTTCTCTGCCAAATATTTTTCAATTAAAGTATTTCAGATGAAAAACGGGACGTAAAATAGTATTTACTGGAACGCGTGTAGAAAAATGTGTACTAACTTCTCGGGAAGAGGGGGCAGGATGGGGGGGGGGGGGGACTGACTACCCGACATTGCCCGTTGTAAATACCAATAGCCTCGTCTGGCTCACCACTCCATTCTAAGCGCCAAGTACTTAGCACACTTGGCTATCGTAGCGAGTCGTTTAGCAACAGTGTTCTCTATCTCTCTCTTTCTCTCTCTGTAGAATAAATTATACTAAATGTTGATCGCTAATTTCAACGGCATGCCGTTATGAACACGTTAATAAATTACATCACCGGATTTCTCTTTGTGTCGAGAGGAAAGAGAGACTCTGTACCCCGCAGCAACGCTGTAATTGTTTCACAAGAGAAGAGGTATGTCACTTCCCACTTACGAGGTGCTGATATATGTTCTTCCGTCATGAGGCTACCGCGGATTCCTTTAAGTTGTTAACTAGGTGGCTTTGCTTGGAACAAGGAAGAAAGATTGGTGCTTAGCGGTACGTCGACGACGATGTCATTAGAGGCGAAGCACAAACTCGGATAGGACAGGGGTGAGGAAGAAAAGGAGTTGTGTCCTTTTACAAGGCACCATCCAGGCAATTACTTTAATCGATATAGGGAAACCACGTAAAGTTTCAATCTGGATGACAGGACATGAATTTGAACTCCACTGCTTCGGAATGGCAGTCGTCACCAGATAGGAATTTCACAGGTATAACCTGCGTGTTATCAAATCTGATAGATCATCGTAAAAGAAACTTCTTGGCATAATAAAAATGTATGCTGAACCGTGATCTAAACCTGGACCCTTGCTTTTAGCAGACAATGCTGTTACCGAATGAACTACTCACGCGTGACTCACGATCCGCCCCCTTAAGGCTCCTTCTACCAGACCCCGCTCCTATCTGCTAAACTTCTCAGAAGTTATCCTACATAACGTGCGCAACTAGAACTCCTACAAGAAAGTATACTGCGGTGAAATGGCTTCGCCGCAGCCTCGGGTATTGGCTCCACAATTAACCATTCATTCTGTAGCGTAGTGTATGCTGTTGTCAAACTTCCTACCAGATGTAAACTGTGTGTCAGACCAGGAATCGAAACGTGGAACTAGAGGAAGTAGAGCAGTGAAGGCGGGTCGTCAGGTCGGTGTTGATGGTTTGCGTTATACGAGGGTTGGAACTTTAATAGTGGCAACTATTTATTTACAGCTCGTACAAAATAGATACGTGTTTCAAACTGCTACTGACCTTCAAAGTAGTCACCAGCATTGTCTATAACCCGCTGCCAGCGATGTAGAAGTCGTAGGATACTCCTAGCAGTGCCAGTTGTGTTGACAGTTCGAGTGGTGCGGTATATTGCCCGACGAATTTGTAGCAGTTCTGAAGAGAATGCCGTGAAGTGTTTCCTTCAGTTTAGAAATCGAGTTGAACTCACGACGGCTTAAGTCAGGGAGTGCAGTAGGCGGTATAGCCCCACCAGCTTCAAAAGATCTGAACTAATCGATATTAACGTTACTCTTAATTCCCTATATTATTAATAATATTATTAATGTTAATTATTATTATTATTATTATTCATGCGTTGGTAATTATAATGACTCTCATAACAATTTCTCGAATGTACATAGATATTTAGAATGTTACTATAATACTTTTTTGTACGTGTTGTTCCTGTTCTGATGTAAGATAGGGCATTAAATCTCCAATTTGATCGCTATAACTGTATAATAAATAAATAAAATATATAAGTAATCAACCCGTGAGTCATAAATCTCGTACAGGATACATACAAAAGCTTTATGACGTACAACATTTATGATACTATGAGGTGGACGATTCAGCAGACACGATTCCTCTATTAATATTGCTCAAACCCATTTAGAAAGTTGCAAAGCCAGCAAGCACATGATGAATCGCAACTGCAGACTTGAAGAAAAATTTAGGCTATGGCATGACAAGACACTCAAAGACAAGAATATCCTAGAAGAAAAACCTAGCATTATTCATCACATGCTTCATATCGTGTTGAACATAATTGGTGAGTCGATTTTTCATCCTTGATATATTTTTTTCGTAACATCTGGGCAACATGAATAATTCAAAATTAGAAATATGAATACTGTAATCGAAAACTGTGCAAAATCCCTACCTAATACTTTACTTTGTGTGGGACTAACCATCCATCTGCATACACGGTAGGATCATCCATTGAATTTAAATTTTGTGTCTGACCATGCGCTACACGGGGGTGAATAATTGGCGGTAGTGAAATAAAAGCAGCGAGTATTGAGTATAGAACCTTGACGACTTCTTAAAGCGCGGCAGTCGCTTGTACAATCAACGCCGGCCGTCACTGTTTGCCCCAGGAATCTCACTCGACGATCAACATGTCGTTCGCAAAATGCGCTTTCGCCAATGAGGACGATGAATCGCTATTTGCTCCTTCACGTCTTACAGCGGTGATTCCTTTGACAGTGTTTGTGACTGGTGAAGTGATGCTGACAAACCTGAAGACATTGGCAAAGACCAATCCTCGAAAAATCTTCTGTCGCCTATAGGTCCAATATGCGTAATGTTGTAATTCTCAAAACCAAAAATGATTTTAGAAAGTCAAGTAATCAATTATGTCTCTACAAATAAGAATACAGAATCATGCGATTGTAAGTTAATGCTGCTTATTAATGCAATTACAGTTTCCATCGGAGAGTGGGTAAAATTTTCATCACAAAATTTCATTCGTTATAGGCTTCTCTGTAAGGCAAAATTATAGGAGATTCAGTTTTCTGGGATTTCAATGCAAATTCCTAAAATACGTCTAGCAGGAAAATGAATTGTGATATGCACAAATGGCTTAGTGTTAATCGTAAATCTCTATACCCCTATCCCTCGGTAGCACTCAAATACGTAATGTATCCGTATGACAAGCCGAAGTTAATCAGTCATATGACTGTCACATGATAAGTAGATTAGCAGAATATAATGTGTGATTGAATCGATTATTTATAAAAGGTCCCATATCCACATAGGTTCGTTTCCAGAAAAATACAAAAATTCTTCTAATGTCAAACTGTTGGTCTAGAACAACTAATTTTTTACATCATCTGTAGACATCAAACCACATATTCTACATCAAAATCTGTTTTTTTTACAGTAAATGCAAAGAAATCTGCAAGGTTCAAATGCTGGGCAATAATTTCGTTATATCAAAAACGGGCTGTGACTGGTATGCGTTGCGATACCTCCTTTTTTTCAAAGTTGTTTCTAAATAGGTACACATATACAAATCATACATATTCATTTTGGATAAAATAATTTTGGATATTGGGCCACGTTATTATAAACCACTGAAGCAACTAAACTTGCAACATTTCGACCGATTTGTTGCAGTTCTCTTATGGGCAATTAACCGTCCTGAAGTGGACCACAAGAAGTCGACCGATACGTTAGCAATTTAGTTTCTTTAGTATATATAATGACGCGACCCAGTACCAAAATGATTGTTTTGAAAATGACACCGTCCGAGGAGGCCTACGAAATTACATACATATTCTCTTGTGCAAAATAACTGAAAGATATTCATTTTTTTAGCATTAAATTGAGTTTTAACAATTTATGCAAGTGCATATATAGGATTTTTGGTCTTTCCTTCTTCTCCAAAGCCGGCCGGTGTGGCCGAGCGGTTCTAGGCGCTTCGGTCTGGAACCGCGCGACCGGTATGGTCGCAGGTTCGAATCCTGCCTCGGGCATGGATGTGTGTGATGTTGTCCTTAGTTTAGTTAGGTTTAAGTAGTTCTAAGTTCTAGGGGACTGATGACCTCAGTTGTTAAGTCACAAAGTGCTCAGAGCCATTTGACCCATTCTTCTCCAAAAACAAATAAATTTTTCAGGCGTCCCATGTGTCCCACTCGTAGGAATGTGACATCCACACAACACACACACGCGAGCGCGCGCGCGCACACACACACACACACACACACACACATACACACATAGAGAGAGAGAAAGAGGGAGAGAGAGCGAGAGAGAGAAAGAAAGAGACATCACATATATTTAACATATTACACACATATTTAGACACATATTACATTTGTATCTCTAGCGAATTTCGCCCTGCAGTTTTATTTGAATTCTGAATAAACAGGGAATTCTGCCAATAACTTATCGTCATTTTTACAAAGAAGACTGTGGCTGGAACTGTCCGACCCTCAGCTGTTCTTCACAATGTGGCTCTAGAGCGGACTGACACTTATATGCGGTACTGAGCAGTGTGGCACGAGCTTTTGGTCCGAAATACGATGTTATTGATGCACTGAACAATGTAAATGAAATGGTTCAAATGGCTCTGAGCACTATGTGACTTAACATCTTAGGTCATCAGTCCCCTAGAACTTAGAACTACTTAAACCTAACTAACATAAGGACATCACACACATCAATGCCCGAGCCAGGATTCGAACCTGTGACCGTAGCAGTCCCGCGGTTCCGGACTGCAGCTCCTAGAACCGCACGGCCACCGCGGCCGGCAAATGCAAATGACAGACACGTCGTCCTTCATGATTTTAAAGCACTCCAAGTCATCTAACTACAGGAAACAAGTATCAACAATTCGTTGATACGTATTAACCTTTCTAATTCGTTGCTATGTATTAACCTTTCTAATCGTCACCCTCTTCCTTAGTAGTAGCGTGGTTTCTTACTCCAACAGAATTTTATGTAAATAATGAGTCACAAATATACTAAATTTGGCTGAAAATTCACGAGTCGTTCTGCGTTATGCTTTTACGTCACGCTTTTTCACCCCTTAGTAGTAGCGTGGTTTCTTACTCCAACAGAATTTTATGTAAATAATGAGTCACAAATATACTAGATTTGGCTGAAAATTCACGAGTCGTTCTGCGTTATGCTTTTACGTCACGCTTTTTCACCCCAAACCCGTAGACATATCCGTGCTAGGTGTATCGCAGTAAATGTTTCCAGGTCTCAAAGTGATAGGTGTGTCAGTTTTAGTAGAAATTCCTTCACGCGTTACAGAGATATGACGGTATGTCCTTGTCTTTGCACCTTCTCCCCTGAATGCTACCTTTGAACCTGCGCTACTAGTCCTCGAGAAGAGTCCACATTTCATGCACAAATTCGACCACCACCTGTTAAAATCTAAAATTTGCTCCATATTCACCGCGTGGAATGTAAATTTGTTGTTCTCGTCATAGTTTCCAATGAAGGATCTCTATTAAAGTGACTGTTCTTCATGAGAACGTGCCTTTTTCAAATGAGTGAAAATATCGTTGTCTTCTTATGTACACCAAAACATAGTACAATTCTTTAGTACAATTCTTTAGTACAATTAGAACAGCACAATTCTTCTACGCCTGCACAACAACGATAAAACACTTACCAAATTATGTGGGAAAGGGCCTTCTGGAAATGATCGATTCAGTTGAGTATAACATATAACTTTTCTGAATAGACTACTCAGATACAGTAACAAAAATAATAAGACATTCATGACAAAACAACTGCACAGTTCAGGGAGAGTTTAAAGGATTGTTGTAAACTTCGACGATGAGCTAATATCACCTCTAAATTCAGCATACGTCTGGATAAACTAGTAAGAAATATAATTTTCATAAACCGTATAAAGTATGGTCCTGGGAAATCTAGGATCACAGCAGGTATTACAGTGATGTAAGAATGCAGTCTGCTGCGGCGGTAACATTGAATACAAAGTACTCGAGTTTCCAGCCGCGTCACGTGATTAAAATTACACGAGCTTTCGGCCAAGCACTCCTTGGCCATTGTCAACTGGTATGACTGCCAGTGGGCTGCTGGTACACCCCTTCTATACACTAGCTGCCGGCTGTGACGTCACAGGTGCCCGGGCATCGCTATATATGGCGATGCTCGGGCACCAGTGACGTCACAGCCAGCAGCTAGTGTATGCAAGGGGTGTACCAGCAGCCAACTTGGCAATGGCCATGGAGTGCTTAGTCAGAAGCTCGTGTAATTTTAATCACTTGCCGCGGCTGGAAACCCGAGAACTTTTTATTCAGCTTTTATAGTGGGTTCACAAAAAACAGAGAGGGAATTTGTGAAGTACAAGGTATGGTGTTGATGTACACTCGAGATCAATCCGATTACAAAGACCTACTAAACGGTGGGAGGCGGCGCAATCAGCCCTGATGACTGTGACGGCGGCTCTTGCCATGTACTCCACCAAACACCGAAAAGTTTGGGAACCATCTCACCCTACGAACGTTACGTCATCACTCAAATACCGCCAAGACTGCTTAGTTCTGTGTCCAAAGCGCATACGTTTCAGTCGATAATGTCCATTAGTCAATAAGTTACGAAAATGACTAGCAGAATCATAGAAAATTATTATCTTTCTATCACACATTATTTTTTCCGCATTTCAAGCGTTTTCCTTGACAAACTCTTTACGCTGGTGCTACCCGTTGCAAAAGAGTTACTGATATTCACATGTCAACAGTTATTGGGTAGCAGACGCCTTCCTATCACACAACCGACACAAGATTGGATAATATGCCACTTTATGTGTTACTTCCTGCTTCACTAAAACGGTACGTTTCTGCACATGCGAATAACCTTAAAGTGATAAATATCTTATTCCCACTCCAAGCCCTCAAGTCATATAGAAGGAAATCATAAATTTCATGTATAAAGAGCTTAAGAAAAGGGTTGTGTATTGTCGTAAGACAACGGTGCACATTACCAGTAAGATCAATTTGCAACACTATCAAACGTACTTCTTCTCTCGTACAGAAAACGCCTACGCTTTTTAGTTGCAGGATTACGACGACCATCTAGGTACCATGTTGGTCTAATTGTTCTATGACAGCAATCCTGGGAAGCTCTGTCAAAATACGAAGAAAGCACACTTCTGACATCACGAACAACGTTAGTTGTGAAGTCGATACGGAGGCGGGAAGCATAGACCCAAAATGTGCCCGGACGTGGCATGCGATGAAGTCGCACAAGTTTTCAATAAGATTGCGTTCTGGTGAGATTGGTGGCCACGCTAAGTGATGAAGCGCTACGCTGTATTCATCGAACAACTCCTGTTCATTATATACTCGTACATGATAATTTAGTGGGCTGTTCTACTTGTATTTGGAAAAAATTGGAATTTCACCGGATTCATTCAAATTCATGCCTGTTTTCGTACGTAAGCAGTGTGCTAGGGACCAGTCCTGTTCTGGGTATATTCCTGGTGAAGCAGTTTGACATTGACGTCCTTATCTGCCACCAGGTGTCACGTCTGTGCCGGGTAGAACGGCAGGGAATTGTGCAACTAATTTGTCATGCAGTATGTCACTTTACACTTGCCTTTTTCTTAACCGGAGATGAATGTTACACTTACTACCTATCATGGGCTTACAAGAGAAATATATTAACTCTAAAAAAAGTAGTATTGAGATAAATAAATTTTAAGTTCAGGTTTATGGAAAATCTTGTTTAGTAGTTATACTCATTCCAAGATTTTTACTAGAGAATACACGTAAAAACATTTTAAAAATCACCACTAGGCTTCTAGCAGTCATCTTCAGAATCATCACTTGCACTGTCCGCCACAGGACGTTCTGAGATCTTCTTGACTGAATAATCAGATGATGGCAGCTCGTTGTACCAGTCGTATAGTTCATTAGGAATAATAACGACTCGACAAAGTTTTAGGAGCTTATTCTTCTCTGCTGTGCTCATTCCCAACAGACTTGAGTATGCTGGCAGAAATTGGTTTGGACAAACTAATCGCCGCCAGTCTGAAGATTGAATAGTTCAATTCCTGCACTGTGTAAGGATCGTTTTACTTATTTCGAAGCCACTTTGATCGGACAATTCGAAGTATTGCCAGCAAATCTTATATGCTATACAAAGGGACGAAATTCTTGGAACTTTCAATTCCACTGTACACTGAATTCATCTCAATGTATGTGCGATCACTTTCTTAGGACTTGCTTTTACAATCCGAAGAGTATAGAGTATAGATAAACTGGAATATGATGGTCCCTGTTTTGACCCCTTCATGTATCTGAAACTAGAAATAACTCTGTAACATGTTCAGGGAGAGAAGAGAGGTATTTCAACAAACTAGTACGAATTTCTGAACTACCTTTCGTGCTGTTTAATTCACTACATGCATAATTATTACCACAATTTGGCATAGTTGACTTACCGATTGTGAAATTGTAAGTAAAGTTATTTCCGCTGTAGTAACAAGAACTCACATTGAAAGATGGTATTTTCGAAAGTAACAGACATAATACCACTGCCTCTTGCATCTTCTTGCTTCTGAGCAGTTTTGGCTGCATTTCCATCTTCTTTTCGTTTCTGATGTGCATCGCGTTGACAGTGAAGTAATAAATCCTCATAGTACGAGGAATTTTGATATTTGGCAAAAATCCTTCTGTACGTGATTTGTTCGTTTTCACATATATCTCCGTACATACGCTCCATTTTTTAATGCTAAGTGTACTATCCAAGGGTAAACAGTTCGTTGATTTCCAGATAACTCCTATAATGTTCATCCATATGATCGCTTATGGACTAAAATTATTTAGCAAATTTAAATATCTAAAAAACTCTGCATTAATGTGTACGGGCAAAAAGTATTAAATGCGCTTATTTCTCTTTTACTAACAACAAGATGTGCGAAATTAAGTTAATGTTTTGTGATGGTTTCATGGTGACTGAACTACAAAAGCTAAGACTTAGTTCATCTTCCCAGTAGGTACAACATACTTCATTGTAATTATTATTAGTAATAATTAATTTTTCGCATTTTTGACATATTACCTTTTCCCTGTAAGCCCACTATACAGTTATAAATCGTAATTAATTGATCATATGGCACGAGTACATGAATAAACCCTTCCATTTCACGTCCGAAGAATATTACAGCACACCGCTTCTAACTTCCCTTGCTCGAGTGTTCTTGCTTTCCCATGTAGTTGTTGCTTGTTACAATTCTTGGAACAGGATATCTTTATGACGGATTGCGTTTCCGACGTACCAGATGTTTACTCGCACTTATTACAGTCAGGTGCGCTTTATAGTTAAAGTGATTACGCTGTTGACGATAACAAGAGAGAAAAAAGAAAATATGTGCATGTACGTAGCCTATTCCTCTAGAGCAGCACTAGGGTGGCGCCCAAGCTTAGTGTCACTTTCCACTTAGCGCTCCACCATCAACAGTGTCACATTCTGCCACTCCACAAGATATTGGTGAAACATTTGTGATATAATGTAGGAGATTAAAATTATCTCTAATTATCAGGATCACCACCGCCACTCCTGCATAAGTTGACCTGATACTGGCACAGTGGAACTTTCCTTACGCCACCCCTCATCGAAACAGCTACCTCTTTGTTAAGTGCCGCCATAGAAGTGTGCTTTACGAAAATAATAAGAAAGAGTATTTCAGGAGTCAACGTGCCTTCGAAGAGGTCATGTCTCACGCCATTCAATTATGCCCACAATGGATCGATCCTTAGACATTTTGTGAGTGACGCCAAACTCACACACACACACACGTGCGCGCGAGCTAAACTGGGACGCTTTTGTCCTATGTCGTTTGTACAGACACATCAGGGATAGAACAATAATGGTCACCTGTATGAGTAAAAATGGTTCAAATGGCTCTGAGCACTATGCGACTTAACTTCTGAGGTCATCAGTCGCCTAGAACTTAGAACTACTTAAATCTAACTAACCTAAGGACATCACACACATCCATGCCCGAGGCAGGATCCGAACCTGCGACCGTAGCGGTCACGCGGTTCCAGACTGAAGCGCCTTTAACCGCACGGCCACACCGGGCGGCCTGTAAGAGTAACTCGGAACATTGTCCAGACTTCTCACAGGTATGTTGGGTTGACCACTGTACTAATAGGCAGTTGCTCTACAGTACTGCTGCTGTTGTCAGGCATCTAAGAAATTTATACCAGTGAACGTGTTGAAAATATGCCACACAATGTTCGGTTGGGGCGGAGTAAGTCAGACACCGGGTGTGACGACACTTAAAGTCAACACGGCTAGGTTGTCACACAAGAATTGACATTTACTGCAAACCTAATATTTACTCTACAATTTAAGTCTCGCCATTTTTACATCAACAAACAGTGGAGCTCCCACTGCTTACCATCAAAGAGATGTGTCAGCCGAGTTATTTCAGTTGTCAAACCAACGTTTACGCGGAACTGCTGCCTTTCAAAGACCTCTGCTGCCTTCTACATCTGCTTATTTGTGAAACAAAGTTCGCTTATTAGAAGAATAGCTCTCCCAGTGTGTAGATAATTCAGTTTTACTGCTGTTGGAAGGTAAAGGTTATGAATCAGATTGAACATTCCCTTGAAGTTACTAAAAAATTGTCTAATGAGTAGGATGACAGGTTATAAACTGAAGTGCCATATGGATCTGGCACGCCAGTAAAAGCAAACACGACGCACTGAAGTGAAGTGTTTGCTGCGGATGAAATCGTCTCTGAGAGGCCGTGTTTGAATGGAATGAGGAATAATCCAGTAGAAAGACGTCTGCTACCCAATAACTGTTGAAATGTGAATATCAGTAACTCTTTTGCAACAGGTAGCACCAGCAGAAAGGAAGATGCTTGAAATCCGGAAAAAATAAATGACTTCTTTTTTTTTTTTTTTCAAATGAACGTAGCGTATGTCGAACTTTTGTGTGTCAGTACGGAATAAATTTACTATTCCTATCCTTGAATTACGTACAATTGAATATTATTTGTGATGATACTGTGTAACATCAAACCACCACAGCGAAAATGTGAGAGCCAGCTTGGGTAGACTGCGTGACACCAACTTTCGCCCCCTGTAATACAAAGTATCAGAAGAAACTGATTCAGACCATACCTGCAAATGAAATCTCTGTAGCTTCCACCATTATTTTTAGTTTTATTTCACTCTTTTTTTTTTATCGCGCAGGGCGATGCTGTTGTTATAATACTGGATTTCGTTTTCAGAGTTCCGACATTGCAAATTTAGGTTAACATTGGTTTCCCTAATTTACTTAAGGCCAAAAGGAGGATGGTTCTTCTGAATGGAAAACGACCGATTTCCTTCCCCATCCTCAAGGAAAGAAGGAAGATTAGGATTTAAAGTGCAACAGACTTCGAGCTCCTTTAGACGTATCATAAGCTCGGAACGCTTCAAGAATAGGGAACAAAATCGGCCATGCCCCTTCAAAGGAATCATCCCGGCCTTTGCGTGGAGCGGTTTAGGGAAATAAGGGAAAACCTAAATCAATATGGTTGCGCGGGGATATGAACCGTCGGCTCTCTCTCAAATGCAAGTCCAGTGTGCTAACCAATGTGCCATCTCGCTCTGTTTATCAGCATTGACCTATCAGATCTCGGCTCCATCTACAATGACAGTTTTAATCATACTCCGCAAACTGCTCTTCAT
The DNA here is from genome assembly GCF_021461385.2 of Schistocerca piceifrons. Lineage (NCBI taxonomy): Eukaryota > Metazoa > Arthropoda > Insecta > Orthoptera > Acrididae > Schistocerca > Schistocerca piceifrons. Next base: position 304,922,458 of record NC_060149.1, read on the forward strand.
TGCATGGCCGGGAGTACCATCGTCAGTATTGTCCTGCCTCTTCCGTATGATGACACTGAATGTACTATTGCGCCACATCATAGCACAGAGCACTGAACTATATGGTGCTAATATAGCCAAACTACGTCATAGGGAGCAAGATTCCGTCATTATGGTGACCTTCCACAACGAAGTAAGGACATGTCAAGAGTGCGAAACTACTTATTCCGTACACCGCTGCTGCAAAATACGCCCACCATTGCTTTTGAAAAACGAAATTGGCACACCTTTTAGCTACCACAGAGTGTCAAAACAAGCTGACCGGGCGATAAACAGTAGGCCAAGGTAAGTCAGTATAGGTTCACGGTGGCAAGCAAACGAGCTAACTTGTTTTGGTTTCTGGGCTAAAGTGGTGGCGATAGGGAAATGCTAACTGGCCTGGTTGGCACAAATACTGCTCGAATCAGACTCTCTCTCTCCCTCTGCCTCCCTCTCCCTCCACCCTCTCTCTCTCTCTCTCTCTCTCTCTCTCTCTCCTCTCTCTCTGTGTGTGTGTGTGTGTGTGTGTGTGTGTGTGTGTCTGTGTGTGTGTGCTCATATGTTCTTAGACAGTGTCCAGGTGTGTACATGATGCACAAGCATCAGCCTCTAACTTCAAAAAGAAGACTATTTGCAGTACACAATCATGCAGCAAGTCACCCACTCTGGACTTAGGCTTCAAGAGCTACAGGCATCCACCTGAGCACAGGATTGCATGAAAACTAATTGGGGTCTCCAGAGTTCAGAGTCACGTACTGAGAGTGTCTATCTGGTGGAACAAGTATTCGAGTCCAGACTGGTAGATGCCTTGCTACACTGTCGCTGCATTCCAGTCCTTGTGGACCACCCTGTCGCTGCCTACTGCTCAGGGAGAGCACGCGCCTTCGAGGTCGATCACGTTGAGGTGGGGGGGGGGGGGGGGGGAGGAGGGGGGGCTACGATTTGAGAACCGTCTTTCCCATTACACGTCCAGAGGCGGGCACGCAGCCTGGATGTGGCTGCCATTCCCTGTCAGCTACTGCCGTCCTGCCGACATCAATAAGTGACGCTACCTATGCGCGGCCCTGCCCATGCGGTCCTGCTGACACCGGCTCGCTGAACTTCTGTGGCTAACCACGTCATCCCAGGTCAACGACCTCCGTTACACCGGTAACCACTAATTTATTCAGGCATGACTTACTAGTGGTCTGCTGCTCGATCTCATTCACTGTCACCACGATCAACCCAAGTCCAGACGAAAGAAGCCGTGCTTCATCCTGACATTCATGCAGCCGTTTCCTTCGTCTCTGTTGGGGTCACTGCCCAGTCTCAACAAAACTGGGGAGGATGTCTTTGCTAGTGTCCTCGTCCTTCATATCTTGTAAATAGTTTCCTTACGTGGAGGATATGTCGGTAGCATCAGATTCGTTTAAAACGTTTGTTGAAATATCGATTCCCAAAGCTCTAGAAGTGAAATTCCACTCCTCTTCTAGTGCGCCCCACCTACCGATCTACCATCACGACGAGTCTTCATGAGATTCTGATACTGACAGTATACATCAGCCAAAAGTTTAGCAAGATATCTCTTAATTCAAATACCAGTTATTCTAACACTCCTCAGTAACGAACTGCATCTATCAAATTTTTACGTGTTCGTTCCACAGCGCATCAGTTTGTGCCGTAATCTACACTATCTGATGAAAAGTTTCCCCGCATCTATTAGTGGACATTAATATGGGATGTGTCCACCCTTTGTCTTTGTGACTGCTCGATCTATCCTGCGAACACTTTCAATGAGCTTCCTGAATGTCTGTGAAGGAATAGCAACCCATTCATCCTCATGAGGCTAGCAAAGCAAAAGCAGATATGCTTAACATTGTTTAAAATGTTCGTTTACAAAGAAAAACCCAGGAGAATTGCTCCAATATAATCCTCGCACCACTGAAAAGCTGAGTTAAATAAGTATCAGTGTCAGTGGCGTTGAAAAATGACTGAAATCGTTAAAACTGAACGTGGCTCCAGGATAAAAATATAATCTATCGCAGCTCCCTCAACCAAAACAACGTCCCAACAAGTTGGATGAAAGCACAAGTCACACCCGTCTACTAGAAGGGTAGTAAAAGGGATCCCTAAATCTACCGACAAATATACTTGACATCGATTTGTTGTAGAATATTAGAACATATTATGTGCTCAAACATAATCATGTATCTCAAACAGAATGACCAGCACGGATTCCCAAAACATTATCATGTAAAACTGAACTCGCACTTTTCACACATGACGTACTAAAAGCTTTCGATTAAGACAATCAAACAGATGCAGTATTTCCAGATTTTTGAAAAGCATTTGACTCAGTACTACGGGGTATCAAGCGAATTTTGTGACTGGTCTGAGTATTTTTTGGTACGGAGGGCCCAGGAAGCTATCTTGGATGGAGAGTCATCGACATATGTGGTGTGTGTTGGGACCCTTGTAGTTCATGTCGCATATTAATAACCTTGCGGACCATATTAATAGTAACTTCTGACTTTTCTCATATGATGCAGTTTTTATCTGTTATGAAGTACGGGCTGAAACAAGCTGCATTTGCATAAATATTAAGTCAGATTTTCACAAGACTTCAAAGCGGTGCAAAGATTGGCAACTTGCTTTAAATGTTCAGAAACATAAAACTGTGCGTTTGTCAAACCGAAAAAATGTAGTATCCTTGGACTATAATATCAATGATCACAGTTGCAATCAGTCAGTTCATAGCTACAAATGCGTTGGTTAACACTTAGTAGGGACGTGAAATGGAACGCTCACATAGGTTCAGCCGCGCATAAAGCAGGTGGCAGACTTCGGTTTTTTGGTAGAAAACTGGGGGAATGAAATCAGTCTACAAAGGAGATTGCTTAAAAAGCATTCATGCGGCCCATCCTAGAATACTGCTCAAGTTTTTGGGACCCTACCAGTGGATATTGAACATATCACGAGAAGGCAGTACGAATGGTCACAGGTTTTTTTCACCCATGGGAGAGTGTCAGAGAAGCTAAAGAAAATGAACTGGCACATTCTTGAAGTTAGACACAACCCCTCTACAGAAAGGCTACTTACAAAGTTCTGCCACGCGGGATAGGCACGCGGTCTCAGACGACTTGCTACGGTTCGCTCGGGTCCCCGTTCGAGTTCTCCCTCCGGCATGGGTGTGTGTGTGTTGTCCGTAGCGTAAGTTAGTTTAAGTTATATAAAGTAGTGTAAGCCTAGAGAACTATGACCTCAGCAGTTTGGTCCCATTGAAACTTACCACCACTACCTACAAATTTCTAAGAACCGGCTTCAAATGTTGGACCAAGGAATATACGACAACCCGCTGCCTATCGCTCTCTCAGGGATCGTGAGGACAAAATTACGTTAATTACAGCACACACTGAGGCATTTGAACAGTATTCTTCTCGTGTTCTGTGCGTGAAAGGAACGGGAGAAAGTTTAATAACTGGTACAATGGGACGTAAACCTCTGCCATGAATGTCACAGTGGTTTGTAGAGTAGTTGTATATGAAGAAGAGCCGAAACAAGAGAAGATTGTGCTACTGGGCGATTGAGTCTGAAGATAACTCATCCCAAAGGTTTTCCATTGGGCTCAGGTCAGAACCCTGGGCAAGCCAGGCCATTTCACGGATGTTAGTATCCATAAAGTATTGCTTCACAGATACTGCTTCATAACAAGGTGCATTGTCATGCTGGTACAAACAATCACCGTTCCGAACTGGAACTGTTCCTCTACTATACGCAGTACACATTGCAGTAAAATGTGTCCATACCCTTCCACATTTAGCGTTTCATTAAGCACCATGGGGGCACCACGCCCTAACCAGGGTACACACCCCCATACCGTAACACCACCCCCTCCGCACCTCACTTTTGGCACTACACATGGTGGCAGGTAACGTTCTTCATTCATTCGACAAACCCAAACCCCCCTCTCCTCTCCCCCCATTGATTGCCGCAGCGTGTCGCGTGATTCATCACTCCAAATAACTCATTTCCAGTTATCCACTGTCCAGTGGCGTAGTACCACCTACAGCGTCGCTTAGCTTTGACTAGAGAAATGTGTGGCTTATGAGTAGCTTCTTAACCACTATACCCCCATTCTTCTTAACTCTCAGGGCACAGTCGTTACGGTAGCTGGACTGCCTGCAGCACTTTGGAACTCGTGAGTGATTATTTCTGCTGATTTCACGCATTTGTTTTACAACTTCTCTCCACAATGCTGGACAGTCCCTGTCCGTCAGTGCTGCCTTGTCTTGGTATAGCTGTGGTTGTTCTGTAGCGTTTCCCCCTAACAACAACATCGCGAACAGTCGATTGGGCAGCGTTTGAGGGCCTGAAATGTTCCTGATGGATTTGTCACTCGGTTCTCCGTACCAATTCTGCTGTTACTCCTTCTCTACTTGCAATACAATATTTCTCGCCTTCTTTTATAATAGCAAGTCCACCTCTCGTGACATCTAGCGGACGATTCAGCATTACATTTCCACTCCTAAGTGATGGGTGCTATCGACAGGAACCAAGTTACGGTTGTGCAAAAGTATCATCGTGCTAACGATCCTGTATGGATCAGAGGTATAATCTACAGCAGTGAGCACACACCTATGCAAACCACTGTCATTACAAAGTAATATCCTTCGCACCATCGTAGGCGCCGACAGATATACGCCAAACACTCATATAAAGGGCTTATTTCAATAGTGGTACAAGCCCATTACCTCCACTTTTCTGCCTATAATGCTTCTGAAATTAATGATCCCAACAAAAATAATGCTTCAAATGGCTCTGAGCACTATGGGACTTAACATCTGAGGTCATCAGATCCCTAGAACTTAGAACTACTAAAACCTAACCAACCTAGACTGAAGCGCCTAGAACCACTCGGTCACATCGGCCGGCTTCCAAACAAACAGAAAGACCTGCAGATTTTTCAGCGTTCGTTTAACGTAAGGACTCTGTATCTCAAAAGGGACAAAAATGGACTTGTACCACTATTGAAATAAGCCCTTCTTCTTAGGGACGTGCTAGGTATACTAAGAATCTTCACATACATAGAGGAGACTGAAAACTAATATGAAAAAGTTTCGACTTCGCCCCTCCATTTCATTCAGTCAGTAGGTACACGTGAATAAATGTCGTGTGACTAGGGCCTCCCGTCGGGTAGATCGTTCGCGGGTGCAAGTCTTTCGATTTGACGCCACTTCGGCGACTTGGGCGTCGAAGGTACACGTTACCCCAACTCTACAAATAAAAGACCTATGACAACCGTCAACAGACTATTTAGGCTGTAACAGATTGTGGACAACAATCATAGGTGCAAACAGTCATTCCAATACATAAAATCTGCCACCTTCATTAATCATTACGACGTGATGGAAGTCAGATGGGGATGCCCAGTGATGCTTCCGTGACATAAAATCGGGCACCGAGACTTTGTGTTGTCTGTAGATAAGCAGAGGTCGGTCAGGAGAGTTCAATGTCTTCGAACTTGGACTAGTCATCGGATGTCACGTGAGTAACAAATCCATCAGCGATATTTCAACTCTTCTAAAGCTGCCGAGGTCGACTGTTGGTAATGCGACTGTGAAGCGGAAACACTAAAGAATAACCACAGGTAAACTAAGACCAGGTAGACCCTACGTACTGAATAACAGGGACCTTCGAGCACTGCGGATGGAGGCTGTAAAAAATCGCATGAAATCGACGCGGCGGAAGGAATAACTTGCGAGTTACAAAGTGCTACCAACGTTACAGCCAGCATAATGACTGTGCGCAGTGAGTTAAAAGGAATGAGGTACAATGGTCGAGCAGCTCCTCATAAGCCAGACTTTTCTGCAATCGGTGCTAAGCGACGCTTGAGGTGGCGTAAAGAGCGACGGCAGTGGTCTTTCGATGACCGAAAACGAGTGATATAGAGTGAAGAATCACCCTATGCCCTATGATAGCTGTATCAGCACGATAAAGTACCATATTATAAATCAGCATCTGTGAAGCTATGGTTTACAGACAATAATAAATCCTGAATTGGTTTCGCCAGCCTCTAGTGCCGTCCTGAAACCAACGGAACACCTTTGGGATCAGTTATAATGTCGACTACGATCTATACCCCATCGTGCAACATCGCTACCTCAAAAAATGGTTCAAATGGCTCTAAGCACTATGGGACTTAACATCTGAGGTCGTAAGTCCCCTAGACTTAGAACTACTTAAACCTAACTAACCGAAGGACATCACACACATCCATGCCCGAGGCAGGATTCGAACCTGCGACCGTAGCAGCAGCGCGGTTCCGCACTGAAGCCCCTAGAACCGCTCGTCCACAGCGGCTGGCTCATCGCTACCTTCTTTGGTTTAGACTCTTGAGGAAGAATGGGCTACCGTTCCTCCATGGACATTCAGACACATTGGAAGTAAACTAGCAGGGTTCAAGCCGTTATAAAGGCGAAGGATGGACACAAAATTGGAAATTTGAGGTAAGGTCTTATGGGACCAAACTGCTGATGTCATCGGTCCCTAAGCTTACGCACTGCTTAATCTAACTTACACTAAGGACTCGAAACTCCGACGAGGGGAGCCGCGCGGACCGTGGCATGGCGCCTGAGGCCGCACGGCTAACCCGTGCGGCAAGGTGGACACACTCTGTGTTAATGTTCACTTACAGGTGTACGGATATTTTCTATCAGATAGTGTACACCTTGCTATACTGTCATTCCTGAAACAAACAATATCGCGTATAAATTACTTAGTGACGGCTTAGCGGTGGTTTACAGAACGAATCCGCTCTACAGAATCTCCCTGATAGATTAACGGGGCCGTACAGGTCTCATAACCGTGCTCCTCACCGGTAATACTCTCAATAACCGGACGTAAGTATGCAAAGAAACTTCTGTAAAAGTGAGAGAGTAGTCGTGCCAGAATTGTACGACTTTTTAAATAAAACAAACGTCAATAGGATTCAAAATCTTTATTCTTCATGTCCATATATTTGCAGCTTTTTTCTTCCAGAAGCCGGCAGGTGTGACCGAGCGGTTCTAGGCACTTCATTCTCGAATCGCGCGACCGCTACGGTCGCAGGTTCTAGTTCTGCCTCGGGCATGGATGTGTATGATGTCCTTAGGTTAGTTAGATTTAAGTAGTTCTAAGTTCTAGGGGACTGATGACCTCAGATGTCAAGTCCCATAGTTCTCAGAGCTATTTGAACCATTTTTTTTTTTTTTTTCGCCAGAGGGCTCCCAATTGCAAAGTGTAACATGGCGGTGTGTAACGTAACTATGCCGTTGTGTGAGAAACAGCGTGCTATTATCGAGTTTAGAATTCAAAGAGTTCGTCCACACTAGGAGCACTCCCTCCTTCATCATGACAATGCCAGACCACGCATGAGTGCTGTGAGACATCTGCAACTAAGCAACGCCTTGGGTTCACCGTCATCGATCAACCTTCATACAGTTCCGACTTGGCCCCATCCGATTTTCATCTAATCCCAAGATTTACGAAATACCTTCGATGACTTCACTGTGATAGTGATGAAGCGGTGCATCACTGTGATAGTGATGAAGCGGTGCAAGCAGAGCGTCGTGGCTCCATCAACAAAGCCAAACATCCTACAGTGACGGTATCAAGAAACTGGTCTTCGTGACCAGGGTGTCTATGTTGAAAAATAAATATGCAAATACGAAAAATAAAGATGCAGAATGTTAATAATGTTTGTTTTATTTAAAAGTCTTTAAAAGTTTTTACATAAAAATTCGGAGGCAGTAATTTTCAACATACCCTCGTAGCTGTGTTAGCGATTCGTGAGTTGTGCCGGATAAGTTAGTCGGTTAGAGTAGTGCACAAGATAAGCAAGGTTGTAGTCCGAAGACTCCACCCAGAAAACAATTTTAAGCAAATGAGAAGCGTCAAAAGTAGTTAGATGTTAATTGCTGATTGCTTCCTGGGCTATAAATGTTAATAAGTTGGAGTGCACCTGCATATTTGTATTTTAAGAACAGATATTAGTACGTTTCTATCGACAGTGGATCATCTTGCTTTTTATACCGAGCAAATGGACTTGTGTTCTCAAAGAGAGCTTTATGAATCGAGTTAGCGGACTCGTATTCTAAAGAACAGGATTCAAATTACGTTCGAAACCTTTTGATTTGTTTCTAACGATTTAGCGTCATTTCATATTCCGTCTCTTTTAACTAAAATGTTGATGGGATGACAAAACTTAACGAAAACTTATTATTGTTATTATTATTATTATTAGTAGTAGTAGTAGTAGTAGTAGTAGTAGTAGTAGTAGCGTTAGTAGTGGTAGTAGTAGAAGTGTCTGCCTACGTAGCTCACTGATCAGCGCAGATGGCTGTCATTGGTAGGACCCGGTTTCGATTCCTGGTGTTGAGGTAAGGGACCCTGGTCCTGAAACGACTTGATTGCGAAGTAGCGTCCCGAAGGTCGGGAAGCCAGCGAAAACGCGGGAAAAGCGGTGTGCTGACAACATGCCCCTCAGTAGAGTATACGCACGACGCCGCATGGGAGTGGATGACACGCCGGCTAGTTGACATCCCAGAGGCCTTCAAGGAGCTCATTAATAGTAGTAGTAATAGTAGTAGCAGTACATACTTCTCCTGAGACATTACTATCGCGACATTGGCATCGTGTGTCTCTGAATTTTTTATAAGAGAAAGAGAGTGTCGGATAAGGTATAGGATGAATTAGACAGTCTACATGCAGTTCAGAACTTGTAGGAGTCCCCCCCTCCCTCCCCCCATATACTCCCGAAATAGGACGACAAGTATATATAACTGGTTGACAGTATTAAATTCTTGGGATCACAACTTGATAAATTTAATTGGGAGGAGCATATAAGATACCTACCGATGCGCCTAAAATAAATCTTTAGTTGCAATGCGAATTTTGCAAGACGTGGGTGACATTAAAATAAAATTGCTAGCTTTACTATCGTTGCATAATATCAATAGGGATCATTTGTTGGGACGATTTATGGATCCTAGCTAAAATTTTCCGAGTCCAAAAGCGTGTAATAGGAACTAAAGAGCTACAGTCCGGAACCGCGCGACCGCTACGGTCGCAGGTTCGAATCCTGCCTCGAGCATGGATGTGTGTGATGTCCTTAGGTTAGTTAGGTTTAAGTAGTTCTAAGTTCTAGGGGACTGATGACCTCAGACGTTAAGTCCCATAGTGCTCAGAGCCATTTGAATCATTTTTTAGGAACTCAAGAGCGCCCTGCAGAGGTTGTAAGTAGGCTGTTTAGGTTTTTATATTGGTAACGCCACGTATCGCTCTGTATGAATATCACTGGCTGTGCTGTGTGCAGTCTGTGGCTGGTTGGCATTGTTGGAATATTCGCTATTGTAGTATTGGGCAGTTGGATGTGAACAGCGCGTAGCGTTGCGCAGTTGGAGGTGAGCCGCTAGCAGTGGTGGATGTGGGGAGTGAGATGGCAGAGTTTTGAGAGCGGATGAACTGGACGTGTGTCCATCAGAGAGAGTAAATTTGTAAGACTGGATGTCATGAACTTATATATATATATATATATATATATATATATATATATATATATATATATATATATTCTGACTTTTGAACACTATGATGGTAAATACATTGTTTGTTCTCTATCAAAATCTTTCATTTACTAACTATGCCTATCAGTAGTTAGAGCCTTCAGTAGTTAGAATCTTTTATTTAGCTGGCATTATTGGCGCTCGCTCTATTGTAGTAGTTCGAGTGACGAAGATTTTTGTGAGGTAAGTGATTCATGAGAGGTATAGGTTATCGTTAGTCAGGGCCATTCTTTTGTAGGGATTATTGAATGTCAGATTGCGTTGCGCTAAAAATATTGTGTGTCAGTTTAGTGTTGATCAGAATAAGTAAAGAGAGTAATGTCTGAGTACGTTCAGTTTTGCTCAGCTGTTTGAAAATCAAATAACGTAAGAGGTTTATCAGCACAGTAATTTATTAATTTTTCTAAGGGGACGTTTCAAGGTTTATTCATGGAACTGGGGATATTATCTACTGTTTTTCAGTATATCTGTTCTTCAATGAAATTTTGCGAAAGCACTATATCTCTTCTTCAAACTTACACCTCAGTTCATGGAATCACGAGAAATATGCATAATGTATATTAAGATTTACTTTGGCCCAGAAAGCTGTATTTTAGTGAAGGAAACGCATTTTAGGTGCTAATAATGTTCAGTTTAAGAGGAACCTACAGGATTTATTGGTGGTCGACTCCTTCTACTCTACTGACAAATTTATTAGTAAAACCAGTTCATGTATGTATTATTACTAATATAAAATAAAACGAATGCTAAACAAAATCTGACTTCTGCACATCTACAGTGCAGTAATTCGATCAATGTCAGTACGTGTTGTAAACTGATATTGTGTTTTATGCTTGACTACAGTAATCTTAACAATTAGTTATCGTACGTAACTTAGAGCACTGGACATTTAAATTTTTTATAACAACTTTGTTATTACCACATAAATGAAAGTGTATTTAAGCTTTTTGGTTTCAATATCAATCAGGACTATTTTACTTGGTATGGAAATTAACACTTTTTTAAATATATATTATGATTCTAGTTTTATGACGTGTTCTGCATCCATGATGATCCCCTCAATATGGGTCTACAGAAGAAAAAGTTCATCTAATATAATCGGAAGAATACATGAAACCATTTGAGGTTCATTCACCTGCCAGATATGACGAAGTATCGTAAAAATGTTTACCGATCCTCGTTTCCCTCACCTTTCTACGACTCTCAGCAGATTCTGAATCAAATACGCAGGGAAGGATGAGTCATTTGGACGGCGATGGCTTGTTTGCGGGGCAGATCCCGCGGACTGCGGCAGCGAGATGCCATTATGCGAGGCGGCGCCGCGCGATCGACAGTGCGCCAGATGACGTCACGCCCCCTCCACCGTGGCCCGCCGCTCAGCGCTCAACGATCAACGTTCAACGCTCTCCACGCACGCAGCGTAGTGCACGCCTCCGTACTCTCTCCACTACGTTCACCGTTACGAAACGCGGTCGAGCGTCACATGTATCCCTCCTGCCAGTTATTGACCCGCCTTATACGAGCAATTAAATTAGTCCAAATGTGACGCGCTTATGTGCGTGACCTTTCCGAGTGCGTAGAGGCGTGTTACGATTGAATTCTATGGATGCGAAAAAATCTGGAGTTTAATAATCTGTTATTCGCAAGAGCACTACCCTAGCTGAAGAAGACTGCAAGAAAAACGTCGTGCCATTACTGAAGGAATTTCTTCGCCACTCACTTGAATCACGATTGCTGAACTCACTCCTGCTCATTATGGCTCGTACACCTTCAACACTGCGGCCACACCGCTCGCTATGACATTCCTGACGTCAATGGTTCAAACTGCAAACGTATACCATCATATCTGAGATTGTTAGCCCATATCATGCATTGCTCTACTCCAATATTGCCAACGAGAGATGCGGCACAGAGGTAACACACTAGACTTGCATTCTGAAGGACACTAGTTCAGATACACCCCCAGCAATTAAGATTTACGTTTGCTATAATTCCTCCAAATGGCTTAAATGAAATGTTGGTGTAGTTGCTTTGAAAAGAAATAAATGTTCAAACGCGTGTGAAATCTTATGGACTTAACTGCTAAGGTCATCAGTCCCTAAGCTTACACACTAATTAACCTAAATTAGCCTAAGGACAAACACACACACCCATGCCCGAGGGAGGACTCGAACCTCCGCCGGAACCAGCCGTACAGTCCATGACTGCAGCGCCTTAGTTGAAAAGAATAAAATCGGTCTTGTTCCATATCGTTCCGTATTCATAGCATGATGATATCTTCGTGGAGACAATGTTGTACCTCATTCTTTCCTCCTTCTCAAATTTCCTGGAACTATGCGTTGGTAAATTAAATAACGTACGACTTCACCTAATCTCGTGGGTAGTTCTCCACCTAGTTAGAACACAGTTTGGTGGCAACTCGACCTATCGGCAAAAGCCTCTGGATAAATCTTGATTGTATTGTGGTGCTAAAGTCGCAATCTACAAGACGCCCTATTTCGTAAACCTTAGGTTCCATAAATACAAATAGAAGCATATCTCTTAGCATATCGTAAAGATCTTCATACATAGGAAAACAATTATTTTCGCCGTCACAACTAAAATCAAATTTTGATGCTTTATAATCTAACTTGAACAGCAATAAATAATAGAAATAAAAAATAAATAAATAAAACAGAAATATGTTAGAGTTTTCAATTAGTTGCGTATGAACAATTTAATTTTTGAATGGGTCAATTAGAATTGCAATTACAGAGAAAATGGAAAAGAATCGGAAAACCATTTCATTTACGCAAAGACTGCCCCAGGAGGAATCGTAGCTATTCAGGAATAGGTCAAGAACGTTCGTTCGAAGCAAAATACATCTAGTAAACATGGGTTCTAAACTGCATACCGTGAAAGCTATCAGGCCTTATTCAATAGAAGAGACGTGTTCCACAGTAGTGAAGACGAACAAGTGCTTACAGCTCTCGAGGTATGCTTTTAGAGCACGTTCACTAAACTTTTGCTTCGAAGGATGGTTCCTGTCATATCCCGAATACTGACAATTCCTCCAAGTACACTCTGTATTCATATAATTCACGAAACATCAGATTAACCCGCGTACTAATTTTTTTTACGTTAATACTTATAGTCGAGAAGTCACTGTTTAGAGCCTGACGGAAGATACTTCGTACTAACACAAGCCACCAGCTCTGCTATTTTATTTGTATGAAATGATTGCATGCATTCTTGTGCGCGTGCCTGAGTATCTCTCACTTCATTAACACGAAGTCAACGCCTGTGCATTGCAGATAGACCGGTTCCCCTCAGTTACCGAAGTTAGTACTGTCGGAGGCCATGGCACTTGAATGGGTGACCATCTGGGTCGCCATACACTGTTGACCCACAGGAGTGCGCTCAGCCTCATGATGCCAACTGAGAAACTGCTTGGCCGTGTAGTAGCGGCTCCGCGTCACCAAAACTGACAACCCGCGGGAGAGCGGGTTGCTGACTCCACGCCAGTCCATATCCGCATCCGATGATGCCAGTCAGCTGTGGCTGACACGGCGGTCGGTCGGGCCCCTTTTACCTTCCGATGATCGTTCGGGCCGGCCAGAGTGGCCGAGCGGTTCTAGGCGCTACAGTCTGGAACCGCGCGACCGCTACGGTCGCAGGTTCGAATCCTGCCTCGGTCATGGATGTGTGTGATATCCTTAGGTTAGTTAGGTTTAAGTAGTTCTAAGTTCTAGGAGACTGATGACCTCAGAAGTTAAGTCTCATAGTGCTCAGAGCCATTTTGATCGTTCGGACGGAACTTACGATTGAATTACCACCTATGACTCCTACTGAATCTAGACGACAAGGGAATTGAAAATATTACACAGGCGACCTAGAATGCTGATTTTCTAATTTTAACCAATATGGTTTGGCGAAAAAAATGTCGTTTTCCTTTCAATGAATAATTCTGGAACTACTTAAGAATAATGAAACATTCCTGTTACTGCAATAAAATCTTGATGAGCTGCTAACCTCGTCGAAACTCAGGATGTCCGCGACATTTCCAGGAGCATACTCTGCCGTCCCAGTGTTTGGAACTAAGATGCTTCCTAAAATTTCGGGGACATTGCATTGCATTGTATTGACCGACAAAGTTCATTTAACCCACACGTCACACATTGCGCTAACTCGCTCCAAAACCTGGACATAATCGGAAAATGGATGTAAAATCCTACGAAACTATGTTCTTTTTAGATTTTTGGTGTCGCTGATTACGAAGCCGAAGTCGGAATAACAAATTTCCAAATGGTGGATCTACTTTGGCGAATCAAAAACTATAAATTTAGCAGATCCGAGAAAAACTTTAGACATAAAATATTTTAAGGTTATGGATAACGAATCAGAAGTCGACATTACCACAGTAAAATGTTTTATTCTATATTTTACATTTTTCAATCGAAACTGTAGTCACATCCATCCCTTGTGTCATTATCGCTGCCGCGCGTAGTAGCCGCGCGGTCTGGGGGGTCTTGTCACGATGCGCGCAGCTCCCTGCGTCGGGGGTTCGAATACTCCCTCGAGCATGATTGTTTGTGTTGTTCTTAGCGTAAGTTAGTTTAAGTTAGATTAAGTTGTGTGTTAGCCTACGAACCGATGACCTCAGCAGTTTGGTCCCATAAGAACTTACCATAAATTTCCAAAATTTCATTATCGCTATCAGAAGGGTCGCTGTTTGGTTCTCTACTGGAAGACGTTTCGAAAAGCATATTTTTCCCTGAGGCGGCATCTATTTATTTTCGAAGACACCAGACGTCAATGGAACACGTTATGCAATCCTTGTGACGCTGGACATCTTTATTCAGGGCTTCTTGCGCAGCTTGAGATAGGCGATCAGTCGGCAACGGAGCAGCTTCGATTATGGCATATATGTGCATCAAAACTATGTGGACTAACGTCAGCATCAGGCATTGTTGCAGAATATTGTCTACTAGTGCACAATAATTGTCTACAGTGTAGCACGGCCGCACAGTAAAGAAACGGCTGTCCACTAAATACGCGCAAATATGCGCATGGAAATACATTTGGTCACGTCAACTATATCATTAAGGTAGTAAGAAAGGCATCTACAAAAGTGATGCCACGGAAAGAAATTTTGTAGGTAACGATTTCGGATAACATTGGTAGTAGTTTAAAGCTGATATGCCTCGTTACACCTATTAAAAATATCATAAACATACCTTCTGGAGTGCTACCCATCTTATTTTATCATAACAACTGGGCATTATCGCTGTCCTATATTAAACAGATCACACAAACAATATCTGAAAAAAGTGTCGTTGTACGATTCGCTGAGTACTGGCAAGTGTCACGGCACGTATCATATCGACTTGTGACTGGAGCTCCACAGCAGCATTGGCTGAGTAGGCACCAGTGTTATTTGCACAAGATTTCTCGGGGCTTAGGCTGGAATGCGCACCTTTTGCTTTTCTTTTCTGTCCAGGTTTTGAGTCGAGTCGACCCATTGTGCGTAGTGAAAATGTTCACATGTTCACTACGTCAATCTCAGGACAGCAATTTCAAAATGAGATCTGATGTAAGCCTTGAAGCCTATCACATTCATCAGCCAAATAAATCATCAGTAACTATCCAGTTACTCGAACTTCCGCTCACTGTAAATAACTTCAACAGAGACCAGAAAGTCGTACACATGCAATACTGGAAATTCTTGAAAACACGAAAATTTTCAACTTAACAACTCACTTCCAAATATGAACCAAGTTAAAAAGACAGATATTGTATGCACCAGTGTTCTAACCACTTTTAACACAATTTCGTTCTGAAAGAAAACCCATGTAGTTTGTCACAAAGCACAATCAAAAATAAGGCCAAGTGAAAAATGAGCGCAAGTTTGCTTGCACAGCTTTCCAGTTTAATATTGTTGTGTGGTGTCTGTTCTTTCGGTTATGTATGGGATAATGGGCGGAGGACACACCACATGCGGCATGTGGGAATTTGGGCTGGGTGAATGGCGTGGTCGGATGTCCGATGCAGTTCTGGCTTCAGCATCCGAGCTGTGTGGTCATCCCGTATTTTCGCCTGCGGAGCGCGCGTGCTAGTTTTGTTTACCTTCTGCAGCCGTTACTTGCGGGCCGTCTTGTACTCCAGATCAATGGCGAACAGATTCCGTAAATCCACACTCCGTTTCACATTCTGCAGTGACTAACGCAAGGCCAAAGGCGTTCGAGGTACAGCGCTTTCTTCGTGATGTAGCCAAAATCCCGAGGAACGGCATAGTGGTCATCCACTTATCTGTACTGTATGTTAAAGACACCAACGATGCGACGTGAGATAAAATCCTCCTTACACACAATAAGGACTCCGTTTCTGCCATACGACGTTAGCATCGGACTGGTGACGGTCGACCACGCAGGATTAAGCTAGTGGACAAAATGGTTGGCCGGCCGGAGTGGCCGAGCGGTTCTAAGAGCTTCAGTCTGGAACCGCGCGACCGCTACGGTCGCAGGTTCGAATCGTGCCTCGGGCTTGGATGTGTGTGATGTCCTTAGGTTAGTTAGGTTTAAGTAGTTCTAAGTTCTAGGGGACTGATGACCTCCGAAGTTAAGTCCCATAGTGCTCAGAGCCTTAAGACCGTTTCGGGTGATACGGGGTAGAGGGTGAAGTGTCATGGCGGTATCTTGCATGGGCTACCTCACTCGGCAGGTAAGATGCACTCGCTGCTGCGTGCTATTGAAAACGCTGCAGATTTATTCACGTTCATCGAGCTGCCTACCACCATGCCGTATGTCAGGATTGCGTCAATGGTCTGTCGTGTTTCCATCCCGAGCGAGTCAATAGCAGCAGATCGTCAGCGTATACACGACTATGGCTAGTGTGTTGTCGTAGCATGATTCCCATGAGCATAGATTTGAGTTCCCAATGAGGGGCTCGAGCGCGAAGGCTTATAGCAGGGTCGACAGCGGACAGCCTTGTCGGATAGATCGCCGTATCGAAACTGGACCCGATAAGCGACCATTGACTTGTATGTGGGAGCTAGCGCTGTCATATATGCCATCTATGACGTTGAGAGCGTTTGTGGGAAGTTAAGCATTGGATTCCCATCCGATCTTCCACAGAGAATGGGAAACCGCGATGTACTTTGTCATATGTGCTATCGAAGTCGATTGTGATCATATGTTCCCGTAGCCGACACGTTGCGGACGGTCATATCACATCGCAACATTCACCGGTTGCTGTGTGCATAGTCACCTGACCACCGGGGGTCGTCCGTTCCAGTGAAAAGATGCTGGGAAGACGGGAACGACGGTGTGCCACCAGAATGCGGGTAAAGATTTTGCAGTCCTCACTAAGAAGGTTTAGCGGACGGTAATCATTGATCATCCCACCATGACGTAGTTTATGTATAGGAATGATGATAACTGAGACAAAGGTAGGAGGGACAACATGGCCCAGCGCGAAAAGTTCTTCAAATGTGCTGCTCAATCCTGGGGCCATTAACGTCCTGAAGGTACTATAGAATCCTAGGATTTGTTAATACCACCGTTGTCGATGGCTGCCTCCAACTCGTCCCTGGTGATCCGTTGTGTCATCAGTCCCCTAGAAATTAGAACTACTTAAACCTAACTAACCTAAGGACATCACATACATCCATGCCCGAGGCAGGATTCGAACCTGCGACCGTAACAGTCGCGCGGTTCCGGAATGAAGCGCCTAGAACCGCTCGGCCACCGTGGCCGGCGCTTGTGGACAATTCAACTCTTTGAACTGCCGTTCAAAGTCCAGACAGCAGACGTCATGGACGCCTTCCGTCCTTCTTGCACCCGTCACGGCAATGTAACTCAACAGTGGATACATTCGGAACATATCCGGTCCTCAGTGGCGTCTGCCAGATAATCATAGACCTCCTTCGCCATGTGCCATCCTACCTCCAGATATGCGGCTGCCGCGTGGTGATCATTTAGGACAGCCAACACACGACTTGCACAGGATACGACAAGGAAGGGCACGTTCGATCATAACATCTCCAGCGTCGCATCACACAAGTGACGACCTCTGATGTGCCACCTGCATCACAGCCGACGCCCTTTCTGTCCCCTACGCGACAGCTCTCGTTGCCCTTGCAACTTCTCACCACCCGACTGGGTCATATATCGGCATCCTTACCGGATGCCAACTATACAACCGATGTACAGCCTCAACAGTAGGAAACAGCCATGACGACACCAACGGTACTACCACCAGTGGAAGCCGATCATACCTCAGACGACAAGATGGAGTTCACACCAACGATAGTAGCAGTGACGGCCTTTGTGCCAGAACAACGCGATCCAAGCACCGTAAATGCGGACGTCGCACAGTCTCAGACCGGGATGCCTCGCCTCCCGATGAAGCCATGCTTACAGTTCCCTTGGACGACGACCACGTGTCGACTGATGTCGACGACATCTATGTAACTTCGATTCCCATGAAAGGACAGCCACCACTAGCCCCGACAGCAAGTCAAAGTATTGTCGAACCGGAGGACAAGTCCGTCCCTTTGGACGCTTCTTCGTCAGCCACGCGCTCTATACCGCCGGAGCGTACGGATGACTCGCCAGGCCTCCACACTTCTGCGTGGAACGACGACGTAGAAATTGACCCTGACACCCGGTCAGTAGCAACGGCGTCAGTGACCATAACGTAACCATACGTAGGCTGCAACCTCGTGGGCTGGACGACACGGCCTATGGCCGTCTTGATCATCCTCGACTACCTCTCCTTACCGCGCTGCCAATCATATAAGATTTCAACAATCAATACCAATCACAGCAGTTGACCCCGAAGTTATTTCTACTACGAGATATTATATTTGCATCTACTGTTGACATTGGACTCCTACAGGAAACACAACTGGTTGCTCTACCACACGTTTCGGAATATATACCTTGCAACTCTGCCGGTGACCTCCCTGGCAGGGGCGTGGCTGCATATGTTCATGAAGGAATGTCCATTACAGATCTCACCATTCTCCCAACAGTGCGAGGCGTGGAAGGCGTGGCCTTCCTCACTAGGGATAGGCAAATCATCAACATTTACGCCCCATCCGGTTTTATCTACTGACAGGGGAGAGCCACATTCTACTCTGAAGACATTGTCCCGTTGTTCTTACGGCGTTATGCTAGTTGCATAGTTGGAGACGACTTCAACTGTGTCTTGCAACACCAAGATCAGGCGCCTCACTTTAATACCTGTCAGAAACTCCACATGATCGTCCAAGATCTCAGGCTGAGCGACACTTGGAAAGAGAACGTTTTCAATGCCTGCAGCCTCACATATCAAACAAGCCATTCGGAAAATAGACTTGATAAGAACTAGCGTCCATTGTGCATACATCTGCACGCTTCTCTTCGAATCTCAAGCAGTCTGGCATACTCGTATACCATGGAAAATTAACATCACACATCTCCAGGAGACAGAATGTCAATGGCGTGTAAGGGAGACATGGACGACTTACGAACGACGACTCCCCACTTAAAGAACGACTTTAGACTGCGGTTAGGGTGAGCCAAGCCCTCCTTACTGAAAACCCCAGTGCGATATGGGAAGGACACGGTGGCATGGCGCCGATACACAACTAACTAGTATTACGCCATCCTCCGAGACTTAAACACTCAAGGACCCGACCTGACCCGACCATCCAGAGGGAGCGGCAGCGAATTAAGGCACGCATGGTAACGACGGCCCGACATCGTCTACAGTGAGTCCTCGTGAGAATGCGTCTACAGGACTCAGTGGACCACATGATACCTACCAAGCATCATATCCCAACCGACGAGGACGACGACGGCTCATAACCAAACTCATCACGTTGTATGCACAAACCCTCACCCAACAATCTGAAATAGTCACCGCTTACGACCGGAACATCTACAGCGTCGGGATTGCCGACGCTACAGCAACTAGTCAAGACTCGACTTACGTCACTCGCACCATCTCCGATGGAGAGGATACCCAGTTGACAGAACTGAGGCGGTCGCTGTGGTTGAGCGGTTCTAGGCGCTACAGTCCGGAACCGCGCTTCTGCTACGGTCGCAGGTTCGAATCCTGCCTCGGGCATGGATGTGTGTGATGTCCTTAGATTAGTTTGGCTTAAGTAGTTCTAAGTTCTAGGGAACTGATGACCGTACAAGTTAAGTCCCATAGTGCTCAGAGCCAATTATTGTGCACTAAAAGACAATATTCTGCAACAATGCCTGATGCTGACGTTAGTCCACATAGTTTTGATGCACATATATGCCATAATCGAAGCTGCTCCGTTGGCGATTGGTGGTCTATCGCAAGCTGCGCAAAAAGCACTGGATAAAGATATCCGGCGTCACACAGATTGCATAAGGTATTCCATCGACTTCTGGCGTCTTTGAAAGTAAATATATACCACCTCAGGGAAAAGATATGCTTTTCGAAACGTCTTCAAGTAGGGAACCAAACAGCGACCCTTCTGATAGCGATAATGAAATTTTGGAAATTTATGGTAAGGTCTTATGGGACCAAACTGCTGAGGTCATCGGTTCGTAGGCTAACACACTACTTAATCTAACTTAAACTAACTTACGCTAAGGACAACACAAACACCCATGCTCGAGGGAGGATTCGAACCCCCGACGCAGGGAGCTACGCGCACCCTGGCAAGACGCCCGAGACTGCGCGGCTACTCCGTGCGGCAGCGATAATGACACAAGGGATGGATGTGACTACAGTTTCGATTGAAAAATGTAAAATATAGAACAAAACATTTTACTGTGGCAATGTCGACTTCTGATTCGTTATTAGTAACCTTAAAATATTTTATGTCCAAAGTTTTTCTCGCATCTGCTAAATTTATAATTTTTGATCCGGCAAAGTAGATCCCCCATTTTGAAATTTGTAATTCCGACTTCGGACTCGTAATCAGCGACACCAAAAATCTAAAAAGAACATAGTTTCGTAGGATTTTATATCCTGTTCTAAGTCTAGGGGACTGATGACCTCAGATGATAAGTCACATAGTGTTTAGAGCCATTTCAACCATTTGAATGAACGGATCACCAGGGACGAGTTGGAGGCTGCCATCGACAACGGTGGTATTAACAAATCGTAGGGTTCTATAGTACCTTCAGGACGTTAATGGCCCCAGGATGGACCAGCACGTTTGAAGAACTTTTCACACTGGACCATGTGGTCCCTCCTAGCTTTGCCTCAGTTATCATCATTCCTGTACATAAGCTACGTTATGGTGCGGTGATCAATGATTACCGTCCTCTAAACCTCCTTAGTAAGGACTACAAAATCTTTACGCGCATTTAGTAGCACACCGTCGTTCCCGTCTTTCCAGCATCTTTTCACTGGAACAGACGATCCCGGTGGTCAGGTGACTATGCACACAGCAACTGACGAATGTTGCGATGTGATATGACTGTCCGCAACGTGTCGGCTACGGGAACATATAGTCACAATCCACTTCGATAGCACATATTACAAAGTACGTCGCGGTTTCCCATTCTCTGTGGTAGATCTGATGGGAATCCAATGGCCCACCTCCCACCCCCTTTCTCAACGTCATAGATGGCATATATGACAACTCTAGCTCCCACATACAAGTCAATGGACGCTTAACGAGTCCAGTTTCGATACGGCGATCTATCCTACAAGGCTGTCCGCTGTCGACCCTGCTATGAGCCTTCGCGCTGGAACCCCTCATTGGTTGGTTGGTTGGTTGTTTATGGAAGGAGGGGAGCAGACAGCGAGGTTATCGGTCTCATCGGATTAGGGAAGGAAGGGGAAGGAAGTCGGCCATGCCCTTTCAAAGGAACCATCCCGGTATTGTGCCTGGAGTGATTTAGGGAAATTACGGAAAACCGGAATCAGGATGGCCGGACGCGGGATTGAACCGTCGTCCTCCCGAATGCGAGTCCAGTGTGCTAGCCACTGCGCTACCTTACTCGGTCCCCCTCATTGGGAACTCAAATCTGTGCTCATGGGAATCATGCTACGACAACATACTAGCCATTGTCGGGTATACGCCGACGATCTGCTGCTGTTGGTTCGATGGAAACACGACAGACCATTAACGCAATAGTGACATACGGCACAGTGGTAAGCATCTCGATGAGCGTAAATAAATCTGCAGCGTTTTCAATAGCACGCAGCACCGAGTGCAACTTACCTGCCGAGCGAGGTAGCCCATGCAAGATACCGCCACGACACTTCACCCTCTACCCCATATCACCCGAAACGGTGTTAAGGACCTCCAGAAAAGTTGAAATTTTGAAATTTTATACTTTTTTTCATTTCTCATATCTACGAAACTTCCCCTTTCAAATGATATATAATACTTACATACACTGAAGCGCCAAAGTAATTGGTATAGGCATGCGTGTTCAAATACAGAGATATATAAATAGGTAGAATACGGCGCTGCGGTCGGAAACGCCTATATAAGATAACAAGAGTCTGGCGCAGTTGTTAGATCGGTTACTGTTGCTACATTGGAAGGTTATCAAGATGTAAGTGAGTTTGAACGTGATGTTCTAGTCGACGCACGAGTGATGGGACACAGCACCTCCGAGATAGCGATGAAGTGGGGATTTTCCCGTACGACAATTTCACGACTGTACGGTGAATATTAGGAATCCGGTAAAACATCAAATATCCGGCATCACTGCCGCCAGAAAAATATCCTACAAGAACGAGACCAACGACGACCGAAGAGAATCGTGAAACGCGTCAAAAGTGGAACCCTCCCGCAGATTTCTGCAGATTTCAATGCTGGACCATCAACAAGTGTCAGCGTGTGAACCAATCAACGAAACATCACCGATATGAGCTTTCGGAGGCACTCGCGTACCCTCGATTCTTTACGCCTTGCCTGGGCCCGTCAACACCCACATTGGTCTGTTGATGACTGGAAACATGTTGCCTGGTCGGACGAGTCTCTTTCAACATTGTATCGAGCGGATGGACATGTACGGGTATGGATACAATCTTATGAATCCATGAAGGCCGCATGTCAGCAGGCGACTGTTCAAGCTGGTGGAGGCTTTGTAATGGTGTGCAGCGTGTGCAGTTGGAGTGATATAGGACCCCTGATACGTCTTGATACAACTTTGACAGGTGATACGTAAGTAAGCATCCCGTCTGATCACCTGCATGCATTCATGTCCATTATGCATTCCGACGGAGTTGGCAATTCCAACAGGACAATGCAACACCCCACACTTCTATAATTCGATAATGAGATTTTCACTCTGCAGCGGAGTGTGCACTGATATGAAACTTCCTGGCAGATTAAAACTGTGTGCCGGACCGAGACTCGAACTCGGGACCTTTGCCTTTCACGGGCAAGTGCTCTACCATCTGAGCTACCCAAGCACGACTCACGCCCCGTCCTCACAGCTTTACTTCCACCAGTACCTCGTCTCCTACTTTCCAAACTACACAGATGCTCTCCTGCAGGAGAGCAGCCGAAAGATATCCTCAACGTACTCACCCCACACATCGTACATTTAAATGTGTGTGTGCTAAACTGAGAACAACTGGATCTTTAGCCGCGCAGGATTAGCCGAGCGGTCTCAGGCGCTACAGTAATGGACTGTGCGGCTGATCCCGGCGGAGGTTCGAGTCCTCCCTCGGGCATGGGTGTGTGTGTTTGTCCTTAGGATAATTTAGGTTAAGTAGTGTGTAAGTTTGGGGACTGATGACCTTAGCGGTTAAGTCCCATAAGATTTCACACACATTTGAACATTTTTTTGAACTGGATCTTGAACGCATCGGAAACATATCCGGCAAAGGAAAGTTACGAACGAGGTAACGGAAACTGGTGCTCTTGCCACTGTGGTTCTAGATCCTTGTGTTCGTGCACGACAAATCGCCAGGGAATCTGGCATCAGCCAGAGTAGTGTTGTTCGTGTTCTGCATCGCCATAAATATCATCCTTACCGTATCAGTCTCCACCAAGAATTAACTGGTACGGATTGTATGCGTCGCATTTAATTCTGACGATGGGCTCAACTTTAGATTCAGAGTGATGACACATTATTAATTTAATTTTATTTACAGACGAGGCTACATTCAAGAACCATGGAAATGTTAATTTGCATAAGATGCATTATTGGGCAACTGAAAATAAATGTTGGCTGCTGCAAGTTGCACACCAAAAGCCGTGGTCGGTGACTGTATGGTGTGAGATTCTGGAGGACAGAATTATAGGCCCCTATTTCATCGAAGGAAACCTTAATGGTAGGAAATACACCACATTCCTGCAAGAAACATTAGGTCTGTTATTGGAAGAAATACCTTTAGGAACAAGGAACAGAATGTGGTATCATCGCTATCGCTGTCCAGCACCTTTTTTCACTGATGGCTAGAAATGAGTTGCAGTGACAATTCCCAAATCGTTGGATTGGACGCGGAGGAGATGTATCGTGTCCGGTTCGTTCACCAGACTTGACGCCTCTGGATTTTTTCTTGTGGGGATTCGTGAAACTCATTGTTTATAAAGACGTTCCAATTACACCTGAAGATATGGGAGAGAGAATTGTCAGAGCATGTGCTTCGATAAGTGCCGATGTGAAAAGGAATACCACTCAACCCATGATAAGGAGATTGCAGCACTACATTGGTACCCATGGTCACCACTTCGAACACCTTCTGTAAATGAACGTTCGTGCCACTTTTGTGACGTTCGTTGACCTTCAAAGACCTTACTGTTACACATCATTGGATTCGTCTCGATAGCCGCTATTAGAAAATAAGTATCAAACTATAGCATCCCATCAATAAAAAAATTGACCTTCATATTTCTGACGCGACTCCACCTAGCAACAAAAAACCAACGTCATATTATGGCCCCCGTTGTCCCATGAATTTTTTGTCCCACAAACTTTTATAATGCACTCAGTGATGTTGTTGTTAGAGTAAAGGACAAGGACAGTGTTCTGCTCATGGCTGATTTTAATGCCAGGATTGGAAATCGAACAGAAGGGTATGAAAAGGTTATGGGTAAATTTGGAGAGGATATGGAGGCCATGAACCATGGACCTTGCCGTTGGTGGGGAGGCTTGCGTGCCTCAGCGATACAGATAGCCGTACCGTAGGTGCAACCACAACGGAGGGGTATCTGTTGAGAGGTCAGACAAACGTGTGGTTCCTGAAGAGGGGCAGCAGCCTTTTCAGTAGTTGCAAGGGCAACAGTCTGGATGATTGACTGATCTGACCTTGTAACAATAACCAAAACGGCCTTGCTGTGCTGGTACTGCGAACGGCTGAAAGCAAGGGGAAACTACAGCCGTAATTTTTCCCGAGGGCATGCAGCTTTACTGTATGATTACATGATGATGGCGTCCTCTTGGGTAAAATATTCCGGAGGTAAAATAGTCCCCCATTCGGATCTCCGGGCGGGGACTACTCAAGAGGATGTCGTTATCAGGAGAAAGAAAACTGGCGTTCTACGGATCGGAGCCTGGAATGTCAGATCCCTTAATCGGGCAGGTAGGTTAGAAAATTTAAAAAGGGAAATGGATAGGTTGAAGTTAGATATAGTGGGAATTAGTGAAGTTCGGTGGCAGGAGGAACAAGACTTCTGGTCAGGTGACTACAGGGTTATAAACACAAAATCAAATAGGGGTAATGCAGGAGTAAGTTTAATAATGAATAGGAAAATAGGAATGCGGGTAAGCTACTACAAACAGCATAGTGAACGCATTATTGTGGCCAAGATAGATACGAAGCCCACGCCTACTACAGTAGTACAAGTTTATATGCCAACTAGCTCTGCAGATGACGAAGAAATTGAAGAAATGTATGATGAAATAAAAGAAATTATTCAGATTGTGAAGGGAGACGAAAATTTAATAGTCATGGGTGACTGGAATTCGAGTGTAGGAAAAGGGAGAGAAGGAAACATAGTAGGTGAATACGGATTGGGGGACAGAAATGAAAGAGGAAGCCGCCTGGTCGTATTTTACACAGAGCACAACATAATCACAAGTAACACTTGGTTTAAGAATCATGAAAGAAGGTTGTATACATGGAAGAACCCTGGAGATACTAAAAGGTATCAGATAGATTATATAATGGTAAGACAGAGATTTAGGAACCAGGTTTTAAATTGTAAGACATTTCCAGGGGCAGATGTGGACTCTGACCACAATCTATTGGTTATGACCTGTAGATTAAAACTGAAGAAACTGCAAAAAGGTGGGAATTTAAGGAGATGGGACCTGGATAAACTAAAAGAACCAGAGGTTGCACAGAGATTCAGGGAGAGCATAAGGGAGCAATTGACAGAAATGGGGGAAATAAATACAGTAGAAGAAGAATGGGTAGCTTTGAGGGATGAAGTAGTGAAGGCAGCAGAGGATCAAGTAGGTAAAAAGACGAGGGCTAGTAGAAATCCTTGAGTAACAGAAGAAATATTGAATTTAATTGATGAAAGGAGAAAATATAAAAATGCAGTAAGTGAAACAGGCAAAAAGGAATACAAACGTCTCAAAAATGAGATCGACAGGAAGTGCAAAATGGCTAAGCAGGGATGGCTAGAGGACAAATGTAAGGATGTAGAGGCCTATCTCACTAGGGGTAAGATAGATACCGCCTACAGGAAAATTAAAGAGACCTTTGGAGATAAGAGAACGACTTGTATGAATATCAAGAGCTCAGATGGAAACCCAGTTCTAAACAAAGAAGGGATAGCAGAAA
Organism: Schistocerca piceifrons; assembly: GCF_021461385.2. Classification (NCBI taxonomy): domain Eukaryota; kingdom Metazoa; phylum Arthropoda; class Insecta; order Orthoptera; family Acrididae; genus Schistocerca; species Schistocerca piceifrons. The sequence goes on from NC_060149.1 coordinate 304,948,767, forward strand.
GGTTGAAGGAGTATATAGAGGGTCTATACAAGGGCGATGTACTTGAGGACAATATTATGGAAATGGAAGAGGATGTAGATGAAGATGAAATGGGAGATATGATACTGCGTGAAGAGTTTGACAGAGCATTGAAAGACCTGAGTCGAAACAAGGCCCCCGGAGTAGACAATATTCCATTGGAACTACTGACGGCCGTGGGAGAGCCAGTCCTGACAAAACTCTACCATCTGGTGAGCAAGATGTATGAAACAGGCGAAATACCCTCATACTTCAAGAAGAATATAATAATTCCAATCCCAAAGAAAGCAGGTGTTGACAGATGTGAAAATTACCGAACTATCAGCTTAATAAGTCACAGCTGCAAAATACTAACACGAATTCTTTACAGACGAATGGAAAAACTAGTAGAATCCAACCTCGGGGAAGATCAGTTTGGATTCCGTAGAAACACTGGAACACGTGAGGCAATACTGACCTTACGACTTATCTTAGAAGAAAGATTAAGGAAAGGCAAACCTACGTTTCTAGCATTTGTAGACTTAGAGAAAGCTTTTGACAATGTTGACTGGAATACTCTCTTTCAAATTCTAAAGGTGGCAGGGGTAAAATACAGGGAGCGAAAGGCTATTTACAATCTGTACAGAAACCAGATGGCAGTTATAAGAGTCGAGGGACATGAAAGGGAAGCAGTGGTTGGGAAGGGAGTAAGACAGGGTTGTAGCCTCTCCCCGATGTTGTTCAATCTGTATATTGAGCAAGCAGTAAAGGAAACAAAAGAAAAATTCGGAGTAGGTATTAAAATTCATGGAGAAGAAGTAAAAACTTTGAGGTTCGCCGATGACATTCTAATTCTGTCAGAGACAGCAAAGGACTTGGAAGAGCAGTTGAATGGAATGGACAGTGTCTTGAAAGGAGGATATAAGATGAACATCAACAAAAGCAAAACAAGGATGATGGAATGTAGTCTAATTAAGTCGGGTGATGCTGAGGGAATTAGATTAGGAAATGAGGCACTTAAAGTAGTAAAGGAGTTTTGCTATTTGGGGAGCAAAATAACTGATGATGGTCGAAGTAGAGAGGATATAAAATGTAGGCTGGCAATGGCAAGGAAAGCGTTTCTGAAGAAGAGAAATTTGTTAACATCGAGTATAGATTTAAGTGTCAGGAAGTCATTTCTGAAAGTATTCGTATGGAGTGTAGCCATGTATGGAAGTGAAACATGGACGATAAATAGTTTGGACAAGAGGAGAATAGAAGCTTTCGAAATGTGGTGCTACAGAAGAATGCTGAAGATTAGATGGGTAGATCACATAACTAATGAGGAAGTATTGAACAGGATTAGGGAGAGGAGAAGTTTGTGGCGCAACTTGGCCAGGAGAAGGGATCGGTTGGTAGGACATGTTCTGAGGCATCAAGGGATCACCAATTTAGTACTGGAGGGCAGCGTGGAGGGTAAAAATCGTAGAGGGAGACCAAGAGATCAATACACTACGCAGATTCAGAAGGATGTAGGTTGCAGTAGGTACTGGGAGATGAAAAAGCTTTCACAGGATAGAGTAGCATGGAGAGCTGCATCAAACCAGTCTCAGGACTGAAGACCACAACAACAACAACATGGAGGCCAACAGGAACGGGAAACAACTCTTGGATTTCTGTGCCAGTATGGGCTTAGTAATCACAAACTCCTTTGTTAAACATAAGAACATTCACCGGTATACTTGGGAAGGCAGGGGAACCAGATCTGTCATTGACTATGTAATAACAGATCAGGAATTCAGGAAGGCTGTGAGGGACACACGTGTATTCAGGGGATTCTTTGATGACACTGATCATTATTTAATCTGCAGCGAAATTGGTATTGTGAGACCGAAAGTGCATGAGGTCAGGTCCATATGTAGGAGGATAAGAGTGGAGAAATTTCAGGATAAGGAAATCAGGCCCAAGTACATAACAATGATCTCAGAAAGGTACCAGTTAGTTGAATGTAGTCAATTACAGTCATTGGAAAAGGAATGGACAAGGTACAGGGACACAGTACTAGAAGTGGCTAAAGAATGTCTTGGAACTGTAGTGTGTAAAGGTAGGATGAAGCAAACAGCTTGGTGGAACGACACATTCAAGGCAGCCTGTAAAAGAAAAAAGAAGGCGTATCAAAAATGGCTACATACTAGAACTCAGGTAGACAGAGAAAGTTATGTTGAAGAAAGAAACAAAGCCAAACAGATAATTGCAGCATCCAAGAAGAAATCTTGGGAAGACTTTGGAAACAGGTTGGAGACTTTGGGTCAAGCTGCTGGAAAACCATTCTGGAGTGTAATTAGTAGTCTTCGAAAGGGAGGTAAGAAGGAAATGACAAGTATTTTGGACAGGTCAGGAAAACTGCTTGTGAATCCTGTGGATTCCTTGGGCAGATGGAGTGAATATTTTGAAGAGTTGCTCAATGTAGGTGAAAATACGATCAGTAATGTTTCAGATTTCGATGTACAATGGGATAGGAATGACGATGGAAATAGGATCACGTTTGAGGAAGTGGTGAAAATGGTCAATAGATTGCAGTGCAATAAAGCAGCTGGGGTGGATGAAATTAAGTCGAAACTCATCAAATACAGTGGAATGTCAGGTCTTAAATGGCTACACAGGATAATTGAAATGGCCTGGGAGTCGGGACAGGTTCCATCAGACTGGACAAAAGCAGTAATCGTACCAATCTTTAAACATGGAAACAGAAAAGATTGTAACAACTACAGAGGTATCTCTTTAATCAGCGTTGTGGGTAAAATCTTCTCAGGTATTGTTGAAAGGAAAGTGCGAGTATTAGTTGAGGACCAATTGGATGAAAATCAGTGTGGGTTTAGGCCTCTTAGAGGTTGTCAGGACCAGATCTTTAGCTTACGGCAAATAATGGAGAAGTGTTACGAGTGGAACAGGGAATTGTATCTATGCTTTATAGATCTAGAAAAGGCATATGACCGGGTTCCTAGGAGGAAGTTATTGTCTATTCTACAAGATTATGGAATAGGAGGCAAACGTTTGCAAGCAATTAAAGGTCTTTACATGGATAGTCAGGCAGCCGTTAGAGCTGACGGTAAATTGAGTTCATGGTTCAGAGTAGTTTCAGGGGTAAGACAAGGCTGCAACCTGTCTCCACTGCTGTTCATACTATATATGGATCATATGTTGAAAACAATAGACTGGCTGGGTGAGATTAAGATGTGTGAACACAAAATAAGCAGTCTTGCATATGCGGATGACTTAGTTGCGATGGCAGATTCGATTGAAAGTTTGCAAAGTAATATTTCAGAGCTAGATCAGAAATGTAAGGACTATGGTATGAAGATTAGCATCTCCAAAACGAAAGTAATGTCAGTGGGAAAGAGATATAAACGGATTGAGTGCCAAATAGGAGGAACAAAGTTAGAACAGGTGGACAGTTTCAAGTACTTAGGATGCAAATTCTCACAGGATGGCAACATAGTGAAAGAACTGGAAGCGAGGTGTAGCAAAGCTAATGCAGTGAGTGCTCAGCTACGATCTACTCTCTTCTGCAAGAAGGAAGTCAGTACCAAGACTAAGTTATCTGTGCACCGTTCAATCTTTCGACCAACTTTGTTGTATGGGAGCGAAAGCTGGGTGGATTCAGGGTACCGTATCAATAAGGTTGAGGTAACGGATATGAAAGTAGCTAGGATGATTGCAGGTACTAGTAGATGGGAACAATGGCAGGAGGGTGTCCACAATGAGGAAATCAAAGAAAAACTGGGAGTGAACTCTATAGATGTAGCAGTCAGGGCGAACAGGCTTAGATGGTGGGGTCATGTTACACGCATGGGAGAAGCAAGGTTACCCAAGAGACTCATGGGTTCAGCAGTAGAGGGTAGGAGGAGTCGGGGCAGACCAAGGAGAAGGTACCTGGATTCGATTAAGAATGATTTTGAAGTAACAGGCTTAACATCAGAAGAGGCACCAATGTTATCACGGAATATGGGATCATGGAGGAATTTTATAAAGGGGACTATGCTCCAGACTGAACGCTGAAAGGCATAATCAGTCTTAAATGATGATGATGATGATGATGATGATGATGATGATGACAAACTTTTCAGCTCCTATCATATTTTCAGAGTTATTCTACGGAAGAATAATTAGTGACTCATCCTGTATAATATAGTTACTATTTATTTACTGCAATATATATGTATTGTGAGAATGTAATTAAAACAAATATGTTTGCATAAGCTGGAACTTGCTGTGTACTTCGTCAACCTCTGTTAACCTGAACAAATACATTAAACAATCTCTCTGTTGAAAGTGGCGATGGCTGAGTACAGGTGTCCAGCAATGGACTCCTGGCTTAATCACAGCCCATACTCAGATATAACTGCTTTTACCTTGGACTTACGGCAAAGCGCTGGCCATAGACTTGCAGTTAGATTTCATGTGCTTTTGAGGCTGGAATTTTCGCTACACTTACTCACTACATTTCAACCATCATTAAGTCCATCTTGCGAATTAACCATCCACTAGACGTAATTCGCTCATCCAGGTAGTAGATAGCAGTTCCACAATTTGCATATTTAATTACTGAGCACTTTCTATTGCTTAAGCTAAGCAGCTTTCGCACCAGTGGTTTGAATACTATAGCCAAAGTACTACTGGAGGTGGTGCAGACGTGCGATCTTCCAAGGAGTGAAGTAACTTATCCAGCGCCCGCCCAGGCGGGAGCAGCAAAATCAGAATTCAATATGAAATCCGAACCATCGCGTGACTAGATGTTTCTGATATGTAACCATCTTATACTGGAGTGACAGGAGAATCAATCACTATCGTGACTCAAGGAGCATATTAATCAAGAACCATTTACTTCAAGAAACGAAGGTTAAAATTTAGAATAAAGGCATAAGAAAAGGGACCCTTTCTTGTATGACCGGAATCTACAAAGCAATTCGCCATCATCTTCCTGGAATGAGTTTGAGAAATTGATTAAATACGCGAGGAAAAAACTTATGAAACAGTGGAAGAACCAAGTCACGTTTGTTCGCATGAGTATTTGATGTCAGTTCTTTAATAATACGAGTCCTTTGTCTTAACCACTGTTCATCTCAGTTCAGTAACGAATGATTCGCACCAGAAAAGTAGCGATATTTGCACTCGCGCTCGGAAATGACGTAATAATGCGGTCCTCCTCATTGGGAAGTAGAGAATGAAGGGCGAAATATCGCCTGGAATTATTTGCTGAAACACGCGAAAATCTAATATAATACAGTACAATATAATAAAGTACAGACTCTATGTTATTACGGCTCAACTCTGATTGACACCTCCCGAATGATTTTAAACCTTGAACATGTTTGAAGAAGATACTAGTTAAGATTTGTCAACTCAGTCGAATGATGGGTTACGCAACGACTATGAAAGGAATAGAAAATACCAAATGTAGTTTACCACTGGAGGCTCAGATCTAAGCAAACTCTATGAAGAAAGCATGCAAATAATGTTAAATGAGCAGGACATTGAAATCAGACTGGACATTCGTGCAGATTACTCCTGATAACTCTCTCTCATAGATAATGTCATCATATACGGCGTGTGGTTTATTGAGAACATTTAGTTTTGGACACACAAAGAGGTTGTTAGTTGAATACTGCCAGTGGACGTGGGTTGGTGTGCTCATACGACGCTTTGGTTGAGTAAAATAGTAAGTCTAATTGAGGTCAGTTTCTGTAGTTCGTTGACTTCATTCACAGATCTCGTTCTATAAATGCTTTCCTATTTTCTGGTTCGTATTGAAAGACTTGATGTAATGGTATTTACAGAAATTCTAGATCTTCAACGAGCACTATTCTATGTTGAAACTGCTCGTTTGTTGTTTGATGAGGTGGGCAATTTTCAAAGCAGGGTACAGAATCGCGTTTACATTAGTCCTTCCCAATATTAGGGCAGTTGAATTCATCATATCCTCTCTTAGTAAGCTTTTTACAATACATTCTTATTCGTGTGGGATTCTTTTTGCTCATATGTTCTGATAGGATGAAGGTTGTCCAGAAAGTAACTTCCGATCGGTCGAGAAATGGAAACCACAGTGAAAATCCGAAACGTTTTATTTGCCACAGTTAGGTACAACTTCCACCTACTTCTCTACATAGTCGCAGCTCCAAATTCGAGTTCTGTCGTAGTGTTTTATCAGCTTTCCAATATCCTCGTCATAGAAAGCAGCCGCCTGTGCTTTCGGCCAGTTATCTGTACTGGTCTGCAGCTCGTTGTCTGTGGAAAAATTTTGCCTTCATAGCCAGCGGTTCTTCTGAGCAGAAATGAGACACAGCGGGAGCCAATTACGGACTGTATTGTGAGTTATCAAACACTTCTCATCGGAAACGCTGTAGGAGCATCTTCATTGCCCTTGCAGTGTACGGCCGAGAATTGCCATGAAGAAGGAACTGCTTGACAGTTGTGTTATGTGGGCTGCATGACACAGGCGAAATCTCTAACCAGGCCCTCATACTTGGCGGAAGACGCTATTCCCTACGCATCTTTACGTTCTCACTGTTCACTCAAAACCGAAAACAGCGACGAGAGACGATCGACGGGCATACTAGAGACACTGCCCAATATATCTGTGCAAAGCTATACCGGATTTTCCTTCACTTCCTGTGAAAGTGGCAAACAATATATTGGTCAGACGCAGCGTTGCATAACGTAACGCATCTCTGAACATGTGAGAAGCGTTTGCCTCGGACAATAAGAAAAATCCGCGTTAGCGGAGCACAGCCTCAGCGAAGAACACACGTTTCAATTTGAAGAAACTAAGAGACTGTGTACAGCGAAAGGTTTCTGGGACTCTGCAGTGGAGATACGTGTCAGTGATAATCTGGTCAACCGGGATAGTGGCTTCCAACGCAGCACCGCGTGGAACATAAAAGTATCAAGAATAAGACGAGAGCGCACCGATGGAGGCAGGTCGGTAGTGGCAGTTAGAATAAACAGGCCGCACCGATACGAGACGCCAGGACCGGCGGCCGCGGCTCCCCCCCCCCCCCCCCCCCACACACACACACCGCCATGTGCCGCCGCGCCGATTCCGCTCTCGCCTGATTGGCCTGGCCAGACCGGCGCCGAGGATGCAGAGAAGACCGTGCGTGGTCCAGCGGCTATAAAGGTGCGGACGAGACGTGAACCCGACTCTTCGCCTGAAGATGTCAAGTAAGAAACTTGCTGAAACGTTGCTGGAGAACAACGCATTGACTCAGCTGTCAACCCGAGAAGATTTTATCATGTTGCCCATTATTAAGCTTCAAGTTCTTAATGAAAGATTTTGAGGGATAGTCGTGATTCCTTGGCTCTACTTTAAAATTCTAATATCTTTACAGCTGTATGTACAGTTTGCAGTCAACATTAAGTTATCTCACGTAATGCCTTAAACTTCCTGCCCCCAGCAATGATACCACTTTCCCTGAACCATTATTACAGTCAGCCTTTAAGTTTTTTAACACGCTCGGAGAAAGCTTTGCCTATTCCTTCGCACGCTTTTACAGACCAGAAGGTATGTCATCTGGTGGAATTGCAGAGAAAGCTGGCATTTCATCACTTTATATATGATGTCATTGCTTTGTCTGAATTTCAGGAGTATGCTCACTGCACGTAGCTTTGCTCTTTGCTACAATCTTAGTTCAAAAAAAATGGTTCAAATGGCTCTGACCACTATGGGACTTAACATCTATGGTCATCAGTCCCCTAGAACTTAGAACTACTTAAACCTAACTAACCTAAGGACATCACACAACACTCAATTACAATCTTAGTTTCTTACGCGTTATTAACGTTAGGCCATGTGCTTATCGCAACTTAGTACTTTATGTTCATAGACTTAAGCTGAGTGTCTATTTATACCGATTACTATTACGTTGCGCAAGGTAAATTACTCCTATTCTCCTCTTGTTCTATTCTTTTAAAGGAGTGTTGTTAGACATCTTCTAAAGTGCATACAGAAAATATTATTTCCTTCAGAAAATGTTTCAGGATGTATATTTTGATGTAATCCGAGTTTAAATGAGAAGTAGGAAACTTACACGATTTTACTGTATTTTCCCGGATGTTGCCACTGAAGTTACCACTACGATGCAAGGATTATTTTAACAAGTCAGAGGTTTTGTGTTCCACGGTGACACATCATCTCATGGAGCCAGCGCAATGTACGACGATTTACCTGGGAAGTTACAGCTTTTAGTGTATTGACTCCTAATATTCCACAAGAGTTTTGCTGCATTCGTGAAAGTATGCAGTGTGATGAGAATTTCATCCAGAGATGCTCACTCAGTATTATGATTCATCGACTTCGGTAAAAATAATCTGGGAATGTCATTTTTATTACTGTTTACAGATCGTTAAATGGGCCAGCTATATAAGAGCTTAGTGCGCCTCTGTTACTGCCTTTGACGTGTTGGGAAGATAACCTCAAAATGATATTTTATTTCTGACTGCATTAGTTGCTAGTTTACTTCAAAAGTGCCAACCACATATTTTATGCTGCAAACCGACCGTGGCGGAGGAGTTGTCAGCACAATGAATTCCTGCTTGTGACCAAATCTCCTTCGGCTGTCCTCATTTACATTTTCTACGATATCTCTACATCCCTGTTTTCGAAGCAAGTTTGATTTTTTAAACAGGTAGCAACAACGTCTTATTTCTCCATCCTTGTGCAGACCATTCTAGTGACCCAACTCTAGTAATCTCTTGGGGATGAAGCTCTTTTCTCCCGTGTTATCTTTAATGATATGTATGTTTTTGCAGATGACAAACTGTGCAAAAAAACGGTCATTGTAGAAACATAACGTACCAGAAAAACCACACCATGTGGTAAAAAGGTATGAACTCATAATTTGTGTTTTTTCAAATATCTGTAATTATGAGTTAAAAACTAATAGCTACATGTATACAAACAGCAAAGAACACTCTTTATCTTTAACAGATGGAAAATAAAAGCCCACTGAAGATGCTGCAACTGCAGTGAAACATGTTTGAGTTAAAAAATAAAAATTGTGTTTTGCTAAAGGCGGACCCTATCCAAAAACATACATATCTAGTAATCTCGAAACCGACGAGAGGCTGAATTCTAACCTCCCATCTTTTCTTCTTACTCTGCGTGATCTATGACGCGATTATTATCATGGGTCATTTAACCATTTCCTAGAGAATGCAACGGATTCGAGGTCAGAGCCTACACTGTTGCAGCGGTTTCTGTTTTCACTTGATCGCACGACCTCCACCCTCTCCCTTCCATCCGGGTAAGCAGGAACGCGTCCACTCGCTCTCGTTTATTACGTGCTCGATAGAGCGGGAAACCACTTTATTCAAGTGACATTACAATGTATTGAATTTCTCATCCTGCTAGCGAGCAGGATGCCGATATATTTTTTCCGCGTGGCCTGCAGGCGAGACGCCTTCGCCCCACGGGAACGCGCCCTTCCGCTCGGATGCCCCGTCTCTTCCTGTGGCTGTGGCTGTGTCGCCGCACGGCATTTTACACGCACCTTCCTTTCGGCGACGAATTTCACAGCGTCAGCAGTGAAACGTGCAATCAGTCAGAAAAAAAGAAGGAATTGGTTCAATTGAATCTTGAAAGGCCGATTTTTAGAACTGAGCACGTGAACAGTAACAAATTACTCACTGTGAAGACTCAAATCTGTGTGGAAATAGTGTCGAAGGTGGAACGTTGAGTGCACTCTTCAAAGAAAGATATCGAAGAACGAAATTTCCAGACACATTTGAGTGTGTCTGAAGAAGTTAATTACATAAAGATTATTTATGTCGGTCGGGAAGCTCAAGAGGATAGAAATAACATTCTTAATGATGTAAAGACTGTGTCTATACCAGTACCAGTCAGCTACTCAAATTCGACTGTCCGTATACACCTTAAATATTCGAAATGATATATTATGGAAGGATTAATACGTTTCTGGAGAATGGACAATATATCAAAATATCCAATTAGGTGTAAATTGTTATGTTTTTCAGTGAATTGCGTACTTCTTTCAAAAGATGTCGAACAACAAGCTGTGAAAGAAATTATCCAAAACTCTTACAGTGATGTCACTAACAAAAGCAACAAAAAACTCAGTTACACTGTGATTAAGATTGTGCGTGGCATAATCAGTGATCATGCCAATGATGAAAGATTTAGAAAATCAAATTTAGTTTGTAAAATTGTGAACATATAAGGGTACAGTCAGGAGGAAAAGGCTAAACAGAAAAGGGTATATACGTATTAAATGACTTCTCCCGTGTAATCTAGTCCATGGTTTATACTTAGATATTGGAAAGAACTTTCGTGTTGACTGCATGAGCAGCAGACGCGTAAGAAATGTACAACTAGCATCTGATTCTTTTTTTTTTTTTTTTTTTTTTCTTAGAGCTGAATATTGACTCTGCCAGACAGCAATAATTTTGAAACTGAAAAACGATCACAAACAATTTATATTCTCATGATTTACTCTGCTCCCAATAGAAGAATGCTAAGTACAGACTACAGACAGAAATAGGCCGTTGGTCTACCATCTCGCAAATCGTTAAAATAGTAGCTACTGAGCCTATGGTATCCTCTGCATTTTCACAGCTCCAACGTACAAAATTCTTTACAGGATAAGAAGGACGATTGGAGTTGAAAACCTTATAGACATCTAGGTAATTTTCTCAGCAGGAGTACAGTTGGCTTGTTGGAAGGATCTTCCTGGCAGTCTCCTGCACGAATGAAAGGAAAGCCTGGAAAATCATTCCCGGAACGAGGATATGAAACCTTCCTCTGAGCAAAGTACAGTGTCTCCACCACAGTAGACCCTCGATCAGTGCGGTAATGAATATTCTTAGCGCTAAATACTTGTAACCGATGATTCGTGGACGTATAAACATAAACAGAGCTTACGAACATATGCAGTAATCTACTAGGGCGAATGTGCTACAATTCATACTAAAATCATCGTCGTCCTAATATTACAAGTATTTTGAAAGAAGAAACGCCCATTGTTCAACAATCCGGTTATGAGAATTGGACGTGGTAACCGATTATAAACCGTATATTTCTAAGCGGTGTCTGTTAGTCGGACATATCAAACAGAACAGCCAACACTCTGATTATTTCTGTAAGAGCGCGGCGGCTCTTTGACTTTTGTTTAAGTGTGGTTGCACATTTATCGTCATCAATAATGTGTGAGTAGAGGGTTAGTGGACGAGGGACGCGATGCGGTAAGTTGGAAATTTGAGTCGATTAGGGACCGTTTCCGGACAACCGAAGCATTTAAGGGAACTGCTCATGAGAAGAGGTAAATCTGGCTTCGAGTCCCCATCCGGAAAAAATTTTCAATTTTCCCCATTCATTACCACAATGCTCTGTGCAGCTGAAAGTCAGAAGTTTCCCACCCATCCTGCCCCTTTCTTTTCCCATCCTCTGTTTCATATAAAAAGATTATAAACTGTAGCCTTGGAGTTACGTGTCCTTTGCTGAGACATGCTCTGATTTCCTAACAGTTTATTACTTCTGGATTCCATTGCGTAGAGATTATCTGTCACATATCTTAACAGCTTAACTCGACACGTCTGAAAAATGTGTCAGCCGTAATTACTGAGCTCGTTACTTGTTTCTCCACATCTATTCAGTAGCCACGTATTTCTTGTTTTGTTCTACATCTATTACATTTAAGCGAAACATACCCCTTAAAGTTAAATGGGTTACCAGGTATCAAAAGAAATAAAGTAAACAACAGCAGATCAATCCTTCGATCATTAACATACAACACGAGGGCGAAAACAGTGCGCCAATACGCATCAAAAGGACTTAATCAGCGTGCAATAAACCAGTTCTGTAAAGGGAACACAGAAACATTATTCATACATAAAACTTTTGTCCAGCTTAAAAGTTAAATTTAATCTGTCTAGTAAGTGAAACTTCTACCAGAGGAGTTGGTTTATAAATCCACACCAATATATCCTCCGACAAAGTGATTGAATTGGAAGTATGTACACTGTTGGCCATTAAAATTGCTACACCGCGAAAATGATGTGCTACAGACGCGAAATTTAATCGACAGGAAGAAGATGCTGTGATATGCAGATCATTAGCTTTTCAGAGCATTCACACAAGGTTGGCGCCGGTGGCGACACCTACAACGTGCTGACATGAGGAAAGTTTGCAACCGATTTCTCATACACAAGCAGCAGTTGACCGGCGTTGCCTGGTGAAACGTTGTTACGGGGCCTCGTGTAAGGGGGAGAAATGCGTATCATCACGTTTCCGACTTTGATAAAGGTCGGATTGTAGCCTATCGCGATTGCGGTTTATCGTCTCACGACATTGCTGCTCGCATACCCCGTATTAATCTCCACTAATAGGTGTGGAGATATTTTTGATCAGATAGCGTACGTTACTCGTACTCGCAATGTCGCAGTTCTTATTAAAGTGGAACTATGTCATACGTTTGAGTGTCTAGCACGGATAGCGTCTACGTGTAAAGCCGAAGTGGATACCAACCGGGTAGAATATTGTAGGGCAAAAAGTGTGAAAGTTATGGAACCCAAAACGTAAAACAATACGAACTAGAATTTCTCTTCATACATAACGAGAATGCAAATTCTTTGCTTCGATATCGCACATTCGCTGGACAATAAAATTCTCGACATTGACAAGTTCTGAGACACGACCGTGACAAACATGATTTTGGTAGTTTCAGCTGTTACTCAACAGTACAATTTTGAAAGACCAATTGTAATTTCCTACATTTTTTTGTGTCTGTAACAATTTTAGAGTCTACATCACATCTTCCTCTTACAGTTAACTTATTACTTTAATTATTTTCTTTCACAACGATAGTTCCATTCAAGTTTCCCTCCGCGAGAATTTTCTTGGTTTTTCCACGATGAGAACTTTATTTTTGAGTGATGAGATCAAATTTATCCAGACTATCACACAATGTGGTAGCTGAAAGTTTTCATTGGCTCCAGCAGCAAGTTTTCTCTCCATTTGCCTCTTCGCTTTCTGAGTGACGTACACAATTCACGATTTTGTGTGTGTGTGTGTGTGTGTGTGTGTGTGTGTGTGTGTGTGTGCGTGTACGTTCGGCAGCCGTGGTTGGCGAAAGTGTATGACCAGACTCCAGTGGTCAAGCGTTTGGGGGCCATTTTATCTTCCCACACCTCCTCGCGACGGCTTCCAGAGCCGCCAACGGTAAGAGAGTGGTTTATGTATGTGCAATTTTTGATAAAAATATCTGTCCTGCCCCAACAGCCGTTTCCCTGATCTGTTCTGCAGCTTGCCATGTTTCTTAGTTTAAACGTCTGAGTGGGAAGGAGACGTATTTCAGTTACCTGGAAAATGTCTATCCGATACCGATGTGTAAATTGTTCCAGTTCCAATTTTTGACGAAAACTTCCACTCGCATTAAAAGCGCATAGTGAGAGGTCTCAGGTTCGAACGACATTACAGGCAATTACTGGTGGTAAACAGCGACAGCGCTCCCTTGAAGAGGACCAAGGGTAAATTCTTGTACAGTATCCTTTATGGTGGTGAAGATATCCCATTGCAGCAAAGTAGCAAGGAAATCTTCGACTCTCGTGAAAAGTCCTGAGAGGTTGGTACTATCAATTGGAATTTGATCAATCCCCTGAGACACATCTGACTGATGGACCCACGGGAGTGGGTAGAGATGGATTATGTCCAAGAAGGGGGCTATTGTTTTGGTAATAAAGGAAAGTGAATGTCGACAGCAGTTGGTGGTGCTGGAGTTCCTCTGGCTTCCTTTACCTTTCCCCAGATAGCCTGCCACTGGGCTAATGCGTACAGAGGCTGGATGATCGCCGTCACAATTTGCTCACTTTGACTTCTGAGTGCATGGTTTGGTACAGGACTGCGATTAGTGATTACTACCTCACCAAACGCATCTGGCAGGTAGCGCACAGTATTTAGCCATACGAAAATATTTGAGGCTGTGCTTGCATTGTGGGGGACAGTCAGATGCTTGGTATGTTTCCATCTTGATATATATATACCTTATATGGTGAAGGTCATAGATCGAGTCACTTGCTGGACCCACTACCAGCGAAACACAATAAACGTGATGAGCCACCAACTGAGTAGTTTCCTTATCTCTACACGTGAGTTGGAGAACTGAGCCTTGGGGCAAGACTTTGGCGTGTAGTTCTTTTTCCACTTCTTTGGCTGCAATCTCCGCTGATGAACACCACTTTTAAAGATTTTTCAGTGGCTCCTCGTGAGTGAAAACGTGATTTTCAAATGTTGGAAGAGGCGGATCGCTTTGCATTGACCTCCATTGTCTGAAAATGGGATTTAACCGTTTACCCCCTCATATATGTCCTTTATTGGGCAGATGACGTGTTTCTTGACCTCTCCGTTGAAGTAAAGGTATTTGCCCGTGTACTGAATCGTTATTGATGTTATCTTTGGTGATGGCACTTTCGGCGGCTGTGGTTGGACAGAGTGGGCAGCGACTGTAGTTTCCTCTCCAACTGGTTACGTCGTCACTTCCATCTGCTCTACTGGAAGCGGATTAGATTGTGTTGCTGTAGGAATAGAGTGTCAACACTTGTTGAGATAATGAAGTTATTGTGAATTTTTCATCTTTATGCCCGTCCGTTTGCGGTGAACCGTTTGAAATAGGTGCTCGTCGCCTTCGATGTCAGATAACTGTGTGGAGTCGGTTTACAACGCTGAGGGCGGACCACGCCTGCTGTCATCTTCCGATGAGTCAGTGTTATCCACGTCAAGTGTTTTCAGGCCGTGCCTGGCGGAGAGGTACCTCACTCGTTGGTCGCGCCTCCTGTGGTCTTCTTCGGTTATGTGCTGAGTGGGAATGGTGGCGCCATGTGGGGTGTAAGGCTCTAAAGTGACATTTCTATCTGATCTGCGGTATGTTGACTGGTTGCCGATATGGAGCTCGGTCTAGGAGGACGTGTGCTGACGGGCTGCGGCCAGGGCCCAGGCCTTCCGCTGTTGTCCGTTTGCGTCGTTCCAGAACGTGCCGTGTCCGTAGCCTGAGTCGTCTTCGTCGGATGTGTGTCCTCCGTGGCCATGGTCGTCGTAAACGGGGCGGCCGATGGGGCCCGCGGCAGGGAAGCCCCGCTCGACGGCGATCGGGCGACCCCTGCTGCCAAGGCCGTGCACGCGCTCCAAACCGCTCGCTTGCGCGTCGCGTAGTCGGTGCATGCAACTAGTAACTGTCATCAGCATACAGAGCCGTAGTAACGCCAAAAATACATGCACCAATAATTTGCTCGATTTCTGCGAGGTCTCACTACCTATCGCAGCAAGTTTTAGCGTTCTGTGTCGTCAATTTTCAAGCCAGTCATTGTTCCTCCAATGTCTGCAGTTGAAGAACAGTAAAACGATGTAGAGGTTCTGTAAATATGTGATTTCATTCATTTATTCACAGCCTGTCCCACTTGAACTGATCCCATTTTTATTGTCAACAGAATATTAATGGAATATTAGCCCCCTGTAGCGCTAAGTAATTTCCACTGTTTTATAGCACGAGTTTCATGTGTGTGCTGTATACGACACAATGTGTTTGTAGCTCGTAAAAACCTTTGTTACTGTGCGAATATTAAGCAGTAATTTTCAATCAGTATTGGCACATGTTGCTACTATTGAGTGATAGTAAATGAAGTAGGTGTAGTAAAAACAACAAATAGAGATAATGATAGTAATAATAAAAGAATGACGATCTGATTGAAAGAAAAATAAGTAAAACTTTTCCTTGGCGGCACAAGATGAGATGCTGGAAAAGGAGCACACGAAAATGTAAGAGAGAGTACAGCAAAGAAGATGTAAACACAATATCCAGCCCTCCAGAAAATGGAAATTAGAATGGCACTTACAAGGCAACCAGAAAGGAAGACAAGTGAATTACACATGCCATAGATTGTTATTCGTGACAAATAGTGTAGAATGCTTGGTTGCAAAAGTGTGAGATCAAGAGTGTACTACACAGAATGTCATGTTCTCTTGTGTATTATAAAATAATGAAAAAGTTTCAAAGCAGCATGTATTGTGTGTGTATCACTGGACATTATCTTCGCTTGAAAGTGATGGGTATGAAACTCACTGGAACATTGCACAAGACGACGCCACCATTCGGATGATCACCAGAGAAGATTTTATCACTTACCTTCAGTACAAACTAGTATTAAAGGTACAATGTTGTAGTTAAATAATTTCTTTCTATTGTTTTTCTTTTCATATCAAGTTTAGAAAATATTAACTCAGTATATTATCCAATTTCAATTTTAAAATTTCCTTAACTTGAATACCAGTTTATCGTATACGACACATCGGTTTTTGGAAAACCTAGCTGATAATTTTTGAAAACAACTACATTTTCTTAACATTGATGGCCAAGAGAGTACATCTAATAGAAATATTAGATGAAAAATATACTTTTTCACTAGTGGAATTAAAGAGGCTAGATTGCTGTACTCGCACTCGGCCTAGCACTTAACACAAAATTGTTAAGGCTTTCGTGGCCACTTGTTGACAAACTGTCTATTGGCTTCTGTCTCGGGTTCTTCGGCCGACGTTCATCTAATGATTTTTCTGACGTTTCGCCAGCACGAGTGGCTCGCATTGTCAAAGCTTCACCCTCCATTGTTATTGTTCACCACCGGCAATGGAGGGTGAAGCTTTGACAATGCCAGCCACTCGTGCTGGCGAAACGTCATAAAAATCATTAGATGAACGTCGGCCAAAGAACCCGAGACAGAAGCCAATAGGCAGTTTGCTATCACTTAACCTTTCTCGGAAACTGTATTTATGCTTTTGACTAGCTTCATACGTATCCCTAAGTCGAATTTAGATGCTTCAGAAATTTTCTTGACAAATTCCTTATCTGCCCCGACATACCTTTGCCTTAAGTGCAGTCACAAAACGAAACTGTTCGCATGTCTTCATAAGCCCGGGTAACTTCGGTTGTGTACAGCTCGCATTAGTTCTAACGCAAAACACAATGGCGGCAGCAACACATGTGTGGGAGTGTATTTGTTCCGTTCTTGTTGTAACCGCTTTACTTGTAAACATTTTTTTTATTTTCTGTGATTGCGTATAAACATCGCATATTGTTTTATGTATACGTTATAACACTTACTTTTATCTGTTATAAACGCCAAGATACTTTCGCCTCGAATAGCAGATAAGACCAAGTCTGTATGCATAGCAGCGTTTGAGGCTCTGGAATTCCACTGAAGTGTTTTGCAGGTATAGCACGAATATAGCCGAGGTATGCCTTACGTGATAAGACAGTGAGACACAGACTGGTATATGACAGTCATTTACTGCCAGGATGTCCCACCATACGCAGGCCACGAGAGACAGCGTCCAGGCACTCGTCCAGGATGATGGTTTGAGTGCACGTGAAGCAGTAGGAAGGTGCAGCGTTCAACCTCTATGTGTCCACAAGTGGATAAAGCAGTGGTGCGAGACAAGGTACCTGTCTGACTTCGAGTGTCCGGCTTAGGAAAGGTGTCGACGCCTCAGCATCACAACGTGTTGCCGGCCAGAGTGGCCGAGCGGTTCTAGGCGCTTCAGTCTGGAACCGCGCGACCGCTACGGTGGCAGGTTCGAATCCTATCTCGGGCATGGATGTGTGTGATGTCCTTAGGTTAGTTAGGTTTAAGTAGTTCTAAGTTCTAGGGGACTGATGACCTCAGATGTTAAGTCCCATAGTGCTCAGAGCCATTTGAACCATTTGAACAACGTATTGGTTGACGTCCGTATGGAAAGTCCAACTCAAGACTGAGGCCAGTTTCTCTCGATTCTCGAAAACCGTTCGCAATCGTTTGCTGGATGCTGGCCTTAGACCCCATAATGCTACTAGTAAAGAGACCCCTCTATGATGATCGCAAAGTTTATAGCCTCGCCTTCGCTGAATTGTGTGAAGACCGTGACTGGTATCACGTCATCCTTCCAGATAAGTCAATATTTAATTCTTTGAATGAGGCTCAGGTGATGGTCTACAAGCCAGGGGGAGCTCGTTACAACCCACAGCCCACAGTAGGTTAGGTGGTGCAACATTCCCGTATTCATCGCATCACAGTGCCATGCTGGGGATGGATGTCATCAGCTGGGACAAGTACTTCATCGAATCTATGGTCATCTCGCCGCGGATCAGTATGTGCACGTTATGAAACATACTACCGTGCCGAGTGTGAGGATGTACTATGCCAGTGGAGTGACACAGGACCATTGACCATTTCACACGAGTCGAATCATTCATCAATGGTTTTCGCAACAGGCTGATGTCGAACTGATCGACTGGTCTGTTCCAGTGAAGGAGGGAAGGACTTGAATCCTACTGAAAATTTGAGGGCTAAAACGATGTGTCACATGAACTTACACTGGCCCCATTCACACCTGACCATCTGTGTGCTGCAGTGTTGAATACACGGGGAAGTATTAAAGATGATGAGATGTATTTACTGAGGGTGCCCCCTCCATGCCTCGTCGGATGATATAGATAATTAATGCTGGTGGTGATTCATCCTCATACTAGCCTCGTCCCTCATGTCTCTCGTCTCACATTACTACACTTTATACAATATTAATGTAGATAATTTTATACCTATTTCTATGCCATCAGTGTTTGCAAAAGTTATTGAAAAGGCTGTGTATGTAAGGATAATTGATCATTTTATATCGCACGATTTGCTATCAAATGTACAGTTCGGCTTTAGAAGTCATTTAACAACTGAAAGCGCTATATTTTCTTTTCTCTGTGAGGTGCTGGATGGGTTAAACAAAAGGTTTCGAACGTTTGGCATAGTTTTTGATTTAACTAAGGCATTTGATTGTTGATCACAAAATATTGCTCCGGAAGTTGGACCATTACGGAATACGGGGAGTAGCTCACAGTTGGTTCACATCTTACTTTATCAACAACAGCAAAAGGTCATTATTCACAATGTTGAGAATGGCTGTGATGTGGGGTTTGAGTGGGGTATGGTCAAGTGGCGGGTGCCTCAGGAATCAGTGTTGGGGCCACTCCAGTTCCTTATTTATATAAACGATATGCCCTCTAGTAGTACGGGTAACTCTAAAATATTTCTGTTTGCTGATGACACTAGCTTGGCAGTAAAGTATGTTGTGTGCAACATTGGCTCGGTTTCAAATATTCCAGTTCATGACCTAAGTTCATGGCTTGTAGAAAATAAACTAACGCTAAATCACAGTAAGACTAAGTTTTTACAGTTTCTAACAGATAATGCAAAAAATTTGACTTTTTTATTTCACAGAATGGGCATATGATTAATGGAACTGAACACTTCAAATTTCTAGGTGTTCAGATAGATAGTAAGCTGCTGTGGAAAGCCCACATTCAGGATCTTGTTCAAAGACTTAATATTGCCATTTTTACTATTCTAACGGTATCTGAAGTGAGTGATCATTCGACACGAAAATTAGTCTACTTTGCTTATTTTCATTCGCTTATGTCGTATGGTATTATATTTTGGGGTAAACTCTTCCCAGTCCAAAATCATATTTTTGACTCAGAAACGAGCGGCTCGGGCAGTAAGTGGTGTAAGTTTACGAATCTTTTGTCGACCCCTGTTCACGAGTCTGGGTATTTTGACACTGGCCTATCAGTATATATATTCATTACTGTCATTTCTTGTTAACAATATTAGCTTATTCTCAAGAATAGGCAGCTTTCACTCATTTAATACTCGGCAGAAATCAAACCTGCATTTCGATCGGACTTCCTTAACTCTTATGCAGAAAGGTGTGCAATATACTGCTGCATCCTTTTTCAATAAGCTACCACTCGAATTCAAAAATCTTAGCAGTAATCCACGCACTTTCAAATCGAAACTGAAGAGATTCCTCATGGGTCACTCCTTCTATTCTATCAAGGAGTTCCTTGAAAAATTAAGTTGATTTTTGTTGCATTGTTGATTGCGTCTACTTAAACTTATGGACTGACTTGTTTCGGGTTCATAAACATTTATTTTCGTCTGTTATTACTTTTATGTTGACGTGTAAATAAATAAATAAACATTTGGTATAATTGTATGTTAATTGAAAATCTACGTGAAATCATTGAATTTTAAGTTTTATTTCTCACTCGTACTATTTGACACTTAAAGTATGTAAATTTGGAAGAAAGCACGAACAAGTCAATTTGAAGCGAAATAGAAATGGTATCGTAATATAAGACAGTCATAGAAAACACGACCTAATATTAACAAATATATCAACAGTAAACCCTAACATAATAATATTCTTTTCCTTACTACCTCTCACACATTTACTGCGTTTGCTCTGCAAAAGAGGTGCAGTCAGGGCAACAAAAGCTCTTTTTCAAGTTAACTTTCTTCGGGAGCGCAAGGTCCCTCAATCGTGGTGGTCTTGCGGATTCATAATAATTCCGCTAGGCATACTGTACCTGTGCCATTGCTGGGGTATGGCTTGGTCTACAGTCGCTAGTTCGCGGATACCTCCTCTATTCTTGTCTATTCTTTGGAACGGTTTCGTTGCCTGATGTTTGATCTTGTCCATCAGATAGTTTTCTCTTGTTTTCTGGTGGATTTCCCATGTTCTGGCCCACCTAGGGGCGTTGAGGTACCACTTTAGACACTTATCTTGGAGAGGCTGTAGTCGTCGTATATTGGTAGTGTTAGTAGTATCCCATGACGTCGAACCATAAAGGAGCGATAGTTGTACCGTTGCCTTGAGCAATTTCAACTTAGTTGACTAGTTGAGGTTGCGCTGGTGAGGAAGGTCAACAGGGCCTGAATCATCTTCATGATATTCATTTTTTGTTCCTGAATATGTGGTGTGTAAGTCATACCTTCGTCCACTATAGTCGCCAGGTATTAAAGCTGTGGGGACCAGCTGCATCCTTAATACAGGCTTTTCCTGGTAAATGGTATCGACCATGTTTTGATGGGGCTGATTTTACACTACTGGCCATTAATATTGCTACACCACGAGGATGACGTGCTACAGACGCGAAATTTAACCGACAGGAAGAAGATGCTGTGATATGCAAATGATTAGCTTTTCAGAGCATTCACACAAGTTTGGCGCCGGTGGCGACACCTACAAAGTTTCCAACCGATTTCTCATACACAAACAGCAGTTGACCGGCGTTGCCTGGTAAAACGTTGTTGTGAAGCCTCGTATAAGGAGGAGAAATGCGTACCATCACGTTTCCGACTTTGATAAAGGTCGGGCTGTAGCCTATTGCGATTGCGGTTTATCGTATCGCGACATTGCTGCTCGCGTTGTTCGAGATCCAATGACTGTTAGCAGAATACGGAATCAGTGGGTTCAGGAGGGTAATACGGAACGCCGTGCTGGATCCCAACGGCCTCGTATCACTAGCACTCGAGATGACAGGAGCGACTGCGATGGTGTACTCAATGACGAACTTGGGTGCAAAATGGTTCAAATGGCTCTGAGCACTATGGGAATTAACTTCTGAGGTCATCAGTCTCCTAGAACTTAGAACTACTTAAACCTAACTAACCTAAGGACATCACACACACCCATGCCCGAGACAGGATTCGAACCTGCGACCGTAGCGGTCGCGCGGTTCCAGAGTGTAGCGCCTAGAACCGCTCGGCCACCCCGACCGGCTGAGTGCACGAATGGCAAAACGTAACGTTTTCGGATGAATCCAGGTTCTGTTTACAGCATTATGATGGTTGCATCCCTGTTTGGTGACATCGCGGTGAACGCACATTGGAAGCGTGTATTCGTCATCGCCATACTGGCGTATCACGCGGCGTGATGGTATAGGGTGTCAGTGGTTACACGTCTCGCTCACCTCTTGTTCGCATTGACGACACTTTGAACAGTGGACGTTACATTTCAGATGTGTTACGACATTCCTGCGAAATCCTACATTTCAGCAGGATAATGCACGACCGCATGTTGCAGGTCCTGTACGGGCCTTTCTGGATACAGAAAATGTTCGACTGCTGCCGTGGCCAACACATACTCCAGATCTCTCACCAATTGAAAACGTCTGGTCAATGGTGGCCGAGCAACTGGCTCGTCACAATACGCCAGTCACTACTCTTGATGAACTGTGGTATCGTGTTGAAGCTGCATGGGCAGCTGTACCTGTACACGCCATCCAAGCTCTGTTTGACTCAATGCCCAGGCGTATTAAGGCCGTTATTACGGCCAGAGGTGGTTGTTCTGGGTACTGATTTCTCAGGATCTATGCACCCAAATTGCTTGAAAATGTAATCACATGTCAGTTCTAGTATAATACACTCCTGGAAATGGAAAAAAGAACACATTGACACTGGTGTGTCAGACCCACCATACTTGCTCCGGACACTGCGAGAGGGCTGTACAAGCAATGATCACACGCACGGCACAGCGGACACACCAGGAACCGCGGTGTTGGCCGTCGAATGGCGCTAGCTGCGCAGCATTTGTTCACCGCCGCCGTCAGTGTCAGCCAGTTTGCCGTGGCATACAGAGCTCCATCGCAGTCTTTAACACTGGTAGCATGCCGCGACAGCGTGGACGTGAACCGTATGCGCAGTTGACGGACTTTGAGCGAGGGCGTATAGTGGGCATGCGGGAGGCCGGGTGGACGTACCGCCGAATTGCTCAACACGTGGGGCGTGAGGTCTCCACAATACATCGATGTTGTCGCCAGTGGTCGGCGGAAGGTGCACGTGCCCGTCGACCTGGGACCGGACCGCAGCGACGCAGGGATGCACGCCAAGACCGTAGGATCCTACGCAGTGCCGTAGGGGACCGCACCGCCACTTCCCAGCAAATTAGGGACACTGTTGCTCCTGGGGTATCGGCGAGGACCATTCGCAACCGTCTCCATGAAGCTGGGCTACGGTCCCGCACACCGTTAGGCCGTCTTCCGCTCACGCCCCAACATCGTGCAGCCCGCCTCCAGTGGTGTCGCGACAGGCGTGAATGGAGGGACGAATGGAGACGTGTCGTCTTCAGCGATGAGAGTCGCTTCTGCATTGGTGCCAATGATGGTCGTATGCGTGTTTGGCGCCGTGCAGGTGAGCGCCACAATCAGGACTGCATACGACCGAGGCACACAGGGCCAACACCCGGCATCATGGTGTGGGGAGCGATCTCCTACACTGGCCGTACACCACTGGTGATCGTCGAGGGGACACTGAATAGTGCACGGTACATCCAAACCGTCATCGAACCCATCGTTCTACCATTCCTAGACCGGCAAGGGAACTTGCTGTTCCAACAGGACAATGCACGTCCGCATGTATCCTGTGCCACCCAACATGCTCTAGAAGGTGTAAGTCAACTACCCTGGCCAGCAGGATCTCCGGATCTGTCCCCCATTGAGCATGTTTGGGACTGGATGAAGCGTCGTCTCACGCGGTCTGCACGTCCAGCACGAACGCTGGTCCAACTGAGGCGCCAGGTGGAAATGGCATGGCAAGCCGTTCCACAGGACTACATCCAGCATCTCTACGATCGTCTCCATGGGAGAATAGCAGCCTGCATTGCTGCGAAAGGTGGATATATACTGTACTAGTGCCGACATTGTGCATGCTCTGTTGCCTGTGTCTATGTGCCTGTGGTTCTGTCAGTGTGATCATGTGATGTATCTGACCCCAGGAATGTGTCAATAAAGTTTCCCCTTCCTGGGACAATGAATTCACGGTGTTCTTATTTCAATTTCCAGGAGTGTATATTTGTCCAATGAACCCCCGTTTAACATCTGCATTTCTTCTTGGTGTAGCAATTTTAATGGCCAGTAGTGTAATCTCATTCGCCTGTGCCCAGTCTCCGTTGCGTCCATGTTATGAGCTGTTTGATGTTCCTTCTGGAAGTGAGGAAGGCTGTGTGGTCAGTGATAACAAGTGTTAACGTCGAAAGATCATTGATATAGATGTTGAACAGAATAGAGATCACAGATCTATGGGATAGGCCTGCTGCAATGCTTTTCATGTTGGATTCTTTGTCTTGAATCTGTACAAATAATCTTCTGTCTTTTAGAAAACTTTATATTAGATTGACATAACAGTGTGGAACTGAGGTCTGATCGACAAGTTTGACTGTTTGCTGGGCCTAATATAAGCGATCATAAGCCTTTTTCTATATCCAAGAACATACCACTGTGGAGTTGTAGCTGTTGAAGTTGAGCGGATGTTTTCCATAATTCTCTGGCGTTGCAGTTTCACTCATAGTCTCGACTGAAAGATGAACTTTTCCGGCCTGACGACATCGTTTGCCAAGTGGACCTTTAAGCGTTACAGCAACACTCTTTCCAGAATCTTCCCCAACCACAGCAGTAAACTAACTGGTCGATAACCGTTTAAAGTGCCAGATTCTTTTCTCTCTTCGTGATAGGAGTGGTTTTCATTGCCTTTCAACCTGTTGAAATGCATTCATTAAGGAGACAGTCGTTAATAATACGAGTTATCAGAATGATTGCCTTTCTGGGGAGATATTTCAAGTCGACGTTCATGATGCGGTCCTGGCCCAGCGCTGAGTTGTTTGTGTGTCTGATGGTTTTCTTAAAATCGGTGGGTGTGGCAAGAAGTGGCCTCTCTACACTTGACGTTTGACGTACTTATGCGATGTGGCGTATAATGCGTTCTTCTTAGCGGACGTCTACTTCATCCTGTGGAGGAGGACCGCCATTTGCTGTTCATAAAAGTCTGCATAGAGTTCAGCGTGGCCCAGTGGGTCTTATATGAGGGCTTCCAGTCCTCTTATCGCACATTTAGGTGGCTTTGGCTGGCGGAGAGCCCAGAATAGCTCAGGTAGGAAGATGTAGGTTGCCGCTCTTTTAGTAGCCCTTTGGATTTTTCTGTCAGAGTTCCTACTGCTGCAACGATGTCTTGGGTGGTAGCAACAGCTTGTGTTGGTCCTAGCAAAACGATTCCAGTTAACATTCCTGGAACTCGGAGGGGTGTTTGAGAGGCCTGCTTCTTCAGTAACTCCGAGCACTGGCAAGTGACCGAATTACAGATCCTGAATCGTCCGGAACGGGTACAGCGTTTTTAACAATGGCGTTGTCAAGAACATTTACTCTTGCGCAGAGAAGCTCGGTATACGCTTCGGTTCTCGTGGGCCGAGGATGGACACCTGTATATCGTTTTCTAATTCCACCAGTAGTTATCCTTTGCGATCATTCCGTCGGGAGTGCCGTGACGCGCGTTTGGAATCCAGATCTCCTCCGCGAACAACCTTTTCAAATTGATCGAAAATGGCAGGTGGGTCCCTCGCCACCAGTGGCTTCTTTGGACTGAAATATGTGGCAACCAGCGTGATTTTACCCATCGCTATAAGGATGCTGACCGCTGTTGCCTCCAGTGACTGCATGGGTGGTAGATCTGCCAGGTAGTGCCAGATGTTGTTTTCGTTGAACACTCTGGTGCTACCTTCTGGTTGACCAGTTCTGTCAGTCCACTATCCTTGCATGTTCCGCGGCTTGAAGGTGGCGAGTTCCCTTAGATGTGTTTCGGATAGCAGAACTATGTCCAATCTGTGGCGACTGATGAGTTCACTGGTTTCTGTCTGCTTGTGTTTCACGCTATTAGTATTCTAAATGCTCATATGGAGATGTCTGCTTGCGTGTCAATGATCCCTGCTTTAGCCTCCGTGAATGCCTTAATACACCCTCCATCAGCATGAGGATCCCTGTCAATTTTTTTCTGTAGCTTCATTACTAGCGCTGCGATGTCGGAAAAAGCCGGCGTCAGCGTTCCTAAGACGACAGTGTTGGGAGCTGGTGTTGTTCGTTGGTTGTCTCTGTTCACCAGGGCGTCGGCGAACGGTCTCGGCATCCGTCGTCAGGCGGCCCTTGGTGCTGGTACAGGTTCGCTGGCAGTGGTCGGTGTAGGAGCCTTTCATTCCAGTTTCCTCGTATTGACTGGAGTACATTCAGTTCGGATGATCAATTTCGTCGTGTTGGTAGGAGTGGGTTCAGCTCGGACTATGCTCACGATTGGCTTTGGATTCTGTTTTGTAGCCAGGATCTTGTATTTCTTTAGAAGCGCTTGATACCTTTCACATCCACGCCATGAAGCACATTGGTCCTTATGGTAGTTGGCGCACTTGATATTTCCTGGGACGGGCGGACCACAGTCCTCCGACAAGTGGTTGCCTACACATTTGACACACCAAGGTGGCATAGGGCAATAGTTCGCTGTGTCTTCAATTCCCTGACACCTTTTACATTGTGTCGGACCATCCTTGGAGTGATGGTCTTCTAAATGCACCCATGTACAGAGCAGGTAGCGTACACTGAGGTGACAAAGGTCATGAGATACCTCCTAATATGGTGTCGAACCTCCTTTTGCTTGGGGTAGTGCAGTAACTTAAACGAGGCATGGACTCAAGTCGTTGGAAGTTGCCAGCAGAAATAGTGAGCCATGCTGCCTCTATTGCCGTCCATAACTGCAAAAGTTTTGCCGGTGCAGGATTTTGTGGACGAACTGACCTCTCGAGTACATACCATAAATGTTCGAAGGGAATTACTTCGGGCGATCTGGAAGCCAAATAATTCACTCGAATTGTCTAGAATATTCTTCAAACTAATAGGCAACAGCTGTACACTGGCGACATGACGCATTGTCACCCATAAAAATTCCACCGTTATTTGGGAACATGAAGTCCAAGTAGCCGAACATAACCATTTCCAGTCAATGATCGGTTCCATGTAAGGTAAACACAGCCCACACTATTATGGAGCCACCACCACGTAGCACAGGGCGTTGTTGACAACTTGGTTCCATGGCTTCGTGTGGTCTGCGTCACACTCGAACCCCACCGTTATTTCTTACTAGCTAAAATCGGGATTCATCTGGCAATGGCAACGGTTTTTCAGTCGATTAGGGTCTAACCGATTTGGTCACGAGCCCAGGAGAGGCGCTGCAGACGATGTCGTGATCTTAGCAAAGGCACTCGCGTCCGTCGTCTGCTGCCATATCCCATTTTCTCCAGATATCAAATTCCCTAACGATTTTCGAAATGAAATTTCCCATGCGTCTAGCTCCGACTATCATTCCGCGCTCAGAGTCTGTTAAAATTCCGATCGTGCTATCATAATTACTTCGTAAACCTTTTCACATAGATCACCTGAGTATACAAATGACGGCTCCGTCAGTGAACTGTCCTTTTATATCTTGTGTACGCGCTGCTACCGCTATCTGCATATGTTCATATGGCTAACCCATGACTTTCGTCACCTCGATGTGTATCATATATCACGTGACTGTGCTTTGCTTTTGGGACACTGATACAATAAGTGGGCGACGGCAGATAAATACGACAGTGCAGTACCTGTGTTAATCGGAATGACGATGCAATATCGTTTTTATCCGCCGACACCAGGCGGCATTCCCGGACAGGAATATACGTAATGGATGTACGACTACAGGTTGTAAACAGAGGGTTGCCAACATGCGGAAGTTTGGGTCATACTGTGAATCTTTCTCGGGTAGCCAAACGGTAAGGCGACGACTCGCAGTAAGCGAGAACTCCGGGTTCGAGTCCCGGAGCGGAACAAATTTTCATTGTCATCATTCCTTTATACAGCTGTTGGTTGTCCATATTCGTAACAGCGAATACATTTCGTGTATTTTATAATGGCTGTAGTCACCGCAGTGCCTGTTCTTTCGGACATGCATGCACGTCGGAAGCAACATTGCATCGTAATTCGGAATAACACAGGCACTGCAATATCGTATTCCTGATTTGGTATGGAATCATGAAAAAAGAAAATCACGTTGTGAAAGGGGCAACATCTGTCAAAAGAACTATCTGTTTGCCCGAGCTCACTGGCTTTAAAGAAACCGCGAAGTTCTAACAAGGGAACCTCCCCATCGCACCCCCCTCAGATTTAGTTATAAGTTGGTACAGTGGATAGGCCTTGAAAAACTGAACACAGATAAATTGCGAAAACAGGAAGAAGTTGTGTGGAACTGTGAAAAAATAAGCAAAATATACAAACTGAGTGGTTCAAGGGAAGATATGCAACATTAAGGACGAAGAGATCGCACAAGCGCCGTGGTCTCGTGGAAACGTGAGCAGTTGCGGAACGGAAGGTCCTTGGTTCAAATCTTCCATCCAGTGAAAAGTTTAATTTTTTATTTTCAGTTTATGTGACAAACTCTTATGTTTTCATCACTTTTTTGGGAGTGATTACCACATCCACAAGAAAACCTAAATCGGGCAAGGTAGAAGAATCTTTTTACTCATTCGCCAAGTGTACAAGTTAGGTGGGTCGACAACATATTCCTGTCATGTGACGCACATGCCGTCACCAGTGTCGTATAGAATATATCAGATGTGTTTTCCTGTGGAGGAATCGGTTGACCTATCACCTTGCGATCAAATGTTTTCTGTTCCCATTGGAGAGGCACGTCCTTTCGTCTACTAATCGCACGGTTTTGCGATGCGGTCGCAAAACACAGACACTAAACTTATTGCAGTTAACAGAGATGTCAATGAACGAACGGACAGATAATAACTATGCAAAAATAAAGAAAGTAAAATTTTCAGTCGAGGGAAGAGTTGAACCAAGGACTTCCCGTTCTGCAGCTGCTCACGCTACCACGAGACCACGGCGCCCCTGCTCTCACAGTGTCCATTATGTTGCTTATGTGGCCCATGGACTACTCAGTTTGTATATTTTTGCTTATTTTTTCACAGTTCCACACAACTTCTTCCTGTTTTCTCAATTGATCTGTGTTCAGTTTATCAAGGCCTATCCACTGTGCCAGCTTATAACTAAATCTGAGGGGGGTGCGATGGGGAGGTTCCCTTGTAAGAATCCATTCTGCCGCTGAAAGAATTACAAAAATCGCTTTCTAAACGGTCAGAGGACACTGCCAATCATACTTATATTTTCGAGCTGTTTTCGAGACTGTTCGCCGTTTCAGTTGAAAGTGCCCCTGAACATGTGCAGATGGAACCGATCGATCTCCAACACAATTCCTGTTTAAAAGAGAAATTCTTTTAGGACAAAACTGTCCAGGTGTTCTATATTGTTTTCCTCGTAAAGAGTTTCCACGTCTCCATAATGAATGTGCACACACGATACAATGTTTCGATTAATATGTATGTGTGTGAAAGACTTTTTTCGATAATGAAACTACTTTAGTAGCAACTCGTGTGACTAAAATTTGCAAAATTTTATGCGAGCTGTCCATATGCTGTCAGTTTGTACCAAATATAAATTTTATCATGCCTTCAGTGTGCTAAAAATAATTAAATAACACTGAAAATTGTTTTGTTTGTGGCCTACATCCATACTCAGCAAACAATTGCCAAATGCATGACAGAAGGTAGTTCCCATTATACTATGTGCTGGCCTGTCTTCCCGTCCGGATCGCGTATGCAGCGGGGGACAAATGACTGCTTAAAGACCTCTGTATACTCAGTAATGAGTCTGATCTTAACTTCTCAGTCCGTACGGGAGTGGTACGAAGGAGTCTGTGGTATATGCCTCCATGTCTCACTTAATACATATTTTTGAATCTTTGCAAATAGGATTTCGCGGATTAGTTGGCTTTTATCTTGAAGAGTCTGTCATTTCACTTTTTTATTGATGTATAGCATTTATGCGACATTCCCACGTGGGTCAGACAAAGCTGTCATCATTCGTAGTGAAACACACCCTCGAGGAACAGGAAGCGCTGAAGGGTTCAGGCTTCCACCGAAGCATAAGTAATATGCGCAATATTATGCCCACAGATTCCATCGCAATCATCGATGTTAATCAAGAAAATTGAACTCAAACGTTTCTAAGAATACTTACTCGATCGAGATCACCTCCGTTCCCGCCCCCCCCCCCCTTCATCCTGTCTTGTAACGGAAGCGAAAATGTTGGTGCTTTCAATTCTTT
Source organism: Schistocerca piceifrons (assembly GCF_021461385.2). NCBI lineage: Eukaryota > Metazoa > Arthropoda > Insecta > Orthoptera > Acrididae > Schistocerca > Schistocerca piceifrons. The sequence continues at coordinate 304,978,625 of NC_060149.1, forward strand.
CGGGCTCGGTCACAGAGGCATGTTCTGGAAAAGAAATTCGTCTCTCCACACCTGTGCAGTCAGTTCCACGTGAAACGACGCGTCAGTCTAAAGATATACCGCCACACACATACACTGCGCCGTCTACAGGCATTCCATTCATAGTTTTTTGATGGGTTAGAAGGGACTCTGGCACCTCGCCAAATGAGAAGACGTCAGCTGTCCCGCTGCAAGCTGAACCGAGACTCATATAGAAAGTTTGTCTTCCGTTCGTCTAAAGTCGATTCTGCAGGACGTATGGTGTGCCCATGACTCTCACTTCTTCTTGTGGCGTGAATAGTCGCTTCGCCCACGCACCAACGAAGTGAATAGAGCAAAAGTAGATCGTAAAGTTCAAAGTGTGTGACGAAAAATATCAGTTTCGGGGAAATGGCAGTAATTTGTCTCAACGTTCTGGATGGTTACAGATTGTGACCATAGTCATGAAACAACAGATGTACACATATTTTAAAATGTCTGTGTTCCATCTAACAAAGGCCTTCCACCTCATTTCGTATGGTGAACGATGCCTCAGTGCTACTTGTCCAAGGTGGTTAGCTCAACTGTCAATACCACCTTCGCACATATTTCTTCCTGCTCTCAAGCATGTGCATACCTGCTATGTACACATGATACAAGTGGATCATAGCATCGATGGTTAGCAACAGGTTTCGTGTCAGCTTCGTTGCGTTTTCTCGAACTAGTGTTTTTTCTCGTCATATTTCCAAACTTTTGTAAACCTATTTATATCATTTTACGATAATTTTCACGTTGTCATATTTTTCCTGTAATCACCGTCCAGTTCCTGCATTATTTCACCAGAACACAGCAGCACACAAGTTCCTAACACGGAAGATACCGTGAAGAAAACTCAACCAACACTATGAAGATAGTAAAAGTTACAATTTAACGATTATTTACAGTTATTTTAAAGGAAACAAAATTGTGCTATTTGGTATCTAAGTTAAACAAGAAATCGTGAAAACTGTTTCACCCATAATTGAATGACCTGTGAGAGAATAAACTAGAGAGTGATAGTGGTCGCTGTACTCAGGGAATGTTACCGTTATCGGTAATCTAACGCACTGAATGAAATGGCTGCTTTGCTCTGGTGGTAGACCTGCAAATATCTGATCTGATACAGGGTGATTATGAAAATTTTCTCACTGATACCTACGTGAACGAAGAAAAAGAAAAAGGTGGCGCAAAATACGTGATCACCAGATTTTATTCCAGCAGACTCTATTAAATTCCAAATGGTTTTTATGTTGTTCTTTAACGGTTAGATTTAGACCGCTATCGCCGGTCATCTGTACCGCGGATAGGGCTTTAATTTCGGTGCTCCACCCACAGAAATCGACAATTAATAGCTGCTAAGATTTACCTTTATCCATCTTCACTCATGTCTTTATGGCAGTACGAAGACTACGTTGCATGTTTCAAGCATGTCATATACACAGTTAGGAGAATGCTGATTTCAGACCACTTTTGATGGAAGCCATGTTTAAGTGCAGTGTATGCGTTCCAAATGTGTCAATGTACCTCATTCATACTCTCAACGCTTTACTTGCTTAAATGAGCGATTAAAAAATTGTTCAAATGGCTCTGAGCTCTATGGGACTTAACTTCTGAGGTCATCAGTCCCCTAGAACTTAGAACTACTTAAACCTAACTAACCTAAGGACATCACACACATCCATGCCCGAGGCAGGATTCGAACCTGCGACCGTAGCGGTCGCGCGGTTCCAGACTGAAGCGCCTAGAACCGCTTGGCCACTCCGGCCGGCTAAATGAACGATTATGAAAAATATAAAGGAAAACATGGTGTAGGGTGGTTCAACCCAAACTCTCCGTTCGCAGATACGTCACTGCGTAAATTCCAGATCCGTATTATTTACTTGGAGGAACAATACTGCCACTTTCTAACAAGTACTGCGAACTGCAGCTATCTTCTTCCCAAAAGTATTCTTGGTTTTGTCCCACACTAATTGTCTAGCGACTTACTGAGCGTCTAACAACAAATTAGAAATTAAATTGTTTTTCGTTCTCACAGTCAGTGACGTTTTTCAGTTTCATATTTAGTGTGCGGTATACGATTTCCGTAATGTTTCTCACCGATCTTTTCAAAGTTTTCTTCATATGAAACACATCCACTTCTCTTTCGCCGCCATTTGGCGTACATCCGGAAGCCGCTGAAAGCCTGATGGAAATTTCTAAAGACGCTTGACGCGAAATGTTTTGACACCGACAAAACAAGCTGTTGAAATTCTGCTCGTAACGTAAGTAGGTGCACTTCTTGACGTAAAAATAACGTAAACATTAGGAACAGAAATATCCAGCCGTCCGCACTGCTCGCTTTTCGCGTCCATTGATTTTTCTCTCAAGCTCGCAGAGGTTCTTCGTAAATCTTAAGATCTGCGCTGCCAATATCTACTTCTTATCGTTTTATACGTGAGGGCACAGCGCATATTTTTGGGTAACAACACAGTTCTTTATCGTTACCTACGGAGACATGTCTGTCTAGCGGAAGAAAATGAATCTGGCTCAGACACTAAAAATGTTATTCGAAAAACTATTGTATCCAGTCTAACTTTTAAGCAGGAAGACTCTTATCTCAGTGAGAGGTAAGGCAGGCCGATCACCCTCATTCTTATCAAAGTTCTAGGGCTTCTGAGACAACGAATGACCCTCCCAATCCCACACTTGCTCTCCAGTAAACAAACTACGTTCACCTACATTTTACGACTCGAAATGAAAGGACACAAACGGAGTGACGTAGATGAAAGAGTGCTCGTGTAGGTATAGCGGAAGGAATAGTTCGAAGTGGTCACTAAAGTGGCATATCGTTATACATTCAGTTGACTATCGGCGTGACAATCTAACGATGGCCACGATGTGAGATATCGGCACATTTTATCGTGGACAAAACAGAAGTGATAGATGAATGAGACAGTCCATCTCTGTATCTCCGATGAAGCGCCGCCACTGGGATTTTCACGTGCCCCTTGATGCGACTGCACTGTAACTTCGATTCGGGTGAAACAAACGGCTCAAGAGACATTTGTCATACACAACAAAATGTTGTTAACAGGAGTTTCTGCCGACTATCATCGATTGTACCAGTGGATACATGGTCAAAAAGTCAACGATGTAGCAAATCTCATGCCAGTTCAATTCTGGACAACAAAACCGGTGACGAATCATGCCATCCGGAGCCAATTCTTCAATATGGGACCCAGAAACCACCAGCTCACACGTTTACCCCTCCTCAGTACGTGTTGCAGGGCTTGGGGACTGACATGGGCGTAAGTAAACCAGCATTGCTCGATGCATTGTAGAACCTCGAGTAGTTCAATGAAGGATCCGTGAGTAACAAAACTGTGAATTTTCATTGCGTGCTTCTGGTATTACAAACCATTAATTTTTAATAGTTGATGAAGAAATGAAGACGGAAGAGTATTATGAAATTGTGTTTTAATTATGTTACAAAATTATGAAATAGATACTCCAGTGTAGAGAAAATAAAATAGGTTTTAGTGATTCACGACAACCCAAAACCTTTGTAGGCAACAAAAATACATGTTTTCAGACTCGTGAGTTTACATTATGTGACACTTCCGCATTCATGAGACACACTTAAACTCTCGCTAATAGGTGGCCTGTAATACTTACGTCTGTTATCGATTATAACACTTTTACGTAACTTTTCTGTTTCCTATGGATACTGCAATATCTATTTTGTGTATGTTCTTTGACTTCAAAGACGTGGAAATAAATATTCTTATCCTGTAATTTCATGTAACCAAACTTAATTTTGTAAATGTCATTTTTAAATCTATGTTCTTGCATAGTATAAATGTGCTATACTATTGTACGTCTGGCTGGTCCATTCTTAGGTACTATGGGATTGTAAGAAATGTAAAAGCTGGAATGAAGTCCCTCCACAACGAAAAGCCTTAGGTGGCAGTGTAAAAGGAGGTTTGGCGTGAAATACCCTGAGAGGTCTTTGTGGCAGGGATAATCTGTGGCCAATATCCAACGACATAGCATCCCGACTGAGACAAGGATTGCCGCAGAAGTTGAAAAAATGTGCCTCGCATGTGGATTATTATTTGCTGTTATATCATGGTTTCCTCTGAAACGGGAAATTCCAACACCAAAACGATATCTCACGGAGCATATTACATCAAAGCCAAGACTGCATAATACGGTTCGTTCTGATGTCACAGAAGAGTGTCACTGCCACCCTCTTCATTCAAAGTAGGCATTAACTTTATGTTTCCATGCATGGACCAGACGTTTTGCAGACTTACAAATAATAAGCCAGTTTTAACTTGGTGTCATGAACATTGGTTTAACCTTAACCATTTACCTTGATAGAGTTCTTTTCCTGTTACTGAGATATTCCAAGATTTCTCAAAGCTGATGAACTATAGAATCAATATTGTTTAAAAGCTTTGCTACCGCGCGGCTGCTACGGTCGCAGGTTCGAATCCTGCCTCGGGCATGGATGTGTGTGATGTCCTTAGGTTAGTTAGGTTTAAGTAGTTCTAAGTCCTAGGGGACTGATGACCTCAGATGTTAAGGCCCATAGTGCTCAGAGCCATTTGAACCATTAAAAGATTAGCGAAATTTAATGGAGTAATAATTTTGTTGTTGGTTTTTTTCTCTGAAGTGCTCCATGTGGTTATTAAAATATCTACGTTGAAGTATATCAAAAGAATAAGTGTTTGAGAATGCTAAACTTAAGTGATAAATTTCAACCATTACTCAAATAATTGCACAGTACTTAAATCTTGCAAAGTAAAATAGTTGGTTACAAAAACCAAGTACAGGACATAATATTTCAAAGTCCCAAATCTTTCTGATCTACATTACAGGTTTGCAACAGTGCTTTTATTTCTATATTTGTGGTTATGCGTATGTTGTTGCTGTGACTTGTTAGTAGTACTAGCCTGAGATCCCTCTATGTCGAATCTATAGTTTAAGAAGCCTACAGTGAAAGAGTTTATAAAGGCCCATTAATTATTCTAGGAAAATTTTGTGCTCTTAAAATTGCCGGCCGGTGTGGCCGTGCGGTTAAAGGCGCTTCAGTCTGGAATCGCGTGACCGCTACGGTCGCAGGTTCGGATCCTGCCTCGGGCATGGATGTGTGTGATGTCCTTAGGTTAGTTAGGTTTAATTAGTTCTAAGTTCTAGGCGACTGATGACCTCAGAAGTTAAGTCGCATAGTGCTCAGAGCCATTTGAACCATTTTGCTCTTAAAATTATAAACTAAAGCTATAACATACTCAGAGTCCCCACACACTACTCATGTTCTGTACAACGCAAAGATTTTTATGCATTACATGAAAACAAATAATGACCACGTTACTTAGTTTAATATCTTGGTAATTACATCAAAATTACAGTCTATTAGTAGTGAAGTATTAGAGCCACCTCATGCCCAATTTATTTCCATTTTGCATCTGTTGAGTGGTACATTGTGATGAACGTCATCTTTTACACTATGAAGCAGACCATGCACATTAGCGTGAAGTAGTTTGTTGCCAATATATTTAAACATTTATCTATATTGATCATGGCTAGTCATTGTCCTCATACAAGCTAGGGTATGCTGTGATCTTCGTGTGCAATTTACTAAACAGATTTCTAAGTAAAGTTTAATTGAGAGACTATTTCACTTTGGTTATGTACATTTACCTGAAATTAATAAAACTAATTATGTTGGCGACCGTCTTTCATTTGCATGGTCACAGCTTTATTATCCAATTATAATATCACTGGATCGATTTCAATGAGAGAAACTGTTACTTCGAATCGTAACCCATCAGAAGACGAATTGCATTTCGATCTCCATTAGCGTACATGAGCACGGTCAGTCGTAATTTTCTGTCAAAAGAGGAACAGTATAGGGAACTTGCTCCTGTGGTAATAGTTTATAATTTTAAGAGCCAACCACTATTTCAGGCTTTGGGTTCACCAATGAACCAAATTTCAAGAGGCCACTCAGTGTGTATTCAGTCCATAAGACTCAGTTTCTATCACTGGTATTAAAGTGTTTTTATCTCATCAAGAGCCGGGAATATCATAAAATGGTACCTGTTTTCATTATTACACATGCCTTCCTGGCGAGTATTCGTTGTTTGAAATTTCACTGAGCGATGGGGCTCAGTGGTAAAACAGTGGACTCGCATTCGGGAGGACGATGACTAAAATCCTCGTCCAGTTATCCAGATTAAATTTTCTCTGACTTCCCCAAGTATCTCACAGAAACAAAAACGTTCTTTTGGAATAGACACAGCCGATTTCCTTCTCCATCCTTCCATAATCCGACACTGCAATCCATCTCTAATGACCTAGGCGTCGACAGCGCTTTTAACTCAAATCTTCCTTAATCTCCTTTTGAAACTCCATTACCGTAAATTAAAACATTACTTTGCGGCAACTCAATATGTCATGCGCTAATCATTGGGTATGAAATGCTCTCAACAGTAAAGCAGTTGTTACGTTTTCGTAGAACAGAGGATTTATCTTTACAAGAGTAAAGAAGTGGGTAGTCTCGTATATATTTTAAGACTAGCATGACGAAATTCCCATCAGCGGACGTAATCGTAAACTGCGTGATAAAATAGCAGAAAGGCGCATTAGCAATACGGCATTTGTACGTGCTCTATCGCCAACTTATCTGTAAACACGGATCGTTTCCGGCAGCATTGCGGGATGTGGATAAAAGTTTGTTTCGTCTGTGCGCTGAAAAACTATCGCCACCTCCAGAGTTTTTATTATACACAGAGAGTACAGTGGGCTCCAAGAACAAGTTGTCATCTTCTGACGCATATAGGAAACCGTCGAGTGAGGAGAAATACATTCCGTCAAAGCGCTGCTTCTGAATGTGGGTCGCGCCTACAAATAAGCTGACATGGAGATTATCTGCTTGTAGAAATAGAATACAGTGTATACGTCATACAATATTTGCAACGTAAGCCCCTACAGAGCCATGGACAGTCACAAAATCGGCACATGAGCTTTGTTAAAACTGAATCTATCCTCACGGTTTGGACCATTATTCATTACAGTATCAGATCACAGTACATACATGTGGAAGTTCATCATATATTGTTTATGTTTCCTCCAGTGTTGGAAACTGATGAAAGTAACATGAGATAAATGCACACACCTGTATACATCACCAGATTTTGTGATATTCTGCTCTTCTTTATGTTATGGGTTCGCGATTAACAAGAAATTTTTTCAGTGCTTTAATAGAAGCAACTGGTTTACAGTGTTCAGACCTCTGCATGAAGTTCACAAAGTGACCCTTTAGGCTACATGAAAGGAGAGATAAAAAACATAAATTCTATAGATTTACCTGCCTCCTGTTCGTAAAGTACAGAATATTCACTAAAACTGTCAATAATAGCGTAGAAAAAAAAATGATTTCAGTTAGACAAACGAAAAAACTGGCTTTAAAAACTTGACAGGGAAGTGGGCGAGACACAGATTGAGCCCTCCTAATGGGTTGACGACAATAGGTCTGGTACATAGGACAGACTGGTAGCTCTTTTTAGGCGGATTTCAACGCTCGTTTAGACAAATTCAGGACTGGTCGTGGACCCCCGCCTCAGAAACGATCTGGTTGATGGCATTGACAGCGGCCTTAGACTGTTTGCCGATGATGCTGTAGTCTACAGAAAATAGTATCACACGAAAATTGTGAAAAAATCATTGAGGATTTGCAGAAAATAAATGCATGGTGTAATGACTGGCAGTTGCCTCTCAATATTAGTAAGTGTAGCCTACTGCGTATAACAAGGCGAAAATTCCCATTAATGTACGAGTACAAAATAAATGCCCAGTCTTTGGAAGCGGTAACGTCCGTCAAGTATCTGGGTGTGACTATTCGAAATTATCTCAAATGGAATGATCAGATTACGCAAGTAACGGGCAAGGCGAACTCTACATTGCGGTTTATTGGTAGAATCCTGAAGCGACGCAGTCCTTCAACAAAGGAACTTGCTTACAATATGTTAGTTCGTCCAGTCTTGGAGTATTGTTTGTCTGTATGGGACCCTTAGCAGTTGGGACTGATTCAAAAGATTGAGAAGGTCCAAAGAAGAGCGGCAAGATTCTTGACTGGTACATTTAGCCATCACGAGAGCGTTACAGATCTCGTAGAAAGTTTAAAGTGGGACACACTTGCAGATAGACGGAGCACTAAACGGAAGGGGCTGCTCACTAAATTCCGAAATCCGATCTTCACCGAGGATGTAGAGCACCGACTTTCAAATCGCGCAATGATTACCATTCAAAGATAAGGGAAAGAAGAGCTCGCACTGAGGCGTTCAGACAGTCGTTTTCCCTCGCGCGATCCGCGAGTGGAACAGAGGGGGGGGGGGGGGGGGGGGGGGAATATGACTTTGACGCGAATTGTGCCCTCCACCACACACCGCTTGGTGGCTAGCAGAGTGTATATGTAGATGTAAATGTAGAAAATATGATACACGAGAAGTTAAAATACGACAATACACATAACGAAGTTTACACGACAGATGGCACACACGACTTTCCTCCTTGAAGTTAATTGACGACTGTGGCGAAATGAAGAGCATTGGGGCATAAAGTTGAATAATAGTACAAGTTTTGCCAAATGACGGAAGCAGTGGACTCCATACGACGACATAAACGACAGGAAAATGGGAAGAGATGGAAAGAAGCTGACTTTAGAATTATATATAATCATAAAATCTATGCTAACATTGATTACGAAAGAGGGCACTAATTTAATATATGCTAGTACACTGAAGAATATACGTGTCAGTGCTACAGCTTCCCTTGTAAATCACCGTAATAGTGAGAAATTTTGAACCGAGAAGATACTTACTAGGGAACTACATGGTAATCGGACTTTCGAAATTTTTTATATTTATGGTAAGGGAAGTTCGGAACTCAAATTTTAATTCCTCAGAATATTTCTATGCAAGTCTCAAAAACTCTTGAGAATATCGACTTTGAAGTTTTCCAGCTGTCTTTAATATTCTACAGCAAGGTCAGTTTTTCTTGACAGCTCGTGTGGCTGTGTGGCAGAATGTTGGCTTACCATGTGTGTGCAACATTCTCAAACCCACTAAAATTTTAAAGAAAAGGTGCATGTTTCATAAACATTTCGACGATGTGTAAAATACATAAGGACGAAAAAGGATTTTTTTGGAATCTTTTTTCTTTTAATTACCACAAGTTTTATGAAAGATATTAAGAAATGTAAAAGGGTATCACCAGATGGAAGCACAAGAAACCAAATAGATCACGTACTTATAGACAAAAGGCTTGCATCAGATATTACGGAAGTTAGCAGCTGCAGAGTGGCAGATGGAGACACAGACCACTACTTAGTGCGAATTACATATTTCCAATGAAAACTCGATTTATGTGTGCAATATGTTATCATAAGTAAGAAGACGTGCATTTTTCACAAATATAACAATTAGATACCGGGTAATTATTATATATGTGGTGAATGCTACATTTAAATGACGTATATATTCGAAAGGATCGGGAAAGAAACGAAAAAACAATAATGCCCGAAACGAGACTCAAACTAGCATTTTCCAATATCAAGTGTAACTGATTTTTTCCGTCTTTATGTAGTGTAAACTCCACGGAATTGCTAGTGGAACATGCGCTAATGTGTAAAAACTTGCGTCAGCAGGAAATCGAACAAAAACCGACAGGTGGAAGGTGAGTGTTCTACTACACCGCCACGTGGCCTATCGTGAAAAATCGACCTTGATTTAGGAGATAGATGACGGTCGGAAAAGTTCAACGTCGGTTTTCTCGAGAATTGTTGAGATTAGCATCGAACTATTTTATGAGATTAATACCTGAGTTCTGAACTTCACGTACTATAAACATAAAAAATTTCAAAAAATTTGTTTGCCGTGGGGCCCCCTTGTCGGACAAGAAGAGATTCTGAAACTTCCTGACAGATTAAAACTGTGTGCCCGACCGAGACTCGAAATCGGGACCTTTGCCTTTCGCGGGCAAGTGCTCTACCAACTTTTTTTTTTTTCCCCGACCGAGAGTCGAACTCGGGAGCTTTGCCTTTCGCGGGCAAGTGCTCTACCATCTTTCTTTTTTTTTTTTTTTTTTTTTTTACGACGTTCTTCATAAATAACACAATATCCTTTGAAAACGTAAAAACATAAAAGGTAGCTATATTTCCGCAACGGCCTTCTTTTGTATTTGTATGTTTTTTGGTAACATAAATGAGTGTACAGTCTCACCATCAGCAGCATTTCTTTTTATTTATTTATTTATTTATTTATTTATTTTTTTTTTTGGAACACAAGAGAAAGAAAACAAATAGGCTGCAGATAGAGAGCTATGTGTGAAAGGGATAATCATGTGTAAGGAGAAAAAAAAACTTAGAAGAGGAGGAGAAAAGAGAACTGAAATAAAATAGGAATACTTTCCGCGCCATGCTCCACTTTGGCGCGCCAGCAGAACAAAATGCATTCTATCATTGACCATTGAAGGGGAACGTGGGATCGTCCAGCCTTGGCTGGCACGGTTCGTTGAGATTCCAGCTTTGAGGCGGGTTGGTGAAAATGCTCTGTAAATAGTTCGCGAAAGTGGCCCGATAGTGTCGATGCCGGCGAAGAGTGTGGTGATACACTTGGAGGCGTGTCCAAAAGTCCGCCGGATCGACGATGTCGTCTCGGAAGAGGTAGTCGACAGCCATGCCACTGATCCATGTGATGGCGTGCCACTTAGCCGATGGAAAGTACGTCGTGTCGGGATATATCATCATAGTGGGAGAAACGTGATGTGGTGGTACTCGGAGGTAGAAAGCCACAATCTTCTGTACGAGGGTCCAGACAGCTGCTGCTGGCCCACACTCAAAACGATGTAAATCTGTATCTTCGACATTGCACTTGAGGCACAGGGGTGAGTCCACCAGTGCGATGCGATGCAGTTTCTGTCTTGTAGTATACTTGCCGTTGACGAGAAGGTACCACATAGAGGTGGTGTCAGTGGTGTGATATGGTTGGTGGATCGTTTCCCAAACTGTAGGCCATGAAACCTGGGGGTGACGTGTTTCGACGGGGTTGCGGGGTGGAGACTTTCGGAGAAGGCGGTAGATGTCGCGGGTGGTCGTCTTCCTGGTCCTGGGGAGCTCGGTGCATATGTAGCTGTACTCCAAAAAGAAACGGCCGATATGTGACATCGGAGGTGGGATGTGTGCCAAAGACGTCGGTGGGCGTCTCGAAACAGGCGCGAGCTCGGTGGTCAACATTCCAGTAAAACTAGCATTTTGGCTTTTCCATAACCGGAGCATAGTATTGGTGTAAAGTGCCGTTGTCCTGGCTCTCACATTAACCAGATCGAGGCCACCGTCCCGCTTCGGTAAGGTGAGAGCTTCATACTGGACTTTGAAGATGTGTCCAGAACAAATGAAATAGCCGAATGCCGCCTGTAACCTGGCCGCCATTGTCGCAGTGATGGGCAGAATCTGCGCTATTGGGGTATCCGAGCTGCCAGATGGGTATTGACGAAGGTGACTCTCTGGCACATATTCAGCGGGCGTAGTATGTGATTTTGTATGTTGGCCCGGGTGCGTTGCAGCAGCGCACGAAAATTGATCGCCGAGGTGCGGCGAATGTCTCGCGTGTGCACCAATCCGAGACAACGAATGGTGTCTACCAGATGAAATGGAACTACGCTGTCTGCGGGAAGGCCGCGGCCGATCTTCATGGCGCATGATTTTGCCACGTTCATAGCGCTCCCTGCCCCTGCACCGTAACGGGTAATCCACTGCATCGCAGCTTGTACTTCAGCCGCTGAACGTACGACGAGGGCCAAGTCGTCCGCGTAAGCTCGGCAGCGGAACATATGATCCCGGAGTGGAATACCTGTCAAACGTCACCGTAATCCGCAAATGAGTGGTTCCATCGCAATGGCATAAAGTACCGTCGACAAAGGGCAACCCTGCCGTACTGAGCGTTCAATCCGTATAGGTTCTGTAAGTCTGCCGTTGACAAGAAGTCTGGACGTTGCTCCACGAAGGAGCCGCATAATCACTTGCGTGAACGTCGGGGGAATTGCCATTCGGTCCATCACTGCGTTGAGGAATGCATGATTGGCGCGGTCAAACGCTTGTTTGAAGTCGATGGAGATTAAAGCGCCTGGCAGTCGCGAGTGTGTTGCCACAGCGATCACATTTCGATATTCACTGAGGGCCGTCTGTATATTACGATCGCCGCCTAAGGATGTTTGTTCGTGGGAAACAATGTCCCGTAATACATGTTTGAGTCGCACTGCCAGAAGACGTGTGAAAATCTTGAAGTCCGAATTGAGTAACGTGATCGGCCGATAACTGTCGAGTCGTGTTCCTCCTGCGGGTTTCGGGACTGGTACAAGTAAGCCTTCCATGAACATTGGTGGCGGGTTCGCCGCGCCGGACAAAAGTTCCCAGTACATGTCCCTCCATTGTGGAATCATCAAATCTTGGAAGGTTCTGTAAAATTCGAGAGGTAAACCATCCGGGCCGGGAGATCGATTCAGAGACCCCTTGGCCACAGCGCCTTGGACGTCGTCGGTGGTCACTTCAGCAGTCAGGAGGGTTGCAGCTGCTGCGTTTAGAGTACCAAGTGTCTCCTGGGCAACCTCAGCAATGGCCTCTGCACCGGCAGGTACTTCTTGATAGAAAAGTCTATAGTGCGTTGTGAATGCATCCGCAATGGTAGCTTGCGAAGTCAGCCGTCGTCCGTCAGGTAAGTCTAAAGTTGTCATTAAAGCCTGTCGGCGTCGACGAACATTTTGAACAATATGATGCATAGAAGGCTCTTCACCATTAATCCTGTCTTGGCTGCGGGCTCGTACAATGCCTCCCTCTAGACGGCATCTGGTCAAGGATAGAATCTTTGCCTTGATGCGTTGAGCTTCTTTGAGGCGATCCGGGGATGGAGGATGATCCATGAGTTCACGTAGTGCGCTATAGTAGAAATCAGTTGTATGGTGATTCCACCTGGCTTTTGCTCTGCTATAGTGTGTCAATGTGCGTCGGATGGCCGGTTTGGCGCACAGCAACCACCACTGCAGTGTGGTCTCGTAACGCATAATGCGTTGAACACAGGTGTGCCACATGTCGGTGACCTGTTGTCGACATTCAGGGTCCCGCAGTAGCGCGACATTGAGTTTCCAGTGTCCTGCACTGCGCCATATAGATTGTCGACGTAGGTTCATGGTACAGATATAGATGTCATGATCCGAAAAGGCAGACGGCCAAATTTCCGCGTCGAGGAGAACTGATTTTAGAGCGTTAGAGATGTATATTCTATCAAGTCGGCTGGCGGAGTGGCTCGTGATGTGTGTATACCCCGGGCGGTCGCCGTGTACCACTCGCCAAGTGTCGAGGAGACGAAGGTGGCGGACGAGGAAGCGAAGTTCGGGACATGTGGTGAAATGGGGGTATTGGTCTGTGCGCTCGAGAACACAGTTGAAATCTCCACCTACGATGAGATGATCGTATCGACCGAGGAATAAAGGCGTGATATCTTCTGCATAGAACTGGGAGCGATCCCTCCGTTTATCAGTGCCCGACGGGGCGTAGAGATTTATGATTTTGAGTCCTTCAACTGTTATGGCCACCCCTCGCGCTGTTGGGAGGTATGCGACATCGGAAACTGCAATTCCTTCTCGGAGGAGGATGGCTGCGCCTGTGTGTTCCATAGCTGCAGGGGCGGCGTACGTCTCATATCCATAACACCCAGTCCAAGTCGCTGTCCTCAGTTCTTGTAACAGGGCGATATCGATGTCCGCTGCTCTTAGGGTGTCACGGAGCAGTTGAAGTTTAGCGTGGGAGCCGATATTATTAGTATTGATAGTAGCTATTCGGTACGCCTGATGGGAGATCCGTGCTGTTGATAGGGTCGTAGCTGGTGAAGTTTGTTGTGGTGGATGCTGGAAGTCCATAGAAGTCGCAGGATTCGCCGTAGAAACTTCCCCCATTTTAGTTTTGGTCTAACGGAGAAACAGATCTCATTTCCGCATCAGATGGAGGTGGGAAATCCGTGTCATCCGCCCATGAAAGGTGTCCAACAGGTTTGACATCGGCGAGAGGTGGCAGCGCTGGCCGAGTCGGCTCAGTGGCGTCGGTGACAACAGGCGTGCTATGTTCCATGGCTTCTGGGCGCGGAGCTTGCGCACGATCTCCGTTGGACGGTTCACCGCCTTGTGGATGACGTGTCTCCGTGGCAGAGGAGAAGGTGTTATCGTGTTCTCCGTCGGAGTGATGTGGCATCTCTTCGTCCTGCGAAGGGGGCTCAATGGTCGAGTCTGATGTCTTGCGGCGTTTTTTTCGTCGTTTGGGCGACTTCTGCTTTCGGCAATGAGTTTCGGTGTCTGAGGAAGGAAGAGATTCACGTCGGTCCGGTACAAAAGCCGCGGGTGCTATGATGCGGTCTTCATTCTCCAGAACACTCTCATTGGTATCCTTGTGATCTTCTAGCGTGGGTGTGTCCGGCTGTTGGACATGTTCACGGGCGGCATCGCCGGTGTCAAGGTGCTGGGACGCCTCCGGGTGTATCGGACCAGAGAGACGCTCGTTAACGGCGCCTTGTGAGGGCTGGACGTGCAGTGTCGCCGCATAGGTGACTGGAAGGGTGGTCGTGGTTCTGTCGGTGTTCGTATCGTCGGGCCTTAGTTGTGTGATGCGGCGTTGCAGGCATTCATTACGGACGTGGTCTTCTTGGCCACAACCGAAACATGTTCGAGGTTGTCCGTCGTAAATGACCACCGCACGGCAGCCGCCGATAGATATGTACGATGGAACGTGCCGTTTGAGATCGATTCGGATTTGTCTCACACCATTAAGCACCGGATACGTCGTAAACTGTGCCCATGTCTCGGCTATGTGGCTCTGGACTTTTCCGAACGGGCTTAGCGCCGCTATGACTTCATCTTCAGTCACCTCGAAAGGCAGTTCGAATACACGGATCGTCCGAAGGCCTAGTCCTGCATGGTCGACATCCACAGGCCCGACGATTCCGTCGGAGTGCCGAAATTTTAGTCCGTGTCGCGTCCTTTGAATGATCTCGTTGCAGGCAGCGTCGGAAGTCATCCTAACATAAACGACGCTGCTAATGATCGATAGGTGTATGCCGATGAGTTCGTCACGCGGGATCTTCACGTCTTCGCGTAGGAAGCGTTCGACGGCCGGTGCTTTGGGTCGTGCGTATTCGTTTGAGAAGGTGAACTTAAGAGTGTTCTTCCTGTAAGAGTTGGCCATTACAGCTTGTTCGACTGAGAAGCGCGGTGACGAGGAAGTAAACAAAACACTCCGCGCGCGCAGCGGCGTGGACGGCCGAGCGCGGTGCGCACTGCTGCCCTGCCGAACGCAGACTGACAAACTGAGCTACCGAAGCACGACTCACGCCCGGTACTCACAGCTTTACTTCTGCCAGTACCTCGTCTCCTACCTTCCAAACTTTACAGAAGCTCTCCTGCGAACCATGCAGAACTAGCACTCCTGAAAGAAAGGATATTGCGGAGACATGGCTTAGCCACAGCCTGGGGGATGTTTCCGGAATGAGATTTTCACTCTGCAGCGGAGTGTGCGCTGATATGCGCATATCAGCGCACACTCCGCTGCAGAGTGAAAATCTCATTCTGGAAACATCCCCCAGGCTGTGGCTAAGCAATATCCTTTCTTTCAGGTGTGCTAGTTCTGCATGGTTCGCAGGAGAGCTTCTGTAAAGTTTGGAAGCTAGGAGACGAGGTACTGGCAGAAGTAAAGCTGTGAGTACCGGGGGTGAGTCGTGCATCGGTAGCTCAGTTGGTAGAGCACTTGCCCGCGAAAGGCAAAGGTCCCGAGTTCGAGTCTCGGTCGGGCACACAGTTTTAATCTGCCAGGAAGTTTCATATCAGCGCACACTCCGCTGCAGAGTGAAAATCTCATTCAAGAAGAGATTCTGACGTGAGATCACCTCCAATACAACTGGCAATGATAGTCAACCATCATAATGTGAACTTTTAAAATTAAAACCTTTCAATAACCGAGGATTCACCAGCGAGAAATTTAGAGATAAAAGATGGAAATTTCTAGGAGCGACAGAAAAGCAAACCAATTGATGGAGGTACAAGTTGAAGTGGAATATATACTTACGGCTGTCATGAAAATGACAGTGGACAGTGGACTTCATGAAAATGAAGTGGACATATAGACGGGAATGATACTAAGACCAATGAAGTTCTTCACTGGATTCCATGAAATAAGAAAAGACAGAGATTACCTTATGTAAGGAGGATAGATAACGCTAGTAAGATCGTAGCAGGTGGTATAGTCTAATGTCACCTTTCCGCAGCAGCGGTCACAAGACTCGTTGGCGGAGCATGATGATAAATAAATTATTGGTTCGATATAGAACAGCTACGTATACAGACAAAACTGTGACGGAATATTCTAGATCCACTACGTCACAAAACCCTTCGTTTTATCACCTGTGAAGCAATAGATCAACATGCAGTCTCATATTAAATACGAAAAGAAACAATAATTGCAGGGCACCAAGAAAAGTGAACGCAGAGTGCCGCGGGACGAAGATTCGGTCGGTGTGCCTGTTAGGAATTCCACATCAGTCCCCTTACTCCCGCATCGCTGAGCTGTAAAAACCTTCAACACATTCTTCTCTGCTTTCCGCACTTTCTTGCTATTTACTGCAACGAATGCATTTATTGAGGTGGGCTTCATCGTGAAATGCAAAAATGGTGATTTGTTCAAATGGCCCTGAGCACTATGCGACTTAACATCTCAGGTCATCAGTTCCCTATAACTTAGAACTACTTAAACCTAAGTAACCTAAGGACATCACACACATCCATACCCGAGGCAGGATTCGAACCTGCGACCGTAGCGGTCGCGCTCTTCCAGACTGAAGCGCCTAGAACCGCTCGGCCACCAACGGCCGGCTGGTGATTTGTACGCCATTTAGAATGAACTATTCTATCACAACGATGTCACGGAAGGAAAGAGTTATTTAGCTATTTTCAGAGAAAATAAACTCGGTATCTGGGTCTAAATTGCTGTGCAATACTCAAAATATTCGTGGTTCCGGCGTTTCATCTGTGACGTTTCTTCGCAGATTGGGTGTAAGTTAATAATTTTTGCAGCTGAATAACTTTCGTCCCATTTATTCTAGAATTTTCCACATTTTTTATTGAAGGAGACTTTTCTTTGTGTGCCAAATAACACAGCATCACAATCAGTTCAAATCACCCTGGACCTTTTCACGAAAGACCATACAAAATCGAAATACCTGGAGGACTAAACAAATTAGTAGAAACAGTCTCGAAACGTTTACAGAAACCACGGTTTACGTAAAAATTTCCAGAAAGTGCGTCAGATATCAGAAATATTTAAGAACAAAATCCTGAGGCACAATGTAATGAAGTGCCGTTAATCAGTGAGCATTCGACTATATGCAAAACAGTTATTTGTAGAGGAGAATCGGCTTCCCTGCAATTATTCTAATTAAGGCCAAGTCGAACTTTTTTTACCACATGTCCTGGTACACTTGAGACCATTTCCTTTTTTCTCTTATTGCTTGGAACATCAGTAGTTCTACGTGGGTGCTGCTCATCCGCGTCGACTCTGCATATAAAGGCAAGTGATTACAAGCGACTTATCCACGTTGACTCACGTTGCAGCCTCTGTTGTATCTCTGCTAGACGTGGCACATTATGTCTCAAACACATGCGAACTCGTGTTCAGTACTGTATGCCAGTATATTACTTACGACAGACACAAGTGGCATCGACTCGGATTTGAGATGCTCAACAGCCTTGACGGTAGAGAGTGGAGGTAAACGTCCAGCGCTGTCATACAGTGTAAACAGAGCCATTTTTTATCAGTACGTCGCACTGCTTCGGCTGCTTCTCAGTACTTATTATGAAGACCATAAAGATTGAAAATACTACTTGATATGCTATGGGATCTATACTACCTTATATGCTAAGGGATTTATGAAAAACTTCGTAGGATATTCTGGCTCTGATAGAAGTTGTTACCGGAGATGAATAAGATACAGGAACTATCCGTGACATATCACCATCGTTTATATATGACTTTGTCAACGCTGAATTAGTTTCTCGAAAATCAAGCTGAATAAATCAGTTGCTTTCTACGTGAAGAAGTCAACAGAAAAAGTTTGACACATATCATTGTTGCAGAACGAATTCCCAGAAAGGGTTTGATCACAATGTATGCATGTCTCAATATTCAGATGTTACGTATTGAAATCAGAGGCCTTTGCTAATCCATGTCACCCACCGTACCCACACGTCGTGCCTAGCCACATAAAACATCTAATATATGCTGATAACATTCGGGTTATTTTTCATTGTTACATTGACCACATTGGTTTTGTGTGACTGTCACATGGAGGACCAGGGTTCTATCTCCGGCGCTGCCTAGAATTTTCTTCTTTGGATGGACCAGGACGAAATATTATGTCTGAACTGCAAGAGGCTCAAATTTCGAAAGTCTTCTTTAGTAGCCGGGAAAGCAGTGCGCTAACCCTCCAGTTCTATCATGTGATGACACCTTAAACGGAGGACCAAGCAGTGGTTCGCTGTGCGGAGCAGTCCTATACAACAATGGCACAGCGATTTTCAGTTTTCTACTTCGTAACAATTGTTATTTAAATTTTTTGTATTGTTTTTACTACCCCGAAAATGAAATATAGTTTCATTAATTTTTTCAAGGAATAACGTTGAGATATATCTTGGCGTGCAACATGTAATATTTTTATGATTTTAGACTCATGTAAGTATTAATCAAGTTATGAGATTACGTTGATAGTTACTGAAAATGGAATACCGACTACAAGATAATGTATCGTTCTGCACTGGCTGATATCACACAGCAATGACTTTATTGGAACCCTCTATCGTGGCTTTGTAGTACTGTTCAATATTGAAACGTCGCGTTGGATAGACGTGCGGTCTAGGGCGCCTTGCACGGTTCCCGTGGCTTCTTCCGTCGGAGATTCGAGTCCTCGCTCGGACATTGGTGTGTGTGTTGTACTTCGCGTAAGTTAGTTTAAGTTAGATTAAGTACAACCGGCCGCTGTGGCGAGCGGTTCTAGACGCTTCAGTCCAGAACCGCGCTGCTGCTACGGGCGCAGGTTCGAATCCTGCCTGGATGTGTGTGATGTCCGTAGGTTAATTAGGTTTAAGTAGTTCTAAGTCTAGGGGACTGGTGACCTCAGATGTTAAGTCCCATAGTGCTCAGAGCCATTTGAACCATTTTGTTCACCCATCACCCTTACGACGGCTTCATCTCTGCTGGGAACACATTCAGTGAGATGTATGAATGTCTGTGGAGGAGTGGCAGCCCATTCTTCCTCAAGAGCCGAAACCAGAGAATTTAGAATTGTTCGAACCTGAGGTCTGGAGCGAAGTCAACATATTAACTCATCCAAAAGATGCTCCATTCGGTTTAGGTCATTAATCCAGGCAGGACAGTTCATTTTAGAATTGTTATTATTAACACATCGGCCGCCCGTGGTGGCCGAGCGGTTCTAGGCGCTATAGTCTTGAACCGCGCGACCGCCACGGTCGCAGGTTCGAATCCTGCCTCGGGCATGGATGAGTGTGATGTCCTTAGGTTAGTTAGGTTTACGTAGTTCCAAGTTCTAGGGGACTGATGACCTCAGACGTTAAGTCCCATAGTGCTCAGATCCGTTTGAACCATTTATCCACACATCATTGCCTCACAGAAAAAGCCGACTTATGACTGGATATATTTTCATGTTCACACAAACAATCTTAGCCTCCGCATTGTTCCTTTACTATATGGAGTTTATATTCCTGTAATGTGTGTTCAAATCCTTACGCATTTAACATTGTCTCAAGCGAAGTAAGAGTACTAAATCCTAACCAAGAAAACACACCTACAGTCTCAATATTCACAGGCCATGCATTAAAATCAGAGACCACTTCCTCCATACTTCACTGTTGGCACTACACATGGCGGCAGGTGGAGGAAGAGGACATTAGTGTTTAACGTTCCGTTGACAGCGAGGCCATTAGAGACGCATAAGCTCGGATTAGGGAAGGATGGGGAAGGAAATTGGCTGTGCCTTTTGAAAGAAACCATCCCGGCATTTGCCCGAAGTGATCTAGGAAAATCACGGAAAACTTAAATCAGGATGTCCGGATACGGGATTAAAGCGTCGTCCTCCCGAATGCGAGTCCAGGGTGCTAACCACTGCGCCACCTCGCTCGGTATGACGCCAGCTAACGTTGTCCAGGCATTGTCAAAACCCGCCTCAGGGGATAGCGTGATTCATCACTCTAAATCGTTGCTTTCCAGTCATTCAGTGCACAGTGTCGTCGTTCTTTACGTCACCTCAAGCGTCGCTTAATATTGACTGTTGAGGTGTGTGTTTCATGGGGAGCTGCTCGAGCATTGTATCCTACTCCTTTTAAGCCCCTACTCACAGTAATTCTGATATCTGAACAACAGGTAGCACTTTGGAACTTAAGAGTAATTCCTTCCGCTGATTTCACGCGAATTTTTACAACGACCCTCTACAGTGTTCGACGGTGCTTGTGCGTCAGTACATGAGGTCTGTTTGGTCATGACTTAGCTGTGGTTGTGCCCTCACGTTTCCACTTCACACTTACATCACAGACAGTCGACTTGGGCAGGCTTCAAAGGAAAGAAAAATATCCCCGATGTATTTGTTACTCAGGTGCCATCCAATAAATTGTCACGTTCAGAGCCACTGAGCTCTGCTGGCCGATTCATTCTGCTGTTACTATCTCCCTCTGACAAGACGATTTTCCCCGCCTTCTTCCATACTGGCGGGTCCGCCTTTAGTGACATGTAGTCGTCAATTCCGCATTACATAGGATGTCCGGATACTGATGGTCAGTTGAAAACAACTGTTCTGGTGCGAAGGTAATTTGACGTTAGGTGTGAGTTGGGTACAATTACACATAAAAGACTGAAAAATTCGAAACTGTGACTCACAAATACAGGCACATAAAAATTAAAAAAAACGCGTAATCTAGTCTGTGTTACACTAAGCGTCATTGTTAACAGACGACATGTTTATTCTGAATAGGTACTTTTTGTTGCATTAATTAATTTATCCTATCAGTTTCAGCCCTTCACTGGCGATATTTTGCCCCAGGCTTCAAGAAGTGGCATCATCTTAGCTTTAATATGCAGTATGATTTATTGTAGCGTAGGAATCTAATTTATCTCAAAATATTTTAAATCAGTCTTCAGAATGTCGTACAGAAAACACAGTGTCGTATTTGTGGCCGTATCCTTAGTACCACAGTCCTACTGGATGACGAAATTGTTTTCACATGCATTTAGGATCAGTAAATCACCTCCCAGTGTGACGGAGGCGATTTATACAATACTGGCCATTAACATTGAGGCACCACGAAGGTGACGCGCTACAGACGCGAAATTTAACCGACAGGAAGAAGATGTTATGATATGCAAATGATTAGCTTTTCAGAGCATTCACACAAGGTTGGCGCCGGTTGCGACACCTACAACGTGCTGACGTGAGGAAAGTTTCCAACCGATTTCTCATACACAAATAGCAGTTGACCGGCGTTGCCTGGTGAAACGTTGTTGTGATGCTTCGTATAAGGAGGCGAAATGCGTACCATCACGTTTCCGACTTCGATAAAGGTCGGATTGTAGCCTTTCGCGTTTGCGGCTTATTGTATCGCGACGTTGCTGCTCGCGTTGGTCGAGATCCAATGATTGTTAGCAGAATATGGAATCGGTGTGTTCAGGAGGGTAATACGGAACGCCATGCTGGATGGCAACGGCCTCGTATCACTAGCAGTCGAGATGACAGGCATCATATCCGCAATGCTGTAACGGATCGTGCAGCCACGTCTCGATCCCTGAGTCAACAGATGGGGACGTTAGCAAGACAACAACCATCTGCACGAACAGTTCGACGACGTTTGCAGCAGCATGGCGATCAGCTCGGAGACTGTGGCTGCGGTTAGCCTTGACGCTGCACCACAGACAGGAGCGCCTGTGATGGTGTACTCAGCGACAAACCTGGGTGCACGAATGGCAAAACGTCATTTTTTTCGGATGAATCCAGGTTCTGTTTACAACGTCATCATGGTCGCATCCGTGTTTGGCGACATCGCGGTGAACGCACATTGGAAGCGTGTATTCGTCATCGCCATACTGGCGTATCACCCGGCGTGATGGTATGGGGTGCCATTGGTTACACGTCTCGGTCACCTCTTGTTCGCATTGACGGCACTTTGAACAGTGTACGTTACGTTTCAGATGTGTTACGACCCGTGGCTCTACCCTTCATTCGATCCCTGCGAAACCATACATTTCAGCAGGATAATGCGCGACCGCATGTTGCAGGTTCTGTATGGGCCTCTCAGGATACAGAAAATGTTCGACTGCTGCCCCGACCAGCACATTCTCCAGATCTCTCACCAATTGAAAACGTCTGGTCAATGGTGGCCGAGCAACTGGATCGTCACAATACGCGAGTCACTACTCTCGATGAACTGTGGTATCGTGTTGAAGCTGCATGGGCCGCTGTACCTGTACACGCCATCCAAGCTCTGTTTGACTCAATGCCCAGGCGTATCAAGGCCGTTATTATGGCCAGAGGTGGTTGTTCTTGGTACTGATTTCTCAGGATCTATGCATCCGTACTGCGTGAAAATGTAATCACATGTCAGTTCTAGTATAATATATTTGTCAAATGAATACCCGTTTATCATCTGCATTTCTTCTTGGTGTAGCAATTTTAATGGCCAGTAGTGTATGTACCGCTATTTGTAATTCGGACCAGGATCTTTTTTTCCTCTCTTGCGCACGTTTGGTGTCAGTGTACCAATGTGACATGTTGATCTTTATTCCTTCAGTGGTATGACGGTTTCAAATTTCAGTCCACTTTATTACGCAACTCCATAAACGCTCTGATTCACCTGTGTATTTAATAGTTACAATTACTGTTGTGTTTGGGATCCAGTTCTTTATGTGCTACATGGTAAATTAAAGCTACAAGAGTAAACGAACTTCCCGTCCGGGAACTGAAGGCCCAAAGGATTTCGACCGGTCGCCCTGTCATCCTCGGCCAATTAGCGTCGAGCGGAAGCGGTATGGAGGGCCATGTGTTCAGTATACGGCTCTCCCAGCCGTTTTTCCGACTTTCAAGACCGTGGAGCCGCTATTTCTGATTCAAGTAACTCCTCAGTTAGCATTACGACGCTGGTTGAACCCCGTACCAATCGTCATACCGAGGGAAAATTCTTGGCCGTACCGAGTATCAAACTCGGTCCTCCGCATGGCAAATATCTGGCCCGACCACGCAGCTTCGGAGACGGAAATATGAGAAAACAGCAAACTAAATAAATTCTTTTGTATAGAAAAATTATATAATGCTCTTTTATTATTTATTTTATTTCATTTTAACCGGCCTTAAAGCAAAAGCTGTTCTGTTCATTTTTTTCCATTCTTGATTTAGTATTTTAAGATTTCGAATACAGTGTTTATAGGAAAGACAAGCCTAGACTATCTGAATGGAAGAGCAAATACAGCTTATTCAAAGGGAAACAAAAAAAGGCGTTAATTTTTTAATAACATCCACACTGTTCATTACGGCGCGTAACAACTGTGCTTGAATGGTGACAGCTGCAGCTAGTCACTACGCAGCTTAAACCGACAGCTGCACCCTTAATGAATAATTCTTACGCTAATAGTATTTTAATTTGCACACGTGATCAAAAGAGGGCAACACAGTTTAGTATTTGTCGAGACGCTTTACGAGATTTAGTAGAATTTTGCTGTTTTTCTCGAGACTCTCGAAGTAGAGTAATTCCCATCACTACGTTTTACCATCACAGCAGCTTGTCTATGTGTTCGATCAATGTTTGCAGGTAGGCAGGAATCAAAGTGCTTGCACGAAATTCTAAAACACGTCTTGTATACGGTTTCGCTTAGAAATGCAGCACACTTTCCAAGAATTCTTCCAACAAATCTAAGTCTTTCCATTCATTCCTCTAAAACTGATTTCACTTATTCACCCCTCTTCAAATCACTTCGTAATAGTACCCTGTATATTCAAACGATGTGATAGACGTTGTGAATTAAGCACTAATATGTGTTTGAATACCACCACGTCTTTCTCTTCGTGTTGAGTATTTACCCACATTTAAACAGAGCTGAGTTTAGGTACGCCAAGTGGAAATACTACCCAGTGTGTTCTGCACTACCTTACAGACATCGAACGACAGTGATTTTCTACAGGAAAACGCTTAATAAGTGACCATTAAAGAGTGCTGTTGAGCTATCAGATAATTTGTTTACGTTTATTTTAAACGTTAGCGGCTCTACTATTATCTAGTGGAGGACTCAATGTTACTTTTGCTGCTGAGCATTTGTCGTCAAGTGTATCGTACTGACATTTATCAGTTAAAAACTCCTCTATTCAGTCGTATGGCAATGTCGAAAGCATTTCGGTGACACAAGAAGGCAGAATTAATTTGTTACATGCATCTCCTATACTATCGTCATACATTATCAGATTTATCATCAGTAATCAATACTAACGAGTCCATAATTCCCGCTTCAAATTACATATTGCAATTATTTTCTTCATTTCACAGGGTGGATGGACTTATAACCTCGGATTTGTCATCGGAAAGGAATGTGCTCTGATATCATCTACATATCTTACGCAGCTACCCAGCGCAGAAAAGCATTAATGTCAAAATGAACATGAAATTCAACTTTGATAACAATTTGTTACAGTACATGCATTTTCTGAAACATCGTTCCAAATCTGCTGCGTATGAAGCTCAGTGTTGTAATACTAGAATTATGGGGACAACGACAGGGCTTACGTGATTTTGTAGCGATGCTGGTTTCGCGGATTTAGTTCATTTATGGCGCACAGAGCAGAAACCTGTGCTGTGTGAATTAAATCGGAACACAGGTCGGAGTTGTAATTTCTCGGTTTAGTCGTCAGCCAATGCTACGAAATGCGCTTTCTCACTGGGCTCAGCTAATGAGTCCAGTGTCGGATTGAAACCATAACTCTATGAGACATCGACCCGTTCCACCCCTTAATGAATTATTGTGAACGTGATCCATAGAACAAGCAGTAAACTAATCTAAAACGAAAAAGTTAGCAGAAATTAGAAACAACTCCGCGAAAAACAATCTAAATGATGTACATGAAGCGTTTCCCATTGGTAATATATTCTTTATGAATTGAGTATAATGGTACTGGCTTACACTGATGACTCTCCACTTTTCCGACAAAGAGCAGGAACCAGTGTACAGTGTACTTATTAACAATTTACATTGTAATTAATGCTAATTCAAAAAAGTATGTAACATATTGCACGCAAAACTGCTGAAAGACCGGTTACAGATGGATTACAAGATTGCCGAACAATCACTGATAACACTCACATCCATCTAATATCTGGGAGTATGCGTGCGTAGCGCTTTAAAGATGAACTACCACACCAAACAAATCGTAGAAAAGGCAGATTTCAGATAGTGATTATTGGAAAATACTCAGTAAGTGTAGTACACCCACGAAGAGCTAACTTTCAAACTGACGTCCGATCGAGTACTGCTCTCCAACCTAGAACCCTTACAAGATAGGACTGATAGAGGGAATGGAGAAAACCAAAGAAGAACAGTGTTTCGTCACGAATTCGTTTAGTAAGTCCGAAACAGTCACGGAGATCCTCATCCAACTCTATTGCGGTTTACTACACTACTGGCCATTAAAACTGCTACACCAAGAAGAAATGCTGATGATAAACGGGTATTCCATTGGACAAATATATTATACTAGAACTGACATGTGATTACATTTTCACACAATTTGGGTGCGTAGATCCTGAGAAATCAGTACCCAGAACAACCACCTCTGGCCGTAATAACGGCCATCATACGCCTGGACATTGAGTCAAACAGAGCTTGGATGGCATGTACAGGTACAGCTGCCCATGCAGCTTCAACACGATACCACAGTTCGTCAAGAATAGTGACTGGCGTATTGTGACGAGCCAGTTGTTCGGCCACCATTGACCAGACGTTTTCAATTGGTGAGACATTTTCTGTATCCAGAAAGGCCCGTACAGGACCTGTAACATGCGGTGGTGCATTATACTGCTGAAATGTAGGGTTCCGCAGGCGTCGAATGAGGGGTGGAGCCACGGGTAGTAACACATCTGATATGTAACGTCCACTGTTCAAAGTGCCGTCAATGCGATGAAGAAGTGACCCCATACCATCACGCCGGGTGATAACGCCAGTATGGTGACGACGAATACACGCTTCCAATGTGCGTTCACCGCGATGTCACCAAACACGGATACGACCATCGCGATGTTGAAAAAAGATCCCGGATTCATCCGAAAAAATGACGTTTTGCCATTCGTGCACCCAGGTTTGTCGTTGAGAACACCATCGCAGGCGCTCCTGTCTGTGATGCAGCGTCAAGGATAACCGCAGCCATGGTCTCCGAGCTGGTAGTCCATGCTGCTGCAAACGTCGTCGAACTGTTCGTGCAGATGGTTGTTGTCTTGCAAACGTCCCCATCTGTTGACTCGGGGATCGAGACGTGGCTGCACGATCCGTTACAGCCGTGCGGATAAGATGCCTGTCATCTCATCTGCTAGTGATGCGAGGCCGCTGGGATAAAGCACGGCGTTCCGTATTACCCTCCTCAACACACCGATTCCATATTCTGGTAACAGTCATTGGATCTCGACCAACGCGAGCAACAACGTCGCGATACGATAAACCGCAATCGAGATAGGCTACAATGCGACCTTTATCAAAGTCGGAAACGTGATGGTACGCATTTCTCCTCCTTACACGAGGCATCACAACAACGTTTCACCAGGCAATGCAGGTCAACTGCTGTTTGTGTATGAGAAATCGGTTGGAAACTTTCCTCACGTCAGCACGTTGTAGGTGTCGCCACCGGCGCCAACCTTGTGTGAATGCTATGAAAAGCTAATCATTTGCATATCACAGCATCTTCTTCCCGCCGGTTAAGTTTCGCGTCTGAAGCACGTCATCTTCGTGGTGTAGCAATTCTAATGGCCAGTAGTGTACATCTTTACGCCAACACGTATTCTGGTCAATGGCGGCCGAGCAACTGGCTCGCCACAATACGCCAGTCACTACTCTTGATGAACTGTATGGGCAGCTGTACCTGTACATTCCATCCAAGCTCTGTTTGACTCAATGCCCAGGCGGATCAAGGCCGTTATTACGGCCAGAGGTAGTTGTTCTGGGTACTGATTTCTCAGGATCTATGCACCCGAATCGCTTGAAAATGTAATCACATGTTAGTTCTTGTATAATATATTTGTCCAATGAATACCCGTTTTTCATCTGTATTTCTTCTTGGTGTAGCAATTTTAATGGCTAGTAGTGTGTGTAGTGTGTGTATAAATGGGTATTACGTTATATGATTTGGTTAGTACTTGTCATCCATGACGCCTAACTGTGAATATATGAAATGCCTATTACTAAAGGAAAATTAAATACCTAAATGAGAGGTATCTGACTGGAGTTCAAACATCAGCCAGGTGAATACGGATCTTACTTCTTTTTGCTGCATTAATTAACTCGGTTGCAAGCACACGTAAGTTTTAACGACCTGTCTGTTTTATAAGCAAACTTGGCAAAGTCCTATGTCAGTCTAACCAGCTGAAGTTGCACACTCTGATTTACAAAAAGCAAATTGTGTGGTACGTAAAACACACAGCGAAAAACCTTGCGCGCAGCTGTCGCGCAATACTTCTTATCCCGTCAGAATTATGGAGTATCGTACGTCTAGATTGCATAAAGATTATATCAACAGCTTCATCTCTCTCAGAAAGAAACTCACATGTATAAGGTACAATGCTAAAACTGTTAACCTCGTGTTTCGTCTACGCATGTGAAGGAAATTCATTCTCCGTTTAATAAAAAAACTGAAAATGTCACTGCGTTGAGTATGTATCAGTTGCATAAACTACTGCAGTAGTTGGAACGTGAATATTATGCTTAACATACGTGTCTTTTCCTCTTCCTGTTTCAGAAACGTGAAGTAATCATTTGTTCCTCACGCGATCAGTATAATCATTGGTCAGAAAGAGCCACACAGACACTTTGTACGGATGGAATATACAAAGCCATAATTTTCAAGAAATACTGAGCAGAACATATAAATTTTTTTGTAGGTATCTCGTGAAGTAAATTCCCTGTGAAACGTTTTCTCTCCACATTGACCCATCCTACTATCCACAAATCGAGCAACGTAAAGTCCGGCTGAACTAACACGCTATTTGCCAATTCCCACTCGGCCAGCTGCAGTCAGATATACCGTCAGGAGAAAGTGTGTATAGTGATATTGACAGTGAGATTCGAAAGAACTAAACAGAAGTTCGATTTCATATTTATTTTCCTATTTTATGTCAGTTCATAAATTAAGTTAGGGTTTTTTTCGTCACTACCAGTGGAAGAATAGTTTTGACTCTAAAAATATTTCTAGTGATAACCTTTGTTTGTTCTCTATATAAAAGTTTTCATTTGTTTTTAAAATATGTTACCACGTTTTCAATAGTTTTCGGTATGACTTAGTATATCCTTTTCTTCCACTGTATTAATTAATTATATCTTCAATTTATTTTAATATAGTTTACTATTCTGTTTAAATTCGTTATAAAAATTCATCGGTACGTTACATTAGTCTCATTTTCTTCAGTACAGCTCTATATGTTCCATGACTGATGTTGTTATTTTCTTTATGTATCTGTTAGCTTCTACACTTTTTTCAAATATCAAAAGTGAAAGAGGGCAACAAATGATAAAAAAAATAAGTTATATATGTAGTTTGTTCTACATATCACTGTAGATCTTCACAGATGTGGGTTAAGTAAGATATAACAGTAATAATAAATATATACTTAGCAAAACTATTTCATATTCATAAAATATACATCTAATGACGTGGTGCTCATAGATATGGAGAA